>NC_077242.1:3600000-4200000 GCF_947179165.1 Solanum dulcamara
ATATTTCACTAGCATATTTATAATTATTATCTATACATTCAAAATATTATGTATCTTACCACTAATTAAGAGTTTTCTACCATATATTGAGGAAGATACACTTAGATACATGTATATTTGTTGCAAGATACACTAAAATGGGGAAAGGTGAGCGAGAATCGTATATATCCAGATACATGCGGATCACACTAGATACATATATCTATATGTATTTGATGTGATTCACACGTATCTAAGATACCCGATACATGCGAGAGTGGCGAGCGAAATAGGAGAGAGGCGGGCGAGATTTGTAATGTATCCAGATACATGCGAATCCACTTAAATACAGTGTATCTAAAATAAATTTGATTCATGTATCTTGAGATAAATGTATTATCTGAATGTATGTATGCACAAAAATATGGTAAAATACGTAATATTACAAACTAGTGTATATTTAAATAATTAATTTCTAAACTAGTAAGATTTATTTAAGTTTCATACTTTTTCTAAATATAATCTATTAATTTACTATCGGATTATAAATTAATCCCTTAAGAAAATAATTTCAATTCTTTAAGAATCAATAATTCAATAATAAAAAAAATTAAAATTATTAACGAAATCACTGAACCAATAATCTATAGTGATAAATCAATAGCAAAACATACCGTCTATACAAATATAATATTATATTATAGAGTACCATATCATATTATACCATACCTACATTATGAAACCGTGTAAGAGTGACAGAAAGAAAATTATAGCAATTAATTTCTGGACATGTACAAAGTCCCAAATCCTATTTTTTGTTAATTCATGAAATTGATTTGTGAAGGTTGAAGAAGATAATGCGAGTTTTTCAGTACTTGAGTCAATGGAAATCCAAAGCCAAAGACGGAATTCAACAATCACTTCTTATAGCCAAATTCCTCTGCTTATTACATGTCACAAACAACTATGTCTTCTCTCCAGTAATGGTATCTATTTCTCCCATTTTATCAGTAATTTTTCCGGTCAGAAACTAAGTTTTGCTGATAGATTTTTTGTACTGTTTTAGGTGTACGGTCCGAGCATGTTGCCGACCCTGAATCTTACCGGCGACGTTTTGCTGGTAGAACATTTGTCGCCGTTGTTGGATAAGTTGGGACCCGGTGATGTAATTCTTGTTAGGTCACCTGATAACCCTAGAAAGACTGTAACTAAACGAATTCTTGGTATGGAGGGTGATACTGTCACTTTTCTAGCTGACCCTTCAAGAAGTGACCGATATATCAGCTTAAAGGTGTGCTCTTTTCTTCTGTGTAATTTTGCCCTTTTTCGATTCTTGGATTGATTGTTGATTGTTGTCAAGTGAGGAGCCATAGCTCAACCAATTTGGTTTTGGCTAATTGTATGACCATATGTCTGCTCTATATATAATATAGCATGAGTTATTGCTGTAATGACGAAGTCATAGGAAGACTTAAACAAAAATGTCCTAGGATTAGCCCCTTTAGATGTAGGGCGAGCCAGGAGCTTTTAAACAAAAATGTTCTAGGATTAGCCCCTTAAGGGATAGGGGCGAGTCAGGAGCTTTAAAACAAAAATGTCCGAGGATTAGCCTCTTTAGAGATAGGGGTGACTACTGTGCGAATCAGGAGCTTTTAAACAAAAATGTCCTAGGATTTAGCCCCTTTTGAGATAGGGGTGACTACTGGGCGAGTCAGGAGCTTTTAAACAAAATGTCCTAGGATTAGCTCCTTTAGAGATAGAGGCGAGCCAGGAGCTTACTTTGGGTATTTATGACTCTTGTGGCAACATGTGATGTGAATGACATGATTCTCGAGGAGTTACATTACTGCAAAACCAATTTCTGAACTCAATTTTTTTAAGACTTGTGACTGCTTAAGTTCTATTGTTGATGATTTTCAATTTAACTATAGTCCAGTTTTGTCATGGACCTGCAGATTCACTATTTTTATCTTCCTAATTTTCTCTGTCTTTTCTCTTTCCTTATAGATGCAAAACTCTTTTCTCTTCCTTAGATTTCAACTAAGTTAGAGATAACACACAGTTACTAGTTACTACAGTGAATGCTCTAAATTCTTGGAGTCTCTTTACTTCTTTAAGCAAATGAGAGAAAAGGTTGCATATTTACTCTTTTGACTTCCTAGTTTTCCACCCTTTCATAGAAACCACATATAGGATAAAACAAATGGAGGTCACCTTAGATGGTTTGGCCTATATAGACCTCCAAATTTGTTTGCCTGTGGTTAAGACTCTAGGATGGTTGAAGGTGTTAAAAGATAACATTGTATAGTTAAAATCCCTTGGAGTGAAGTTGTTTTAAAAGACCTACAATCCGTCCAAACCTAGTTAAGAAGATAATATAATGGAAGCAATGGATCCATAGGTGAAACCAATCTGTTAGGATTAGGTCTTAGTTGTCATTGGTATACTTATCGAGGACATGATGTTAGATAAGAGAGCATGGATATCGAGGAATAGGGTAGACGGTTCATAGGTAGTAGAGGGTAGAGAGCAGGGTTCTAGTTTGGAGCATCTATCTATTTGTTCCCTTATCAACATTATTACTTTTATGCTAGCATTATCTTATGCTTCGATTTTATTACTAACGTTATTTCTTTTAGTCTGGTTATCCTTAATATTTGTACTGTCAATACTTTTCTTTCTTCAATATTCTCATCATAGTGTCTTACTCTTGCATTTCCTTCAAACCATTTTCTGAAAAATGATTTTCTTGATCCGAGGGTCTAGCGGAAGCAACCTCTCTACCCCACAAAGGTAGGGGTGGGGTAAGGTATGCATACACCCTACCCTCCGAGACCCATTTGTGGGACTATACTTTTTTTTAAAATTTTTTTAACATAGGTTCACTGTTTGCCAAAAGTGTTTTTAGTGTTATAAAACAAACTAACTTAGCAAATTAATAAGAAAGAGAGATAGTTGAGAGAATTGAGTATCTGTGTGTTTAATTGCATAACAACAATGGCTATTTATAGCCACTGCAAAGGAAGAAAATATGAAGTTGGGGGACAAAGTTGGGTGGAAAGAAAAAGTGGACATGTACATCCACTTATTGTTGTACAACATTCCCCTTTGGATGTCCACGTGTAATGTGCCTTACTAAAAACTCTACAAGAAACAATATACATAGTTATTCTGAACACCCATAAATATTGTGCCTCGTTAAAATCTTACTAGGAAAAACCCAGTGGGAAAAAACCTAATGAAGGAAAAAAAGTACACACATTTGGTAATACGCCTTGAGTGCTGCCTCATTAAAAATCTTACCAGGAAAATCCAGTGGGACAAAACCTTGATTAAGGAAAAAAGAGTACAACGTGTATTTTACTCCTCTTGATGAAAAAAATCATTTGATATTTTGGAGACGACGCATTCCAATCTTATACCTTAGCTTCTTAAAAGTTGATGTTGGTAATGCCTTTGTGAATAAATCTGCAAGATTATCACTCGAACGAACTTATTGTACATCAATATCACCATTCTTCTGGAGATCATATGTGAAGAATAATTTTGGTGAAATATGTTTCGTTCTCTCCTTTTATGAAGCCATCTTTCAATTGAACTATGCACGCGGCATTGTCTTCGAATATAACTATCGGTACTTTGACATCATTTTCCAGTCCGCATTTTTCTTTGATGAACTGTATCATCGATCTCAACCACACACATTCTCTACTTGTTTCATGAATTGCTATTATTTCAGCATGATTTGAAGAAGTAGCAATAATAGACTGCTTTGTATCTTACAATTTTATTTATCTAATTTTGTTTTCGCACAAAAACTCATTTATAGCCAACTAGTTTTACACCTTCAGGGGTTTGGACTACAGGTCCAAAAACCTCACGTTTAGCAAGTGAGTCTGATTCTGATTGAATTACCTTGTGTCATTCTGACCAATCACATCTACGTCGATATTCTTCGACGGATTTAGGTTCAAGACTTTCACTATCTTCCATGAGGTTAAGTGCAACATTATATGCAAAAACATTATCCATCGTAACTAAATTTATCTCATTATCGGTAGCTTATTGAAAGTTCTTCATTCACTTGAGTCTCGGATTCACTGATTTCTTCAGGAATATCAGGATTACTCAAATCTTGACCTTCTTCAGGAGGTTCTTTTGTAGTATCATCTTTATTATTTCTCATGCTTCTCTTTTTAGGATTTTTATCCTTTGAACCCAATGGTCTACCACGCTTTAGGGCATGTTTGAGATTCAGAAGCTATGATACTAGTAGATGGTCCTTTTGGGACATCAATCTTGATAGGCACATTCACTGTAGGGATATATGACTTAATTATCCGTTTCAAATCAGTAAATGCATCTGGCATTTGATTTGCTATTTTCTGTAACTAGATGATCTTCTGGACTTCCTGCTCACATGTGCGGGTACGTACGTGGATCAAAATGAGATAGTGATGAAACTTTCCACGCAATTTCTCTTTCTCTTTTGGGTTCCGTTTTGTTTCCCAACAATTTTCTTTTGGGTTCCGTTTTCTCTTCCTCTAATTACGGGAAAATTATTTCATCAAACCGACAATCTGCAAATCGAACAGTAAATAAGTCTCCTGTCAACGGTTCAAGGTAGTGAATTATGGAAGGTGAATCAAACCCAACATATATGCTCAACCTTCGTTGAGGGCCCATCTTTTTACGTTGTGGTGGTGCTACAGGCACGTATACCGCACAACTAAAAATTTGTAGATGAGCTATATTTGGCTCATGACCAAATACTAATTGCGACGGAGAGTATTTATTATAATTTGTTGCTCTAAGACGTACAAGTACTGCTGCATGTAAGATAACATGACTCCAAACAGTAATCGGCAATTTTGTTTTCATAAGTAGAGGTCTTGCTATCAATTGTAGGCGCTTAATAAATGACTCTGCAAGGTCATTTTGAGTATGAACACGAGCAACAAGATGTTCAATTTTTATCCCAATTGATAAGCAATAATCATCAAAAGCTTGGGATGTAAATTCTCCAACATTATCAAGGCGAATAGCTTTAATTGGATAATCTGGGAATTGCGCCTTAATCTTATTATTTATGCTAATAACTTCGTAAACTCCAGGTTGCGAGATGATAAGAGGCACACATGAGACCATCTTGATGATGCATCTATTAGGACCATAAAATATCTAAACAATCCACTAGGTGGATGAATAGGTCCACATATATCCCTATGTATACGCTCTAAAAAATTAGGAGATTCGATGCCAACCTTCAGGGTTGATGGTCTGGCAATTAATTTTTCTTGATAACAAGCAGCACATGAAAATTCATCATTCGTAAGAATCTTCAGTTTCTTTAATGGATGTCCAGTTGAATTTTCAAGAATTTGTCTTATCATTATTGATCCAGGATGACCTATTCGATCATGCCATAGCACAAATGTATTTATATCAGTAAACTTCTGGTTTACGATCAAATGTGCTTCAATTGCACTAAAATTTCTGCATAATATAGGCCAGACGACAAAGTTGGTAATTTTTTCAAAATATATTTCTGGCCTGAGACACTCTTAGTTATATCAAGGTATTCAATATTCATTTCATATAGTGTCTCAACATGATATCCATTTCTGCGGATATCTTTAAAACTTAACAAGTTTTTGGGGATTTAGAAGAGAACAGTGTATCTTCTATAACAATCATTGTCCCCTTAGGCAGAAATATAGTAGCTCTTTCGAAGCTTTCAATCATTTTCGAATTACTAGAAATTGTAGTAACATTTGATTTTCTTTTAAGCAAGTAGGAAAAATATTTCTCGTCTTTAAAAATGGCATGAGTCGTTCCACTATAATTTACACAAATAACCTCGTGATTGATCATTGATCCAAACAAAATTAGAGGCATATCCATATTTTTCTTCAAAAAGAAATAAAGTAAACATTATAATTAAAACATGGCTCATTATACAAATTTTATTTACATGAATTAGAAAAATATAAACAAATTATTTAGTATAGACAAATGAAAAGAATTTTTTTTAAATATTATCAGGCTTATCAATATTCATATTTCTTTCTGGAAAATTGAAGAAATCAGCTACATCCAGATGCATAGGCTTAATATTGTCTTCAGAGATAAAGTTTGTCTCTGGATTATTTTCTGCTCTCTTCAAGGATGCCTGATATAGCTGAACTAGTCGTTTTGATGACCAGCAGGTCCGTGACCAGTGCCCCATACCTCCACATCTATGACATATACTTTCTGAATTTTTCTTTGGTATAGCTTCTTGCTTTTCACTCTTCTTTTTGTATTGATGGTCATTTCTCGGTGCCAGACGAGCATTATGATTATAATTTCTTCTTCGACCACGACCACGACTGGGGCCATAACCTCTTTCTCGTTGGTTATAGTTTGTCTGATTCACTTCAGGGAGTGGCAAAGAACCAACGGGCCGACTATCCTGATTTTTCATTAATAGTTCGTTATGTCATTCAGCAATAAGAAGGTGAGAAAGTAATTTAAAATATTTTTTAAATTTTCTCGATATTGCTCCTGCAGGAGCATATTCGTGGGTGAAAATGTGGAGTATGTTTTTTCAAGTTTATCTTGCTCAGTGATTTCTTCTCCGCATAAATTTAACTGTGCTCTAATTCTAAACAAGGTAGAATTATATTCGGTTATATTTTTAAAACCATTAATCTCAAATTGAGCCAATCATGACGTGCCTGTGGAAGAATGACCAACTTTAGGTGGTCATATATATATTTCTTTTAGATTCTTCCACAGTTTAAGAGGGTATTTTAATGTGAGGTACTGTAATTTTAACCCCTCGTCAAGATGGAGGCGGAGAAATATCATGGCTTTGGCACGGTCTTGACTAGATGCCTTATTGTCATCTTTGATGGTGTCTGCCAGATCCATCGATTTTAGGTGTATTTCGGCATCTAGTACCCATGATGAGTAGCCTTTTCTAGATATGTCAAGAGCAACAGATTCAAGTTTAGAGATATGAGACGTTTTAAATAAATAAAATTCTTACCCTTTTGTTACCTTTTTAAAATAGCGCAAAGTGATGGAGGCTCGTGCTGATAACGTGTCATAAAACAAACTAACTTAAGCAAATTAATAAGAAAGAGAGATAGTAAGAGAAAGAGAGAGAGTTAAGAGAATTGAGTATCTGTATGTTTAATTGCATAACAACAATGGCTATTTATAGCCAGTGCAAAGGAAGAAAATGTGAAAAGTTGGGGGACAAAGTTGGGTGGAAAGAAAAAGTGGACATGGACATCCACTTATTGTTGTACAACATTTAGAGATTTGTATGTGACAGTAAGCAACTTCTATTTTTAGGAACTCCACAATTATTTAGCATTGAGGCATAGTTGTATAGAGAACCACATTAGACCAAAAACATCCACTAATTGCTTGGGTAGTACTCCAATTCTAATTAACATATGGTGTGCAAGAAAGTGTCTTGTCATGCGGTGGGTATTGGAACTTAGTGTCTTCTTTAGTGTTTGTAATTGCCAGGACCTAGGATAATGTGGCTTCAATTCACTCAAGAACCTGAAATTTGGGATCTGAACATAACGTTAGGCATGGCGCTACCGAGCTTCCTTATGCTTACCCACTTAGATTTTCTCACTGATTGCTGTTTCCAGGAGCACCTTCAGTTTCTGATATCCAAGGCCTTCCATTTTGGCTTAGTATGTGAATCTGTTTCTTTTGCCGTATTTCACCTCAAAGTAAACGGGAAAACAAGAATTTTATTTTATTTTTTTAATAACAGAGAACCCCAAGGGCCAGTAGTGCATAGTTCGAAACTCGGTGGAGAATGGGCCTTGTCCTCTAGAGATAAATAAAGATTTTATTTGAAGCACTTCTCAGAAAGGCTCAAATTTTTATTTTATTTAGATGCTGTATGCTTTTAGCAGTTTCATGCTGATTTTCTGAATACAAATTGAAATAACAATTTGAAACTGGCTTGGAATTCTTCATTGTGTTAATAAATATATTTCGTTGGAAAACAAAGGTTTCTTCAACTTTGAGGTGACTTTCCGCTGCTTGCTATGTGAATGAGGTGATATCTTGTTTTCTCATTCCATAATATCCCTGTAGTTTTATTTGTAATGCCCTATATTCTAATAATTTCTTTGTTTTTTCCCCTCCTTTTGCTTTCTCTTGGATTGGGGTTATCTAGGTTCCAAAGGGGCATGTTTGGATTCAGGGAGATAACATCTATGCTTCGAAGGATTCACGGCAACTGGGGCCAATCCCTTGTGGCCTTATCCTGGGAAAAGTGTTGTATAGAGTAAGTTACATTATCTTTACTATCTAAGCGAGACTGAATTTATCTGCATTCTTCTATTTATAAAGGTTCTAAAAGCTTGCATTTTTGTGTGTGGGTAAAGTAATAGTTTATTGATGTTCTGGGGAATAACCACTTACACAAGAAGTATGCCAAAAATAGAGAATCCTCAACTTCTTAATGACTTTACCAGTGGATGGATTAACATCTAGGAATGGTGTTTAACCTTAAAGTTCAGTTTACGACTAGAAAACTCTAGCCAACAGCTTACGCAAGTTTATCCAGAACTCTGCCAACTCCAAGTCTCATATGCAATTGCAGTTTATCTGTCTTTGCATCCTGAGCAAGATAAGAGCCTGTTCTTAACATAACTATCATCTACTTTGAAGTCTTTAAATTTGATTAAATGATTGTTGCTTACTTTACTTGGGACACTTCTTTATGCAAATTCATCGACTCACATCAACAACAGTGATATTGATATATGGTCTTTGATGCACAAACACTGGGGGTGTAGTAACCATTTGATAATCTGGTAGGTAGAACTAATTAGCTGCCTCGTGTTTTTTGCACATGCAGGTGTGGCCACCAGAGGGCTTTGGCTCGTTGTGACATAAAACAATGTATTGTATTGAAGATATACAATAGAAATGAGAAATGTGATTCTTTGCTAGTCCTCCGATTATTGCCTTATTTCTGGGAAGAACTAAATTAGGATAATGTTTGCTAATTCATTTTGGTAAGGATGTTTTATTTCATGTGGCTGAGTAGATTTTGAAGTGCTGAAGAGTTTGTACATATTCTAAGGAATCAGTTGAAACTTGAAACCATGAATTTGATTTTCTGTACATTTGTAATGCCTATGGTTTTGAAATATTTTGATTTAAGGTTTGTAATCAAGCAAAAGTGGAGGGACAAAATATTCATGAGAGTAATTATAAAGATTGACCAAATTGGAGAAGAGGAATTTTTTTTTTTGATTTTCCACTCGGTGTTCGGAGCATGCATTGGAGCTTCGACTAAATTTAGATCGCGTACTGCAGTGTCCATTTAGGAGTGACGCTCCCAACATGATTTTTTCCATACCTAGAGATCGAACCCAAGACCTCTGATCAAAAGTGAAGTAGTTTCATTAATGCACCACAATCCATGGTGGTTTAAAGCGTCTACTTATATACATAAAAAAGCTATGTCATCTAGGTAATGTCTAAGATATCAAATATATTCACAAACAGTAATTACATCCTAATAATGTGCCTTTTAACTTGACCTACATGATAATTTTGCATTAAATATATAACGTTGAATAAGTAGACATTCGCGCTATACATGACAATTTCGTGTGAGATACACTCAAATTGATTTGTATTATACAATGTAGGATGTGTGTATTTCTTTCTTTAATTATAAAAGTTTAAATGTCTATTTATGCACATCAAACATTACAAGACATATATCACAATCGAGAACAAGTTAAATAGTACATTTATGTATTATGCCTATAGACTCCGGTGGTTAGAACTTTAGAAGTACTATGAGTAGTAAAAAGAGAAACTTACATATATAGCTACATTTAAAGGGTTATTGAACTTGAATAGCTATAAGTATCATATTTACTAATAATGGCTACACTTTTTTTTATCAAAAAATGACTGAATGTGTGTATATATATTTTTTTTCGTTGATTTATACAGTCATACAATCATTAATATTTTATGAATTAAATGAGGTAATATCAATTTTAATAATTGATTTTTTTTATAATCATGACCCTAAATCTCTCAACTTCCCATTGTTAATAACTACAAATCTAGAAAAATACGGCACATCCCATTAGATTTAAAATCAGAATAGTGAAAAAGTGGGATTCAAATCTTCTTCTCCGTCTTCTCAATTTTTTTTCTTCAATATGCGTGAAGGTCGTTTGCTAATTTGGTAAACGCTAAATTTGAATAGGTATTAACGTATTAGTGTATTTGATTAGTTCAATAAATTTATAAAAATGTATTTTGTGTTTTGATTTTGAACAGGTGAAAATCATGGCAAGCATAACTGTATTGATAAGGCATTCCGGAAAGTGGAACGAAGAAAATTGTTATATTGAATATAGTATTGTTGGAGTTTTGATGAAAGAACATTCATCGTTTTCTTATTAGTTAATTTGATTTCTGATCATTTGAATATCGATTTGACTAGTAAGGTTATGAAAATAAAATACACTGTTGAAGGTAATGATATGCTAATAAAAATACGCAACGACATATGTGTACGAGTATATGACAGTTAAAAAAGTTGAACCCTGAATTTGGATTGTATCCCTTGTCGTAAGTACTTTCGATAGTGAAATAGTGTACTCCGAAACTGGGGAGACGTCAATTGAAGGGGATGTGATGCAGCTTAAATACAGTCGTGGGTTATCGAATACAAGTGATACATTAGCTTTGGTTGAAACATTCGGAAGTAACCCAGTTGATGTGTTTGATGAATGCAACAATTTAATATAGCAAGGATACAAAAGCACTGCACTTGTGAATACTACTGTACATGTAAAAATTTGTATTAAAGAATACTTTAAATTCAATTCTCCACTTATATGCTAATGTATTTGTATATGACACGTGTTAAAGCATAAGTATATCAGTATATCAAACAAGTTAAAGTATCGTAATATCAAGCTTGTTAAAGTATTAGTATAACAAAAAAAATTAAAGCATTAGTTATATAGAATTAGTTAAAGTATCAGAGTATCAAACATGTTGAAGTATTAGTATAACAAACAAGTTAAAGTATTTGTATCACTAACATGTAAAAGTATTAGTATAAGTAACATGTTAAAGTATAGGTATATCAGTATCAGAATATCAAACATGTTAAAAGCATCAGAATTTCAAACAAGTTAAAGTATTAGTATAACAAACAAGTTAAAGTATTAGTATAACAAACATGTTAAAGTGTTAGTATACCAATCATGTTAAAGTATAATTATAAGTATATCAGATTATTACTTATCCATTTATCATATAAACTACACTTTTGAATACTATTGTAACTATTGTATTCAATGGTACTCAAAATTTATCAAAATGGCACACATTGACAATCCATAAACATGGCACAAAATGATAATACTCAAATTGTATTCAAATATATATCAATATGACACTGAAAATTTCTCAAAAAATAATAATTAAAGTATCCAAAAATATAAAAAAATAAAATTTGCTCGAAAAACCTCAGTCTCTTGATCCTCCAATTCTTGCTGCTCTGTAACAATTTTTTCACAGCTATCGGGATCGACATTATTGATCTTTATTCTTTTTTTCGAAATTATTTTGCATGTCTAAAGAATTTGAATATTCTTTCCTCTTTGTGAATTTTGCCGATTCAGTTTCATCCATAATATTCAAGGGTATAGGATCATTAGCTTTCTTTGTTCTTCTTTCATTCTCCTAATAAATGTATACCTCTTGTAATTATCGTAGAAGAGTTGATTTTTGCCATTTTTATGGATACAACAATGGTTGAATCAAAAATCCTGAAATTCTATGAAACTAGAAGAAACATGAATATGTATATAATGATAACTTGATAAAAATTAGCAGAAATCAAAATTAGAATATATCCAAAGAATTAAAAGATACTTGATGAATATAAATAACTAAAATCGCTTCTAAATTTGTGCAAGAGAATTCTGTTAATTTGGAAAAAAAATCAAAAGAAAATAGGAGTTAAGTTTCTCTATTCTATTCTAAAAGATGAGAGAGAAAATATTTAAGAGAGTATAACCAACATAGGAACAACATGCATGTAAAAAGGAAGAATAATTATTAGGCATGTAAATAACTACATTTTTTTATTTTAATAATTAATTATGAATATATAAAATTAAAATAAAAAGTTACTATGAAGTATTAATTAGTTTTTCTATTTATATTATAAGTGTATTCATATAATTCTTAAAAAATAAACTATAGCTATTTAATTTAAATATGTATTAAGGTTTGTTGGATCCTGTAGTTTTTGCTAATTGGAATTCTAAAAAATGACCTCCTCGGGGGTATTGGTAATGTTATGGGCTGAAAGTATAAGGCCCAACCTGTTAAAGCCCAAACTCATAAAACTATCTATATAAACCACCATGGAACCTAGGGTTTAGAACATTGCCTATGAGAGAACAGAGCGAGCTTATGTAACAATGGAGCTCTAGTTCCGTTGCGGGCATATACTGATCATCAGTCCTTTCTACATCTCTGCAATTGTATTCCATCGGTTGCTTCCATAGAAAGGTCTAACATTTCCTTGTATTTTTTTTTCTTTTAATCTGCACTTTATTGTTTAGGTTTTACACGGCCGATCCAATGGGTTCTCTCTTAGAAATATAACATATGTGGGAGCTCAATTTCACCCGGCCTATATGTATATTAGGGCAGTCTCAAGGTTTTTGTACGTTCTTCATCGTGCTGAAATTTTCATCGTGTTTTAGTTCATGATTCTGCCCTACATTTTAGCTCAGATTCCTTGACATAATTAGGATATTTTTAGTGCCTAATCGGAATTAGTCAAGTTTTTCTCCGAGTCAATTTTTAAGTTCTGGTTTATCAGTATTCCGATAATCTTTTTTTCTGGGAGACTCAGATGTAAGATAATCTGTGAATTGTTTCAGCTATTTTTTTTTAAAATTTTTGGCTATACAAATATTAACAACTTTTCCAACTTGATTGTTTTGTTAGGATAATGCATCCTGAACTGAAGTATGATCAAAATTTCAGTGATGTACCTTTAACTTAATTTTATTTACTTTTTTTATTTTCTTTGTCTTTCATTTTTGATCTGATTTCAAATTTAATTCCAAATGTTTGTATTTAAAATTATTTAATTTTGAATGGATATCAAAATAATTGAAAAAAATCAAATAAAAGATTAAAAAAATTAAAATGTTAAAATTAAAGAACACTTTTTAATTATTTTTTTAAAGAATCTACATAATTTTTTAAAAATAATTAGAAGTGAAAAGATAAAAAAATTAATGAAAGAAAAATATAAAAAATTTAAAGTGAGGTAGAAATTCAAATAATTATTTTACATAGATAGAAATGATAATAATTAAATGTATATGTAAGTTTTAATATTAATAATTATGTGTACTAATTAATTATAAATTTATTAACTAAAAAATAATTCTTTGTGTATTCTATTTTAATATAGTCGAGGAGTAATAGAATTATAGTAAAATTAAAGTGTGTGATGGAATATTAGTCATAGTTAAAGGTGGTACTTATGCATTATTCATTTTTATTATGTTGAAAGTTAACCATATATGGATAAAACTTGGTCATGCTTATGTCTTGCTGCATCTCTTGATCTTGGCCTATATGTCTATTAAGGACAATTATGGTAACAAAGTCAATCGAAAAGTTTGTTTTTTCTAATTACTACAAAAATGTACTTAACAAACCAAACAAAGAAGTGCTTTAAACACTGTAAAACAGCTTTAAAAAAATTGAAAATGAAAACTTGTAGTTTTCAACTTAAAAAAACGCAGCTGAAAAAAAGCTTAGCCGATCAGACTCTTACTCTTTGGTTAAAATGTAGTTTGAATACATAAATATTACCATTGAAGTCTAAAATTTATTTAAATAATTTAATAAATTTAAAAGACTTTACAATTGAATGAGAGCCGTAAACACTAAAACTTTGTTTGGATGGTTGTTACGTATTGTTTAATAATATATTGTATTTTGTTGTATTGTATTGTTGTTTTAATGAATATGCTTGTATTGTATTGTTGTTCAAGGAAGGGCCCGACCACAAGGGTTTATTGTATGCGGCCTTACCTTGCATTTCTGCCAGAGGTTGTTTCCAAGGCTTGAACCCGTGACTCCTGGTCACATGACAGTGACTTTATCAGTTACTCCAAATTAGTCGTTATATAAAATGAGATTTTTCGTCGTTGTCTAATGATGGATTTAAATGATATGATGTGATAAAATTTTAAGTATCATCTAAATTTGTATTTGACGAAATGGGGAAAAGGTGTAATAGAAAGGAGTCGAATCTCTAAATGTGTACTTGACAAAATAGAAAGAAGGGGTAACGGAGAGGAATTGGATCCATAAATTATTATTGTTCATGTAGCTCTATTTAAGTCGTTTCCATTCACATTATAAGACAAAATGTTAGTTCTACTAGCACTAAAAATTCTTCAATCTTTTTACCAACAAAACTAAGTAGTAAATATTAATGAACATAAAGTACACACTAGCATGACAATTAAGAAAAAAACCAAGGGCTCTTTTATTAGTTACAACAATTCTAATTGGATTGCAAAAAGGCATCCAAAGAACTCAAATAAAGGAAAAGAAAGAAGTTTACAACATGAAAGATGCTTCCATGACTCGTTGGAACAAATGTAGAGTAAATGCATGACTTATAACAAATATTGTTCGAACTCTTCAAACTATGGATGAGTTAGTGTGTGACTGTTCCTCTAAAAGTAGCAATAGTTTTGGAGAATCCGAGCAACGTACATAGTCTATAACTTTGTCAAGATTAAGTGAGCACCACATTGAGGTTGAAGAGTGACCACATAAGTAGGTGCATGAGTATAAGATGGAGAAAGCTTAAATGCAAAACGTTGAAGGATCATAACTAAGGCAATCTTAGTTTCCATCATAGCAAAATTGTTGCCAATGCAAATACGAGGACCCCAACTGAAAGGCAAGAAACAAAGTTTATCCTTTGTTGCTTTTGCAATTCCTTGAGAAAATCTCTCTGGCTTGAATTCTTTAACATCATCACCCCATAACTCTTGATTATGATGAATAAATAATGTTGGTATCATCAATATTACTTCAGGAGGAATATTCATATTTCCTAGCTTTGTTTCTTGGTTTACTTTTCTTAGGAAATATGGTGCTGGTGGATATAACCTTAGTACCTCATTCAGAATCATAGTAACCTGTATATTAAAAGAAAATTGAACTATATGTTATATTTCAATATATATATATATATATACTCATTAGATTTTGAACCTGTAATCTCAATAGTACATGTTCAAGGTAATAAATTGAATGTTATATTCTCTCTGTCCCAATTTATGCGAATGTGATACTTAAGTCAGTTTCCAAAAAAAAAATGACAAGAGATACACTAGCAATATTTTATTCATGTTAGATCACACTTATTTGGTAATAACTCTATTTATTTTAAAGATATCTTTGAAATATAACAAAGTTTTCTCATATTTGTTAAATTTCGTGCACATTTAAACTGAATCACATGCATAAATTAAAACAGAGAGTAATCATTTTGATCTAAACGTCACATTTTTTGGTAAGCTTGAATCTTGATCTTACTTATTTTTCAACAATCACTCCTAATCCCAAAAAGAGATACTCCGATCCTTTTCTTTCGATTGTTTGTCATACTTTTAGTTTCGGTTCGTTTTAAAAAAAAATGTCTGTATTTTTTTTTGATAATTTTTTAAGTCCAAATTTCTGCGTGATATGTTTAAGATCAGAAGATTAAAGAATATATTGGTACATTTGATATATCTTTAATTTAAAACCACAAAGTTCACAAGTATTCTTTATTGGAAAAATTACCTAAATACACATCTTATTTTACCATAATCTCTAAAATTTTCTATCATTTAATTATTTTTTAAAAAAAATCCTCTCTCGGATACATCACTCCTCACGCTATGATACATCCCTCTCTAAGTATCCGGAAGTCCAATGATGTATCCTGGATCCATAAATTTTAAGGAATTTTTGTAATTTGGAAAAGAGTTGAAGATAATGTAATTAAGTCGTAACCCATAGATTTATGTAAATTATCCTTATTGTTTTCTTAAATTCCTTGTGAAGTCAAAACAGGGCAAGTAAATTGAAATGGATGGAGTATATAAAAGGAATTAAAGATATAAATACATGCTCTAAGGCATAGTTTATACTCACAATTTTGAGACGATTTAAGCCTTCAAAATCTGGCTTATTGTTGTGGAAGAGTTGTTGAACTTCTTGTCTAGCCTTAGCTTGCCAATTTTGATGCACACTTAATAAAACCATAGTCCAAACTAATAAATTTGAAGAGGTCTCTTGGCCAGCAAAATAGAAGACTTTGCATTCTTCTATTACTTCATCAGTTGTCATACCAAATTTACTCCCATGTTGTTGGATTTCCTTCATATTGGACTTTAATAAAATACCCAACAAGTCCTCTTGAGCTAATCCCAAATTCATGCATCTTTCTCTGTTACTCACAATCTTCCTTAATGTATCTTTGATCTCATTGTCAATCCCTTTCATTCTTCTATTTCTTCTTGTTGGTAAAAAACTGCGGGAAAATAAGTATCCTTTTACAATTTGAATAGAAGAATAGATCTTATAACGGTTATAAAGATCGGTACAATGAGTGTCAACTCACCTAAAATTAACTTGTTATAATAGATTATCTGTCTTATTTCATATTATTGAGATTTAAGTTAGATCTACCGATAAACGTAAATAGATTTTTCACTATTAATATAATTTAACTTAATATAATAGGTTACATGTCTTATTTTTCAGATAAGTAGTTTCATTTTATCTTCTTTTTTAGGGGGGTGGGGGGGCTTTTGAGTAACACTTATTATTGGACACTTATATGAGATATCTTTTAGATGACTTGATCGTGTAAACATTCTTTTAGACTCTGTATGTGTTGAACTTGAACTTTAATAAGTGAAAATTAATAGAGTTTACTTTTCTACGCCATCAATGTCAAGAATTTTTCTTATATCATTACGTGTCTTCTTAAAATGTGAGATTTGTAATTTTAAATATCAAATAAGTTTCATGTTATAACATGTTAATTAGTTAATTTGATGGTATAAAAATTTGTTACACTATGACAAAATATAACTTAAACACAAAATTAATCGTAAAAAACAAGAGATAATTAACCTGCTATCACACGTTAAAATAGATCGTTAGTGTATTATATATACCTCCACCCTGGAATATAAACAGATTGGAAAGCTTGACGAGTGAGTTCAGCTAATTCTTTTTGAAGATGAAATATTTTGATTCCTTCTTCATAGCTACTTCCAAATGCTGTTCTTGAAATCACATCACTTGTTAAATCTTCAAAATATGGATGCACATCCAATTCACATGACGATTTGTTTTTTTTGCAAACTAGAATTTCCCACTTGTTCATCATATCCTCACAGCTTTTGTGCATTGCTGGCACCATACACTATATATTCAAACACATGTTAGAAGACAGATTCAAGATTTAAAATAGTAGATACGTAGTACTTGTTAGAGAATTGTGCTTTTTAATATTATATAGTATTATATTACTTCATATTATGTTAGTAGCTATAAGCACAAGATAGTGGCCATAATTTTTTCTAAAGCACTATCTAAAGTTGTCGTATTCTTTATCATTAATCTTCATCCATAATTTACAACATTATTGATCTACTAACTCACTATCACATCTTCTTATTATTAAATAATTTGTTTCTCAATTGCCATCTTATAATTAAATGGGAGTCTTTCTTGTGTTTGTTTGTATTTGAAAAAAAATATTGTAACTTGCATGAAAAAGTAAGGTTGGTATTGTGAAAAGAGAAAAGAAAGAGAGTTACTATAAAGGAGAATTATATTTTTTGGAGGAGCATGTTTTTTGTGGTGAAGCTTTGAAATCAATAATTAGTCTAAAAGGTTTTCTTTGAGTCATAAGATATTGTTGAACTGTTGTATTAGTTTGAAGAGGATAAGTTAGAATATTTCACTAACTTGAATCTCCTCAAAAAAAAAAAAAAAAGCGAAAGATATTCACTTTTCTATCTAAACAATATTTGTTTACTTTATTTTTTCTTTAATTCTACTTGAATTTTCACCAATAGCTAGTAACCTTTACCTTCAACTTCTCGGTGTAAAACGCTGTGTTAAGAATTTTTCTGTGCTTGGCCCATTTCTGATCCTCATAACTTGAGATGCCACTGACAAGCAGCTGTACCAATGGAGTTGGTTTTGGTTTTTTGAAGATGTTGTTGTGCATTACTATTTCCCTTATTAACTCTGGCTCCATTATGAAAATTCTAGGTTGTGGACCTATCCATGTGAAGCAATGGTTACCTGCCGTGCCGTAACGAAGTCAGAATTTTTATTAAAATAATTTAAATTGATCCACTTTAATTGAAATTAGTGCTGCTTAAGTAATGAATGAATAAACATAGTTCTGATACTTTTTTCTTTTTCTGAATCGTTAACAATTCAAAATTAGATTACAAATTGACTATTATCAAATAAATGTACAGCTTATGATCACATGAGAGGAAGATTTGGATGCAAAATGTGTAATTCAACGTGGTATTCATAACTAAAGGGTGTTTTCGGTAAGAAGGAAAATATTCTCATTCCACACTGATTGTGTTCTTTTCATCGGTCTCCAACACATCTCATCTTCACTCCGTCTCCATATCCCTCATCCACACAATCCGACACTGCTACCTTCTCATCCTTACCTCACATAGTATTTGTTTAAATTATATACAAATTCTTTTTAGAATAACAAATTTTGTTAATTACACAAGAAAATATTTTTCAAAAAAATATTTTCCTTCATAACGAACACACCCTAAAATAATAGAAAAGAGCCCTGAAATATTTCTCGTACACCCTAAATTAGTGCGGACATCTAATTCTCCTACCCATTGTTCGAGTGAACTTGCACGCACCTTGACTAATTTCATAAGATATCTGATATCTTTCACTCACATAAATACTGACGAAAAAAATCACCTAGTATATTTTATTATCGTAGAAAAATAAGTCTAACACCTCTTATATGCCAAGTGTACCCTTTATATTGTTATATAGGAATAACTACTTTCTCCTCCTCTTCTTCTAGTTTACAAATAACCTCCATTTATTTTAGTCCCTTATTTTCAATTTTTAGAAAATAAATATTTTTCAGTGTGAGGATCTTGTGCAAGCATGGTAGTTCCAAGCGTTCAATCTATTTTTGTATTTTTATTTTAAAATAAGGATAAAATTGGTTCAATCTATTTTTGTAATTTAAGGAATTTTATTTGTGCAAATCACATGACATATACAAGTAAAAGAATTTATATTATATTATTACTAATAAAAGATATTTCAATGTCAGTATACAAAATTTAAATTTAAAATTATAAAAGAATATAGGTCAAACATTTTATGGATCTTAACAAAGAAAGGAATAAGCAAAAAATCTATAAATTAAATTCGAATAATCTTGTGACATACGTCAAAAAAAATCATGCGTTTAAACCCTAACTATTTAAAAAATACAAATAAAATGGACCACAGACAAAGATGGTCGATGATTGGATGTTAATTATAGGACCACATATAACAGATCTAATTTCCCACCGGGAAACACGCACAAATAACAAATTATTAATTCCATTTATATTTCAGAAAAAAACAATTTAATAATTAAGATATACTCCAACAAGTCCCCTAATTTCATTACACAATTATTTAATAATGTTTTTACAGTGTTAATGGATTTATCATGTTATAGTAATAATAATAACTTATTACTATTATAAAATATTAACTAAAAGAATAAACGATAACTCTTTCATTAATTGAAAATAAAAGAGTACATTTACAGAGCAATAAAAGGGTGTTAACATAAGAAAATTTTGTTATTTTTCTTATTGATGCTAATTAAAAGGAAAATAAATATTGTATAATTAATGTAGGTCATAAACTTGAAGGAAAATATACATTCTACCATTATCATAGAATATTTTAGAGTAGAAAGAAAATAAATATTTTTCAATTAATATAGATCTCTAAATATATTTTACAAAAGCAAGTTGGTCCTTTGTTTTTTTTCTCCTCATTTTAAAAATATAACCAGCTTCATATTTGATACTTTTTTTTGTTGTTGTTGCATATTAGCCACAGATTGATCATTTTCCATGCTCAAGTTGGTACTTGTAAGAATCACCTCTTCACTTATTGCATACACATCCCATTTGAAGAGATTTTTTTTTCTTGATATTTCTTATTTTCATGACTTTCTTTTTTTCTAAAATAAGGGATTTAATTTATATAAGTACTCTAATATATACATAAGAGTGTAAATAAATATTTTTTTCCTCTCAGTCTAGTATAACTTGTTACATGTTATTATACTAGGTTAGTTATCATTTTTATCAGGTAATATAATCAATTAATGCATATCATGAGATTTACCTATATATAGTGTACCTTAGTGGTCAATGAATAAGGTTGAGAATCATGAAATCTCTTATATAAATTCTAGGTGGTTTATTCTTATGATCTTGGTTTAAATAGAAATCGGTCGATTTTGTTGGAAAATTTCCTCCGGAGTGAAGTTGTTGGGGGGGAAGAGAAGATGAGCTTAATATATCGGTTCGTAGCTTTGATGGTGAGAGATAGCAAGGTACTCCATGTGATTGTTAAAGTGTGTGTAAGCTTACTCGAACATCATGATTATCATACAAGAAATATGTAAATCTATATATAGGCAAAGAGAGGAAAAAAGAAAGATGGATCTTACCATACTTATTGAGAGTATAATGATAGAAAGGGAGGACTCTAGAGAGAATATCATCAGTGAGCTTCATTGTTTTGAGTTTTGCTTCTTTAGTCAACTCAGCCATCTCCTTTGTGTCTCCATATAGTGTTCTATAAGGATGTCCATTCAATCCTTGTTTCCTAAAGCATTTCTCTAGTTTTCTTGGTTTAATCCACACCCAATTCACCATTCTCCACGCCCATATCATGATCACTAACAAAGCTAAAAACAAGATTAGTACAACCATTTTCATTATGAAGAGAAATGGAAAGGAAAAAAGCTACTAAATTGAGAAGGAGAGGATGAGTTTATGTGCCATTTATAAGTCATGTCATATAGAACTCATTAGATGTGCAAATAAAGTCTCGTATTAATATTTGAAAAGAAATAAAAGCTACAAGTGAGATTCTAATTCTTTTAAGTTACTGAATTTTAAATTATAATTTGTACGTATTTAATGAATTTCTTACTAGAAATTCAAAGTTAGAACCAAATCATGTTAAGAGTATTTTTAGACTATTTTCGGGGGAGGGGGGGGGGTTGTGGGTTCACGTGGATCCCTGCTTCCCTCCCGAGATTATATATAGTAGTGTTATATTTTTATAAAATACTTAAATATAGATGTGTGAACCCACACTTAAAGTATTATATAATGCGATGATGATTGAGTGCACCTCTCTAATTGAGATTTAAAATTTAAATCTTATATTTATCTTATGTTTTTCTTTCTAAAATTGGGTAACACTTCTCCTAATGATTATTGGTAGAACTTTTGGCGTTTTAGTAAATATATTTTTATTTTTTTGTTGTAATCTTTCAAAATTTTCAAATCTATCATATTAGAAATTCCTAAAGAAAATTAGCAATGTAAGATTTTAATATAATTAAACTAAATGTGTATATTAAAACTAATAATATTGGATGATATATATATCATATATTGTCAATGGGTTCCATAAAGTGTATATATATATATATATGAATAGATACAAATTAATTTTGGACTTATAATTTTAAAAGTTTAACGGGTTAAATGATAAGAACCTAAAGATCAAATCGATCAAATTTATATCTTAGAGACCCTCTATGTAGTTGTCTATCTAAGGCGATCGATCTACATCTTTTTCCATAGCCCTGAGGAAGTGTCTCAATTTCCTATGTGCGAAGATTCACCTTTTTATATTAGTACACCATCTTTTAAAATTCTTGATACGTCTCTAACTATTTTAGTCAATCAATTAATATTAGAGCTAAAACAATCGACAAAAATAATAATACGAGACTTTATTTGCACGGCAAGAGTAACATGTGTATAAGGAAGGAGGCAAGTTTAGTGTAGGTATTAGCTAGCTAGCTAGCCTTGTTTTATAACTAGCTTGCACTGTAGTGATTCTGGGAATCTCTTTCACTCTATGGACCACTAATTAGTGTTTATAAAAACTAATGGTTTGTATGCTTGTAGCTAGCTATGGCTAGCTATAGCCCTTTATCACAAAATTAATATCAGTAGTTTAGTTAAGTACTAGGTAAGACTGATTAATCTTAATTTGCTTTAGTATATTATGAGGCTTGACCCTTCTCTCATTTTGCACGCTGCGAGTAATAATGCTTTATCAATTGCGCACCGTTTTATGTGATAATATTTGATTAGACATTAAATTTATTTTTAAAAAAATCAAAATAGAAGCTATATATATAATTGAAACTGCTCGATCTATCGAGATTTAAATGAGTAGTGAATAGTGATAAGAACACTAATATTATTTGAAATAAAGATTTTTCCCACCGCGAATTAGTGAGAAATTTGCGCTATATATCATAAACTTCCCACCAAATCAATTTATTGAAAAAATGCATGGTGAAAAACGAATTCTCACTGAAATTATTTTCATATGAAAACGTAATTTTTTTTACCAATTCAATCAAAATATTCGTGGAAATAGCCACGAAACCTTTTTTAGTTGAAAAATAGTGATATTTTATATTTTCTCTCTCACAAAAATAAGAATTGTAATTTTTGTGAAGATTGTACACGTCATTAAGCAAAAAATGATACGATAAAACTAAGTAATTTAAAAATATAGAAATATATCAATTTTTTTTTACGAGGAGGAAATGGGAGCCTGGTAGCAATACATTACAGTAGCAGTAGTACGTAGTACGTAGTACGTAGTACTTAGTTTTACATTGCATTGTTTTTTGTAGCCTAGCAGCTAGCTGTTTTCTATAATAATTTTTCGTACTTAAATTAATAATTCTTTATTAATTTCCAGCTTCAATCAACTACTAATTAACTTGCATGGTTGTCTATCAACTACGAGTTCAAGATGATGAGGTTTTTTTTTTTTTTTTTTTTTAATTTCACAGTACAAATTACAAATCTTTCACATGCATTTTATTTATTCAATGATAATATTTAGTTTAGATCTGCTGGTTGTCGAGAGGCATTACAAAATACAAATGATTTAACAATTATTTTAATATAAGTTGACTTGTTATGTTTTAAATCCCGTTGCGTACACTGCATTATGATTTATGCATGTTATTTTAGTCAACACTAATCAAATCATTTAAGAGATTATTATATACAACAACAACAATCCAGTGAAATACACAACGTGGGGTCTGGGAAGGGTAAAGTGTACGCAGACCTTACTCCTACCAAGGTAGAACGGCTGTTTCCGAAAGACCCTCGTCTCAAAAAAAGCATAAAAAGAGGTCAGATAAGGCTAAGAAATTCAAAGCGATTTGGAAAGCAAATAACGAAAGCTTTATAGATAAAATAGAGTAATCAAAGTACAGAAAGTAATAGATAATAACAGAAATCAGAGCACAAGAAATTATAATGTGCTAATGCGCCTACTAATAAGGAAGAATAACGAGACTATTTATTAGACTTCTACCCTAATGTGGGTCCTCCACACTCTCCTATCTAAGGTCATGTCCTCGGTAAGTTGTAACTGCGCCATGTCCTGTCTAATTACCTCTCCCCAATATTTCTTCGGCCTACCCCTACCTCTTCTGAAACCATCCATGGCCAACCTCTCACACCTCCTCACTAGGGCATCTGCGTCTCTCCTCTTCACATGCCCAAACTATCTCAGTCGCATTTTCCGCATCTTGTCTTCCACCGAGCCACTCATACCTTGACCCGGATAGCCTTATTTCTAATCCTGTTGCTCCTGGTATGCCCACACATCTATCTCAACATTCTCATCTCGACTACTTTCATTTTTTGAATGTGAGAGACCTTAATTGGCCAACACTCCACCCCATATAACATAGCCGATCTAACCACCACTTTGTAGAACTTGCCCTTAAGTTGTGGTGGTACCTTCTTGTCATAGAGCACACCGGAAGCAAGCCTCCATTTCATCCATCCTGCCCTAATACGATGTGTGACATCATCGTCAATCTCCCCGCTGCCTTGCATGATAGAACCAAGGTACTTGAATCTACTTTTCTTTTGGATGGCATGGTCACCAAGCCTAACTTCTGCGCCAGTCTTCTGAGGTGTCTCACTGAACTTGCACTCTAAGTACTCTGTCTTGGTCCTACTCATCTTAAATCCTTTAGACTCCAAGGTATGTCTCCAATCCTCCAGCTTAGCGTTAACTCCGCTACGAGTCTCATCGATCAGAACTATGTCATCCGCAAAAAGCATACACCATGGCACCTCACCTTGAATTTATCACGTCAATCTATCCATCACCAAGGCAAATAAAAATGGACTAAGGACTGATCTTTGATGCAACCTCATCACAACTGGAAAGTGTTCGAGTCCCCTCCTATTGTCCTTACCTTGGTTTTGGCATCCTCATACATGTCATTGATCACATTAATGTACGCCGCAGGTACACCTTTAGCCTCCAAACATCTACAGAGTATCTCTCATAGGACTTTATCGTAAGCCTTTTCTAGTTTGATGAATACCATATGCAAGTCCCTCTTTCTCTCCCTATACTGCTCCACCAGTCTCCTCATAAGATGGATGGCTTCTGTAGTTGAGTGTCCCGACATAAATCTGAACTGGTTCTTTGAGATAGAAATGCATCTCCTAACCTTCATCTCCACCACTCTTTCCCATACTTTCATAGTATGACTTAGAAGCTTGATACCTCTATAGTTGTTGCAGTTCTGAATATCTCCCTTGTTTTTGTATATAGGGATCATTACGCTCGACCTCCATTCTTTGGATATCGTTGTTGTCCTAAAGATGATATTAAATAACCTAGTCAGCCACTCTAAACCTATTGATTTCGTGCTCTTTCAAAATTCCCCAAGAATCTCGTCAGGTCCGGTCGCTCTTTCCCAACGCATCCTATGCACAACACCCATAATCTTTTCAACTGAAATACTCCTGCAACACCCAAAATCGTGAAGCCTCCCTGTATGTTCCAAATCTCCCAACACCAAGTCTTTGTCCCCTTCTTTATTCAATAGTTTATGGAAGTATGACTTTCATCCCTGTTTAATGAGAGTCTCCTCTACCAATATTTTTCCATGCTCGTTTTTAATGCACCTCACTTAAACCATATCGCGTGCCCTTCTCTCCCGTGCCCTTGATAGCCTGAACAATTTCCTATCCCCGCCTTTCTCTTCTAGTTCAGCATAAAGGCGTTGAAAAGCTGTCGTTTTTGCTGTCAAAACCGCCGACTTCACCTCCTTCCTCGCTATCTTATAAAGTTTCCTATTCGTCCACTTCTCCACCTCATCCTTGCTTTCTATCAGCTTCGTATACGCCATCTTCTTTGCTTCTACCTTTCCTTGCACTTCTCCATTCCACCACCAGTCCCATCGATGCCCACTACGACTACCTGTCGAGACTCCCAACACTTCCCTTGCTATACCCCTAATATAGCTAGCTGTCCTATCCCACATAGTGGTCGCATCCCCACTACTATCCCAGTCCCCTATATCCTTCAATTTCTCTCCCATCTCCATAGCGCTTGCCGTGGTCAAACTCCCCCATCTAATCCTAGGTCGATCATCCCCGACCCTCTTCTTCCTCATCATATTGATCCTTAAATCTATCACCAAGAGCTTATGTCGAGTTGTAAGGTTGTCGATCGGGATGACCTTACATTCTTTGCACATACCTTTATCATCCTTCCTAAGGAGTAAAAAATCTATCTGAGTCTTAGCCACCGCACTCCGGAAGGTTATTAAGTAGTCCTCCTTCTTTGGAAAACTCGAATTTGCTATCACCAACCCAAAAGCTCTTGCGAAATCCATAAGTGAAACTCCTCCTCCATTTCTATCTCCGAAGCCAAAGCCTCCATACACATCGTCATACCCTCTCGAAAAAGATCCGATGTGCCCATTGAAATCTCCTCCCATGAAAAGCTTCTCAGTAGGTGGTATGCCTCCCACTAATTCATCCAAATCCTCCCAAAAGCGCCTCTTCTCCTCCTCGCCTAAGCCCGCTTGCGGCGCATACACACTAATAATATTCAAAGTGATCCCTTCAACGACCACCTTAATCGACAACATCCTATCAGTGACTCTCCTAACCTCCACCACGTGATCTCTTAAATCACTGTCTACTAAAATGCCTACCACATTCCTATACTTCGATCTACCAGAGAACCAAAGCTTATACCCATCTATCTCCTAAGCTTTTGGACCTACCCATTTGGCCTCTTGGATACAAGCTATATTAATCTTCCTCTTTTTAAGAATCTTAACTAGCTCTATTGACTTTCCCTTAAGAGATTATTATATATGTAATTAATAACTAGATGAAAAAATAAAATTGATAACCTGTTACTTACAATAGTTCAAAATACATGCCTAATTATATTATACAAAATTGTCCAATGAGTAGAAGGGACTATTGAAGAACAGAAAGGTCGATTTTACGTAAAAATGTGATTCCCCTCCCTCCTCACATCACTTTATGGGTTGACTTTCTTTTACATGGGTTCACCATGTGCTCTCTTGTAAAAAAAAATTAATATAATATTAGAGTAAATTTCTGAAGAGTTCCATGTTGGCCCTTTAAGAAATCGATAATTGATCTCTTTAATGATATGATTTTTTAGGTTGAGTTAGGTCGATATATTATCTTTTTGCATGGTATCAGAGGAGAATTCATTCCAATTCTCATTTTTGATGTTGAGCTTCAAATTGTCCTTATATCAGATATTCAGTCTTGAGCATGAGGGCGAGTGAAGAGTCCCACACATCGGTTCTTTAAGTAGTGGCGTAGCCACATATAGCTTAGGGTGGCCAGTTGGACATCCTTCATCAAAAAATATAATATATATATATATATTAAATTTTGAACACCCTTAAAGGAATTTCTGGCTTCACCACTGTCTTTAAGGGATGAGTGGTCTCTTTAATATGATATGGATAATCCTCACCTCTTGAGCTAACTTTTGGAGTTGAGTTGGACCTAAGTGTCATATCTTTATATGATATCAGAGCAGGACTTATCTCAATTCACATTTTTAATGATGACTCCTAATATTAAATTGTTCATGCATCAAATATCCACCCCAGGGTATGATATGGGTGTAGAAAAGTCTCACATCAGGTGATCTCTTTAATATGACGTTGATAATCTTCATATATCTCTTGATCTAATTTCTAAAATTAAGTTAGACACAAATATTATATCTTCGTGATTTTACTTGACCCTTTAATATCTTGAAAAATACACTAAACTTCAAAATGTGTATATAAAACAAAGATCTTAGAGATATATTCTTTTTTTTTTAATCACAAGGTCCACCATGTGGGTGGCTAGGCTTAACCTCAATGTGTATATATATCAAGAAGAATTGGCATTAATATAAAAACAAATTCATATATGTTGGACATTCGAGAGATAAAATTTAATTTCACATAGACATTTCGATTAAATTTTAATGAACTTTTTTTCACTTTCAGTAATTTATAAATAAAAAAAATCGGAAAAAAACTTATAACTCCACCACCAACAACAAAAGAAAAGAGAAGGCTTTGGTTCTATTCAATGGACACATTTTCAAGTAGATGAGTAGCTTAGATATCTCTTTAATTTGTTATTTCTTCATTTAAAAAAAAAAGTTGACCTGCCTTTCTTTTCCGTCCTTAAACATCTAGATTATATTATCTTGTAGTACATAACATATAATTAGGGGTGTTCACGGGTCGGTTTGGATCGGTTATTGGTCAAAATCAAAATTAAATCAATTTAATAGATTTTAAAATCATTAATACCAAATCAAACCAAATAAAACATACATCCATCAGTTTGGTTGTTATCGATTTTGATTTGGTTCGGTTCGATTATTCGGTTATTAATCATACACAAAATAAAAGAAATAATTCATTCAAAAGAGAAAAAATAAATTGTCTTCGTGCCATTTTGGATCTTATAATTCTTATACCAGAACTTAATTATGTTTAACTTCCTACTTATATTATTAGCTAATTAAATATACTAACAATATAAACTTATTGAATAAGACATAAGCTAATGATATGGTTGTATAAATAAAAGATGTATCATATCTTATTATTTTAAATTAGTGTGTTGCATGTTTTTGCATAAAAAGTGTTCATAAAAAATAATATATTATGTATATATAATTATAAAAAATATCTATATAATTTGTCGGTTCGATTCAGTTATTTCTTCGATTTATTTGAATGCAACCAAAATCAAACCAAATATTATTGATTTTAAAAATATAAAATCAAAACAAACCAAATAAAAATATCAATTTATTTGATCGATTTAGTTTGATTTTTCGATTTGGATCGATTTTTATCCAAACCGTTAACACCCTTATATATACTATAGAAGTTTGGCATCTAATTAATTAACTTAATGGAATTATATCATACGTATTAATTCCTTTAATTTCGACCACAAAATGGGGACAATGGAAATTAAAGGGGGGGGGGGGGGGGAGGCAGAAAAGAAGGATATGCCATGAGAATACAGTTCCATCTTCTTCTTTTTCATTTGTAAAGAAAAGAAATTATTCTTTACCTAAATTTTAACGTTTAGCATCCTATTCCTAAAAGAAAATATTATTACCGTCACAATTATTATTTCACAGCAATACAATTTTATTTGGAATATGCTTTAACTTAATCATCATGTTATGCCTATAACGTATAGTATGGGGACCATTTATTCGTATATAATTTTATTACACCTAATGAAATAAAATTATTTATATCTACGTACAGTCTAGGAACTATAATATCAATGTGGACTGTGGAGTTAGAGCCACAAATTTTGGATTTTAGAAATTTGTGGTTTAATTTGTTATTGAAAGAAGGTTTGAAATGAACACAATCGTTAAAGACCGTCGTGGGGGGTTAGCTGGACCATGCATTCAAAAATGTGGAATAGTACTCTCACCGTGTCAATTTATGTGATATTTTTCGTTTCTCGATATTTAATATTTTAAAATTAAAATTTAAAGACTATACAAAAATATTATAAATTGTAATTCTTCTCAGATCTAATATAATAATTAAAATAAAATATTAATCAAAATTTATATAATTTGAATCTCAAAAAGTAAAAATTACTTTATAAATTGGAAGAGGGAGGGATTAATTAATTCATAGAACTAATTTGAATTAACAAATCACGAAATTAATTAAATAATTTCCTCTCCCAAAAGACACTATGCCTGAACAAATGAGATTGTTCTGAACAAGTGAGTATGCACTCATTGTGTTGGCTATAAATAGAGAGGCTTCATCTCTGTTTTCAACATCGAATTTTCTCCCTCTTTTGCATATATTTTCTTACAAACAAAATTATGTTTTTATTTTTATTTTGTTGCTGACTTTTGAGTTCACTGGAATTATCGAAATTTGAGGTACCGCTACTTCTTTAATGATTTATCTGTTTTATTCTGAAAGAAAATAATTCGTAACCTTAAATACAGTAAGAAAACTAATTTTTTTAAGAACATACAATAAATTTTATGGACTCGAATACCATCTTTTTCTTTTATCTTAAAAGTATTGATATTTTACTTTATTGAATACAAAGATAACAAGTATAAGGTGAGATGATCGATAATGTGTATTTCTTTATTCGTTAGTATATGATTTTTAGAACACCAGTCGATGTTTTTTTGGGGGGTTCTAGAATATGTTTTTAAGGATGCCTCCTCGTATTGAAACTATAGAATGATTCAAAAGTTGTGTGTACTGTGTAGGTATCTTCTAACACATTCAATGAAGTTGTATTAACATGCTTATAATAATTACTCCTAAGGGTAATAAAGGGACAGCAAAAAAGCACTGCAGATGACGACATTGTTTTCCCTTCATGACATTTGTGTCAGAAATTTGGTGCAGGGCGTGCAAATTTTTTCCTTAGTTATATTAAGAGTGCCAAAATTAAATATACATTCTATTTATTGGTTCACAAAACCTCCGCATTAATCTGCCGCTAATCGATTGCGGCGATGGTTAATATGGGGTTTACTCAACTGCCGTGACAGCAAATAGCGCAAATTGCAATACTAACTAATTTTTTTAGTGAGTATACTGGTAATTTAAAATAGGAATAATTATTGTTATATTAAAAAAAAAGAAATTATTTATTATTGAATACTCCATTATTTTCATACTCTTTATTTTTAACTATTTCGAGCATTTGATACTATGAGAGTATATAATATATTTTGATTGTATCAAAAAGAAACTGTTTGATAAATTGCTTGATACCATCAGAGTATAATATACTCTGGTGGTATCAAAGAGGAACAAGGAAAGGGGCACTGGCATAAATACACGTTTGATACTATGAGAGTGTATATATATATATATTCTGATTGTATCAAGAAGGAAGAAACAGTGCTTCAGCGAAACTGTTTGATACCATCAGAGTATATTATACTCTGATGGTATCAAAGAAGAGCAGTGATACTGACGTCAACATGACATCATGCAGTGGGGTAAGAGGGTAAATATTTTGGGTCATAATTCTATTAAGGGTAAATAGTTTGAGTTGAGTCCAATTTGAGTAAATAGTTTCACAATTAGGTATAATTTTCCCTTTAAAATATTAAAATTGGTACTAAGGAAAAAACTCAAATATGTCATCAAACTTTCAGAAAATGTCATTTATGCCATCCTTAAAAGTTTGGCTCATTTATGTCATTACTATTTGAGAAAAAATTCATCTATGCCATTACTTTTAAACTCAGATCTTGCAAAATAACCCACACAGCTTTTAACACTTTTCAATTAGAGTTTTGGATCAAATGTATCATTTATGTCATTACTGTTTGAGAAAAAGTTCATATATGCCATTACTTTTAAACTCCGATCTTGCAAAATAACCCACACAACTTTTAACACTTTTCAAGTAGAGTTTTGGATCAAATGTACTCTCTTTGCTTCTTTTCTTCAAGACCATCAAGAACATATGAAAAACACCAAGAACTATAAATTTCCAACGTCTTCGTTTTTTCATGAAATCGCCTTAAATTTCAAGAGTAGCATCTCTCTGAGCTAGATACCAAAATCCAATAGCTTTTGAGCTTGAATTCAACCTAATTCAACGAAACACACTTAAAATTTCTTCAAAATTTCAAAACTTTAACCTTCTTTAATGGTAGAATTTTCTCCACAACTCTAAAATTTGAACATAGACTCACAAAACACTAGTGAACAAGAATCGAATGTCAAAAATAATAACAAAAATGTGAATCAAAATAGATTTTTGAAATTTTGAGTCTACTTCGGCAATGCATTTTGGCGATACGCCAAACTATTTGGCTATCCGACGAATTGATAGGTGTCATTGTTGAAATTTTCAGTCCGGTCATATTTCGTTAAAGCAACCATAACTTTCTATTTTTTTTGAGTCTATGTTCAAAATTTCAAGTGATTTGGAGTTGTGGAGAAAATTCTACCATTAAAAGATGTTGAAGTTTTGAAAAAAATTCAATTGTGTCCTGTTGAGTTAGGTTGAATTCAAACTCAAAAGATATTGAGTTTTGATATCTAGCTCAGAGGTACGTTACTATTGAATTTTGAGGTGATTTCGTGAAAAATTGAAGAAGTTGAAAATTTGTAGTTTTTGATGTTCTTCATGTGTTTTTGGTGATCTTGAAGGAGCAAAAGAGTACGTTTAATCCAAAAACTCCAATTGAAAAGTATTAAAAGTTGTTTGGGTGATTTTGCAAATCGGAGTTAAAAAATAATGACATATATGAACCTTTTCTCAAACGATAATAGCATAGATGAGCCAAACTTTTAACGGATGACATAAATGAGCCTTTTCTAAAAGTTCGATAGCATATTTGAGCCTTTTTCCTTGGTACTAACTAGTTAGTTTTCCTTCGTAGAGTTGCAGGCAACAGAATAAATACTCTTTCTATCCATATTTACTTGTCCATGTTTTACTTGACACATTTTATAAGAAACAATAAATAAAAGGGTACTTAATTTTACACTATCACTTTCATTAATTATAAGTCATTTAAATATTGGGGAGTATTTAATAACAAGGGTAAAATAGACATAAAATGAACAATTTTTTTTTTAATTTTCTAAACTAGATAAGTAAAGTTGGACAGTTGGTTACTTTTAGTATACTGAACAAGTAAAAGATGGGCGGAGGGAGTAAATAGAAACCTTTGTGCATTTTCGTGGCCATGTTTAAAGCAGTCACTCTCATAACCAAATCCTAGTCAAACAAGAACAGTTTTGAATGGTTTCATCAAAATACAGGAAGCACATAAATATCTAAATAAAACATATATGCAATTTTTTTACAGACATGTTATGAATAAATGTGCATTAATCAAGCCATCTAGCTAGCACACATACGAGTATTCCATACAAATTGATCACCATGTATGCTAATTATATCCTTGTCAAGCCAAATACGAGAGCAATTGCTGCCAGAACAGCCTGCAACACACAACAGAGTACTTGACGGAGGCATTAAGCTACGAAGAACACGTTGTAAGAGTTCTATCGCACTATATCAAGATGTGTCAGGTCATGATATATCTATCGCGCTATACTAGTTGACTGTCATTTCATTAACAAAATTCTTAAATTGAATCTAGAATTGAATGCAGAGACACACTTAATTCAGTAAGATTGGACATGCTAAGCATGTAATGGTCTTTCTTTTGAAGTAAGGATCTTGAAATTCTGCACCAATATCATGTCTACTGTAATTGAGCTAACTCTATGAAACATTGTAAATCTATTGATAGTTAATCAGTATAACCATAACAGTCAAAAACTATAGCGCGAACAGTTTCAAAAATAACTTCCAAATTTTTGTAATTAACCGTGACTTTATAGGCCTGCTGATGCCACGAGGAACAACTCGTTAGAAATGAAAGAGAAGTTAAGAACATCACCTAAAAAGAATGCAAGAGATCACTTACAGCAATGGTGCATGTAACATATCCTGGTTTCTCTCGATGATCAACTGATCTAGTGCAAAGCAGGATAAATGCAGCAACATACCAAGGGATGGCAGCAAGAAAGAAACCAGTAATGAACCTTCAAAAAATAAAATAGAATTATCACTTCATTGTATCGAGACATCCTTCAAATGCATAACAGAACGTTTCTTTCATTTCTTCGGCTTTTGGTTATTAACGTCATTGACTCCTCTAAAGTGGCAATACAGATCTACCTGACCCGGAAACAGATAAGAAACACAACATGATACATGTCTTGTACCCAAAAAAATGACAGAATGAGTTGAACAGAGAATTAGGGAAAAGAGATCATGTCATAGACTAAAAATTAGCGTTACCAAAAATGAATTTTGTTGAGTTTAAACCTAAACATGTGGACAATGGACTTGGGACGTGATGGCATTAGTCTACGAGTGTAAAGGAAAATAGGGAACTCACAAGAACCAGCCAAGACCAATACCGCAGCAAGGAAGGCGAGGCTCTCTCACAGGTCTCCTCTCATCAACCACATAACCTAAAATACAAGGAAATGAGCCAATAAATTTAAAATGTGAACTGCTCTATAAAACGAATAGCAAGTTTATGACCTAAATGTCAGATCTCATTGAGTGTCCAAACAGAACAAATACAATCCCAAACGCTAAACCGCTTTACCTGTTGCACTGCACACAGTTCTTCAGTAACACTTTTACTAAAAAAAAATACAAAATTAATAGTAACATAGATAGGCAATTGTAGTTACTCAGAGGCGGATATAATGTAGAATGAACGGCTTCAACTCAACCAGCACTTTTTATGCTGAGCATAAACATGCAAGTGAAAAAATCAATTAAGTTTTAACAAATATTAAAATCTCAACCCATAAATGTGAAGGTGCATTGCATATAAATGGTGAGAACATAAATTTTGAACCGATCAAGTTTATATCCTCGATCCATCATTGTATTTACTAAATATGTAAGAGAGAAAATGGAAGTAAGCAAAGAATCCACAAGCGTGAAGCAGTATGCAAAGAGTACCACTAATCTTATCCAGTAGAATTCTGAAATTTGCAAGTCAGAACAAATCAATTTTTGCAACTAAATCTAAAAAAGACAGCTTACTGATTTATACACTAACACGATTCAACTGAATGTTGTAAAAGACAAGCTTTTCGACATAATTCAACGGAATGTTACAAAAGACACAAACTTTTCAACAACTCAACTGAATGTTGCTAAAGAGACAAGCTTTTCAATATATATAATTAAACTGAATGTGCAAAAGGCACAAACTTTTCGACATAATTCTACTGAATGTTGAAATAGACAAACTTTTTCAACTACTTAATTCAACTGTATGTTGCAAAAGACACAAACTTTTCAACACAATTCTACTGAATGTTGCAAAAGACACAAAATTCTCACCATAATTCAACTGAATGTTGCAAAAAAGATACAAACTTTTCAACACAATATAACTGTATGTTGCAAAAAGACACAAACTTTTCAACACAACTCTACTGAATGTTGCAAAAGACACAAACTTTTCACCATAACTCAACTGGATGATGCAAAAGACACAAACTTTTCACCATAACTCAACTGGATGATGCAAAAGACACAAACTTTTCAACACAATTCAACTGAATATTGCAAAAAGACACAAACTTTTCAATCAGAATCAAATAAATTGAATCATTTCAAGAAATATAAGTCCATCTATTCATAATGAATTATGAGAAGAGGACAAAAGGGGTTACCTGGAACAGACTGATAGCCCCGAGCATAGTATTCAGAAGGTTCAAGTGCCCCAGGTGGAGGAACTGGCTGAGGGAAACCGACTACCGGTTGAGGAGGTGGTTGAAAAGTACCATATTCAGCTACTACTGGTGGTGGGGGTGGTTGCCCTTCCTCATGGTGGTGATGATGACTGTCCTTGCCTTCACTCATAATTGAAATTTGGAGTTTTCAACTAAAAGTAGTTGAATTTTTTTTAGACAAAGAAACAAAAGCGAGTGACTTTTTTCTCTCACATATATATTATTATCCATCTTTAATTTCAATAATGAGATTACACGAATATTTTGATACATTTTATTCAATATCAAATTAAAATCAAATAAATAAATTAAAATGAAATTAAATACTATATTCATTGCCTCATTTTCTTGTTTGACTAAATTTGCTTCTATATTTCATCATTTGAGTCTCCGGCAATTATTTTAATAATTAGATTTAATTTTTTTTCAAAAAAAATCTCGATTTGACCAATTATCAGTACCCAAGTGCTGTGTTAGCCCCTAAGATATTTCACATGCACAGACGGTTTAACAAATATATATACTTAGATTGCAAGTAAATATCTTAATAAATATTACTAGTTTATACTACAACAACAACATACCAGTAAAACTCCACTATGTAGGATATGAAAATGATATAGTGCATGCACATCATACTACTAGCTTATAGAGATAAAAAAGATATTTTCGAAAGACTCTCAAATTTCACGGATATTCATGTAAAAAAAATGCAACTAATATGCTATCACAAGATTTATTGATAGTATAAAAAATAATTTACATAATTAATGTATATAAATTAAATCCATCTTAATGCAGCGTCAGTGTTTGGGGTCCAATCAAATCCAATTTTTTTCTTATATAGAGTTTTAATATATGTGTAAAAGTTCACCATACTTTTAAAAATAATAAATCTAAACTCGAAAATTCAAAAGTACAATGAATTTTATGTTAAAAATATTATAATTCAAACTTCCTAAATTTTAAACATTGAATTCGCGTTTGTCTATGACACATAATAATCATACAAGAAGAAGGATAAAGTATGAAGATAGCGTTTTGATAATAGTTTTCAGTTGTAAAGTCCATAATACTAATTGTAGAATCATAACTAAAATGAAATAAGAGTTGGATATTTTCTACCTTCTATTTCTCATCTTTGATTGGTTCTCTATTCATTTTATAATTATACAATTTTCATTTTAAAAATTGTCCTTATTTATTTGTCACCTAATTATTGATACTTCTTTGTCAAGACTTCTATTCTCTTTCTACAATTATTTCAGTTTTGACATAGAACATGGGTTGTCCTCCAAACTCTCCTTGCATTTAAGTCTTTAAGTGCATTCAATGATAAGGGTTGTTAATTAGAGGTTTCGATTTTGAATCCCCATGGACCATTAGGAAGCACTTTGCCTGCCTCAAATGTGGGACTTCCCATCACAAATCCGTTGAAGGTTAGTAATTTTCTTTTTTGTTATGACCAAATTCCCAAGCATTGTTCTACACAATACAACACTTTCAGGCATAAACTTGGATCTGAATTGCTACTATAATTCAAATAATACAGCAACAGCTGATAAATTTCACTTTTGTTATTCCCATTAGCTATCTCACAAATCAAGTTCCACACATATATTCAAGATTCACTGACTTGTCTTATCACACATATTCAAGATTCTTATCAATTAAAACTACATAGCTTCTTGAAACTATATTGTGGTATATCTTATTCAAACTTCTCCAGCTAAACATTATTTAGTAAGCTTTCACTTCAAACGGGTATACCCTGCTTCCCATTTACACTCGTAGCGACCATGAAATGAATAGAGAATCAAACAAAAATTTAGCATGCTTCTGATTTTGTCTCTTGTAATCCGCAAACCATGTTAGCAGGAACTGCAACGTCCATCATTGTTGGATATGACAAATTCAAATCTGTTATAGAAGATGCTATCATCAGCAAGTAATGATAAAAAATCTAAAAGGAAATGAGAAAATTACAAAAGAAAAGAAAAACAAAGAGGTAGAATGGCTTACTCTGCATGATGTTTTTGAATGTTTCCTGTGAAGAATATTTAAGAAAAAAATATGAGTCCTTCAACTCGTTTCATAAGGAAAAGATAAGAGGGAACATATATTTTCAGCTTATATGTGAAATTTCGTGGAACTCAAAGAGTGTTTGCAATATGCAAATGAAGTAAATTTCATGCCTCTTCATATGACAGCAAGATAATTCTGAAGTTGAACAAATAAGCAAAAACAAAATCACACTATCATCAAAACCTTTTCTTTTCAGCAAGTATTTCCACTTCTTAACTACGGAGACTAAATTTAGTCCAATCTTGGAACTATGGTAAAAACAACATGCCAGAAAAGTACCTTATCTTTTGATAGGCGTGGATTGTATAGCATCTCCTCTCCCACTGTGCTGACCTGAAAATAAAACATATACACTTGAAACAAGCAACTGAAGTATGCAAATTAATAGTGAACAACTAACAGATGTATCCTTACGGTGAACCCTTTGTAGTCATGAGCAGGATATACCAATGTGTCTTTGGGCAATGTGTAAATCTGCCCTCACAAAAAAGATGATGAATCAGAAAGAATAGAAGGAACATTCAGCATCATAGTATGCTGTTTTTTTCTCTTTCGTGCTAAAAATACTTAACAGTTTTTATGTCCTTGCCTGTGATTGAACTGAATCATACAATTTGTCTGAACTTCCACCCTGTCATAAAGTAAGAAAAAGTACTGATATTATAACCCAAACAAATAAAGACATATTCCTTGATAAACAAGATGAGAAGCAAAATAGGAAAAGCTGATGCATTAAGACTTAATACTGTTTACAATACCTATGACCCAATCCCTAGATGACTTATAACTGTTTTGTCAAATAAATTTTACTTTCAGAATGTACAAGGAGAAGAAGGATAAAAGATAAGGGAGTGTGGACCATAGTCAATTGGAAAAAGAAAATTTGCCCCTGAAATAATCTGCTCTCAATTCAGTATCATGTATGGAAGGCATCCAAGATAAGGATGCTACTAGCATGGATTGTAGCTTTCTTTGTCCCACCACCTCAAGTAGAGATATTATCAATACCAAATATGATGTTATCAACAATGACATTTGTCATTATCCTATTATTTTCTAGTTTAATCCACTTAGCTAAAGAATATTCTTATCTATCTAACCACATTGTTTAGCTAATATTAGCTAAAAAAACCAATCTTAAGAGTTTACCAGATAAATAAATGAGTTGTACGCATTATCAAACTTTTCCCTTTAGCCAAAGGTCCACTAAAAGTCAGCAAATTGCATAGAGAGGATGTACCTGAAAGTCTGTCCTTCCACATCCACGTATCAAAAGGGCATCACCAGTAAAGGCCATTCTTGGTTGAGGTTGATTGGGTCCATCTCCTGTGACGTAGGTAACACACCCTAGTGTATGACCAGGAGTTGCACGAACCTACAATGGAAGCACTATTACATTAGAAAACGGCTCAAAGATGTAGGTAACTTCCAGCCACTGTTCCTGCACCACAGCCTAGTTTAGTTGATTTTCAGCTCATATTCATTTTATACAATTCTATTTGATTCAATATGACTAGCACGGAAATGGGGAAAAAGCAATGTTGATAGTGTTAGAGAGGTAGAAATGACAGTTATGGAATGGTTCTAAGCTGAGATGAACTAGAAAAAAGTGCAGGTCAGAGAAAGTTCCAAGGAGATGTATTAATTGTGTCATCAACGTCTTTACTGAGATGACATGTCACTCAGCCATACATATCAGTGACTCAAGACCAAACAAGATTCAACTAACAAGATCATAAACATTTCTTTCTCAGAGATTTGTAGGACGAGTTGAAATTGAGTATCTTAATTGTTTCTTCTATGATATGAAAATGAAAGTTAAACCAATTTAATTTGCCATAATGCTCGAAATCCATGTTACACTAATGATGTTAAACATAGATCTTTTTTCCCAGAACTGGGAATTTAAAGAACTAATGCTTATCAAAGAAAACTGACTAACTCAATTAAGGGCCTATCAAGTAATTACAAAAATAAAAATAAAAAATCAAGCTCATTCTATATTTAAATGCGACAGCAACTAGGCCAAACTAACGAAGAGCATTAAAACAACTTCATCTTATCTCAAAACAAAATATCATGTTCACCATGATTACTGATTATGAGAGCACAAAAGCAAAGGTACAATGATCCTGAATTTGTAAGTTGTTCAAGAACCGTTAGGCACAGCCCCATAAATGTTTTCGTAGTACATACATATGTTCAGACATTTAGAACATGGGTCAGACATTTAGAACATGGTGATTTTCCTAACATGGAACTAATTTTTCCTTGCAAAGGAAATACTATAGAACCGTAATCATTGACATAATTTTCTACCTCTAAAGCTATTTGGAAAAATCTAAAGTTAAAACAATTCAGACGTCTGTATACCTCCAGAAAAATATCACCAAAGTAGATCTTATCACCAGGTTCAACAAAAAGATCAGCTTTTGCATTGCTTGCTTTGGATATGATTGATTTCACACCAGGGAACTTTGTCTGTGGGATTGAAAATTATAATGAACCTTTATAAAATCAGCTGGGGAAATGGAAAAGCAGTATCAAGCAAATAATCATTTACAAATAAACTAATTAGTTACCAAATTCAAGAAGATTAAGCCCAACCTTGATCAAGCCAGAGCCAGTGACATGATCAGCGTGTACATGTGTGTTTATAGCATAGAAAAGATTCAAACCCAGTTCCTTAACAAGTGCAAGATCACGATCTGCTGTTTTGTCCACTGGGTCAATCAGCTGCAGATGGATTACTTTCATGCGTCAACTTTAAATCACAATGTCTAACATGAAGCAATTAGCAGATAATGAGAGGTGTTTAAAAATAATTGAACTAAATCAATATTAAGTATAATTGAACTAATCAATATTAAGTTCCTTCAATTTACAAGACATATGCAATGTTAATAAAAAAATTCAACTTATAGATATTGATGAATAATATAATTATAGACACAATGCAACATAATGAATTCTGTGCTACAGTTTTCACCCTAAAACATTGAAAAAGACTATAAACAAGCTGCACTAACTTCACTGTCTCCTTTTTTGACTTTTCAATCCATTATTGTGTGGGATTTAAATTCCACTTCACATGCTCCTAGTTGATCCAGAAAATTGTCACAACTGATGTACCAGAGTTGAGGTTTAATAATGCATGTTTAGTTAGACATTCCTCTCCTTTACTAGTGTTTCATGGGCTTTGGCTTGTAAGTACATTGGTATTGCATAACAGAAAGTATCTTCAAGAAATTGTCGATTTGAAAAGGATGGGAAATGTAATTGAGAAGTTCAAAGCTTTCTTCACAGAAATTCTTTTTTTCTTTTTGGCGGAATAATACTTTTCTTTCTATGAGTCCTTCAGACCGAAAAGGTGAACATTGAGTTTATTCTACTAAAACTCCTTTAAATGATTAATTCGTGAGATTTCAAATGTTGATCTAGTTATTCATAGGAAACATGATATCAACTAAAGGTTGATTGAAAAAAAGAATAGATTTTAACTTAGTTTTAAGTTCTTTAAATAAGTCCTCTCCTTTCCATTTCCACCTTTATGTTTTTCCATTTGGTAATTCAGAAACTTTATTACCAATAAGAGCTTTGTACATCAAACAAACAAAATTGTAGCTGGACAGATGGCCCAAACAACAGTTAGCAACTCAATGAGCTGACACCATAACAAGCTTATACTTAACAATAGACTATGAGTAAAACTTCAGTTTCTTCACCCTCTATGTATTTCTATAAAAACATTATCACCTATTTTCATTTACAAGACCAGCCCTTGCACTTCAGAGGAGGACAAAAAAGCTACAAGCTTTTTCATCAGAGTTTGGGTCTTGTACTTTTTATTTTCTTTACATACTTGTCTCTTGTACTTTTATGTCTTTTTCTTTACATACTTGTCTCTTGTACTTTCACTGCATCTTGTTCTAGTCTGTTTTTGTCTTGAGCCAAGGGTCAATCCGAAACAACCTCTCGGTATGCATACATTCTACCCGAACTCACTCTGTGCGAATACACTGGATATGTTGTTGTATTTAGACTTTTGATATGCTTTAATTGAGCCGGGTCAGTTAAAAACAATATCTCTGCCTTCTTTAAGGTAGGGGTAAGGCTACCGTACACACCAATCTCTCTGGAGCCCACTCGTGGAATTACAATGAGTATGTTGTTATTTTCGTAAACTAAATTCATAAAAGCATTGAAAATTTGTACACACCCAAATCAACTCAAAGTAAAGAACAAAATATGCTTAGTAATAAGATCAATACAAGATATTGATAGAATCTTACAAAAGGGGGTAAATAGATTTACCAGAGCAGGCTTTTGTGGTTGCGAAGCATCAGCAAGAAGGTAAGTATAGGTAGACGATTCCTTCTCGAAAAGCTGACGGAAAACAAGTTTAGGGCAGTGATGAGCAGAAGACGACGTCGTAGAATACGAACCCATTTTAGCTCGAATGAAAGAAGCTTGGGGTCTGAACGATTGAATAAAAGAGGCGTCGAACGGTGATTTGAATAATCGAAGACATCGGAATCTCAGCATTATCTTATAGAATTGCTGCCGATTATCTCAATAATGGAACTCAAGAAAGGGTATCAAAGAAGCTCAAGTTGTTGATTTCGATGATTATTGGCTTTGGGGTTTCCGTATTTTACAAGAAGAGTGACGTCAATGAAATGCAACTTTCCAATTGGTGTTGGTTTTTACAGTGTACAATGCCTCTCATTGGCCTCCATTGTCAGCAAGCCTTGAGCTTAATCATTGCTAATGAAAGTATGGTTTTATGGGTTTATTTTATCTCACTTTTTTCCCCACGGTGTTATAATTTAAAATTTGATGTTACGATGTCACACACCTCAAATCTATTTTGGTGCGTAACAAAGAATACAATTCAAATATCAAATATTGCAAAAAAAAGAACGGTAAACATACATTTGAAACTTCTAGAACGAAGCCAGATCAAAAGGTTATTGAAGTAGGGGTGACTACGATATACAGAGTATTCCACTATTTTAGTATAAATAATAGATAAAATAATTTTGATATTATCTATAATATGTTAAATCAAATATAAAATAAAATTAATTTCAAATTTTATCTTGAAATTACTATTCTTATTCATCACACATGCTAAACTATCCTTAGAATATGATTTTGAACTTTTAGCTTGCTTAATAAAAGTTTAAAAACAAAATCTCGATTTAAAAGAAATTGTTGATAAGCTTATTTGTTGTCTTTCAGGCACAAACTCTAATTATAATGTGCTATAAAGAATTTTGGACTTCAATATTTCAGCATGTTAATATGTTGAATTGTGTGGATAGTGTTTCAGTTGTATTAACTACTCAACATGTGAAATTAAGAACTAGTACATCAAATTTAATTATATTTTTTAATAATAATTTAATACAAATATATGTCTAATTGAGCAAGTTCATTGAATCCGACCTGTTCAATCGAATAAGATTCATTAACATGGTTTAATACACTGTAGGAAGATGTAAGGTGTGAGAAATCATATTAAAAAAAAAACTCAAAGGAGGGACTATTTAATTATTTATTTTTTTTAGTTTTCCGCCTTATGTTTGAAGTCTGCATTGGAGCTCCGAATAAATTTGAATTGTGCACTATAAAATCTATTTGGGAATGACGCTCCCTAAAAAAAAATTCATATCCAAAAATCGAATTCGAGATATTTGATTAAAGCTGAAATAGTCCCCCATCACACCACAATCGAGGTTGGTGAAAGGGCTATTTAATTAACTATATATTGTTTTTAAAAGTACGATTGCGAAAGAAAGTTCAGTAGAAACATACGCCTTATATCCAATCAACCATTTAATTTACTATCACGTTGGGAATAAATCAATATGTATTGTTAGGACAAAATATTAGGTGAGATGTAAATCTTGAGGAGTTTCCTGCTATGGTCATCCATTATAATTATATATATTGAGAAAAAAGAAATCATTTCAATTAATATGTATAGTTTGGATTGATTATTGATCAAAATTAAAATTAAAATTAAAATCAAATTAATTTAATTAGTTTTCAAATTATCATAATCAAATTAAATCAAATATAATATGCATCTATCGATTTGGTTGTTATCGATTTCGATTTGATTCGATTATTAATTATACACAAAAAAAAATGATTCATTCAAAAGAGAAAAAAAAAAGGTAACGATTCATTCAAAACAAAAAATAGTTAGAACGACTGACATTACAAAACTTTCGATCATTGAATTAACTGTGAATAAAGCTTTAAAATTCACCATTCTGGCCTAAAAGAAAAAGATAGTGACATTCCTAATCTCACCAAGAATTACAGTAGACACTCACATACATGAAATCAATAAGATAAATATTCTCGTCTTGAACGTTTTTGCTTTTATAAATAAATTATAAATAATTTTGATGAAAACATATATAATATATTTATAATTATTTATAAAAATAATATATTATGTATGAATAATAGTAAAATATATGTATGTAATTTATCGGTTCAGTTCGGTTCGATTATTTATTAACCAAAATCAAATACTATCGATTTTTAAAAATCTAAAATCAAACCCAAATAAAATTGATTTATTTAATTAATTTAATTTGATTTTTCAATTTGAATCAATTTTTATCCAAATCATAAACACTCCTAGTAACAAGACAGTGAAGTTGGAATAATCAATACTGAATCACAATGACCTCACACGATTAATTTCTACGCAGACAATAGTTTGCTAGGTGATATCTCGTGAAAAATATTAGAAATCAATTTTAACCGTTAATATCTTTTCAATTAAGCTCATCTTATTAAATTTATCTAATGTAACTTTTTGTTTTTTATATAATTTATAAATACATAAAAATGAATTTATCGAGTGTGGTAGGGGGAATGGGGAGCAAATTGACTTTTGAGCAGCACATGCCACGTCCCTGGAACCAAGAGCGTTGTTTCCGTCATGTGGATAAAGCAAGATTGAGTTAATTGAATATATGTAATTACGTATACCCCAATATTGACGAGACGTGCAACATATTCTCTGTCACATATTTTATTCTTTTTTGGTTTAATGTAAAAAGGATCATATAACTAAAGGGAGTTTGGTAGGATGTATTAAACATTATTTTATTTAATTATTTTGTTTGTGTTAAGTAGAATATGTGGAATGTCCACTAAACAAAATTATTTAAATGAGTGGGCCCACTCAAAATGGGCAGCCCACTAAATTATGCCTATATATAGAGGTCATAATTGATATGGAAGGAACACACAGAAAACATATTAGTACAAAATATACATACGATAATTCTCTTTTGTTCTTTCTTCTCTCAGATTCTCTCCGTCTCAAATTACTAGATTTAGTTTATTTTATAACACGTTATCAGCACGAGGCTCCGGCTATTGTTTCAAGGTAACAAAAAATGGTAAGAATTTTATTGAAATTTATTTTCATAAAATGGCAAATATTTCAAAAATTGAATTTACTGCTCTTGATATTTCTGGAAAAGACTACTCCTCATGGGCACTAGATGCCGAAATTCATTTAGAATCAATGGGTCTGGCAGACACCATTAAAGATGATAACCAGGCATCTAGTCAAGACCGTGCAAAAGCTATGATTTTCCTCCGCCACCATCTTGACGAGGGTCTTAAATTACAATATCTTACATTAAAAGATCCCTTGAAATTGTGGAAAAATTTAAAAGAAAGGTATGACCACCTGAAGTTGGTCATGCTTCCACAAGCACGTCATGACTGGTTAAATCTGAGACTAATGGACTTTAAAAATATAACTGAATATAATTCTGCTTTATTTCGAATTATAGCTCAGTTAACTTTATGCGGAGATGAAATCACGGAACAAGATAAACTTGAAAAAACATACTCCACATTTCCACCCGCGAATATGCTCCTGCAGCAGCAATATCGCGAAAAAGGCTTTACAAAATATTCTGAATTATTATCTCACTTACTTATTGCTGAACGCCATAATGAATTATTAATGAAAAATCATGATAGTCGGTCCGTTGGTTCTTTGCCACTCCCTGAAGTGAATCAGGCAAATTCTAACCAACGAGAAAGAGGCCATGGCCCCAGTTGTGGTCGTGGTTGTGGTCGTAGTCAAAGAAGAAATTTTAATCATGATGCTCGGCTGGCACCGAGAAATAACCAGCAATATAAAAGGCAGGGTAAAAAGCCAGAAGCTTTACCGAAGAATAATTCAGAAACAATATGTCATAGATGTGGAGGTGTGGGGCACTGGTCGCGGATTTGCCGGTCGTCAAAACGTCTGGTTCAGCTATATCAGGCATCGTTAAAAAGGGCAGAAAATAATTCAGAGACAAATTTTATCTCTGAGGACAATATTGAGCCCATGCATCTGGATGTAGCTGATTTCTTTAATCTTCCAGAAGTAACTATGAATGTTGATAAGTCTGATAATATTTAAACAATTCTCTTTGTTGTTGTATGTATTAAATATTATGTTTGTATTTTTTTAGATCCATGTAATAAAATAAAATTTTGTATAATAAATTATGTATTAATTATAATATTTACTTTCTTTCTTTGTGAAGAAAATATGGAAATATCTCAAATCTTGTTTGGATCAATGATAAATCACGAGGATATTTGTGTAATTGATAGTGGAACAACCCATGCTATATTTAAAGACGACAAATATTTTTCCAATTTACTTAGAAGAAAAGTAAATGTTACTACAATTTCTGATAATTCAAAAATGATAGAAGGCTCCGGAAGAGCTACTATAATTCTGCCTAAGGGAACAAAAATTGTTATAGAAGATGCATTATTTTCTTCTAAATCCCCAAGAAACTTGTTAAGTTTTAAAGATATCCGCAGAAATGGATATCATGTTGAGACATTAAATGAAATGAATATTGAATATCTTGGTATAACCAAGAGTGTCTCAGACCAGAAATATATTTTGGAAAAATTACCAACTCTGTCATCTGGCCTATATTATGCAAAAATTAGTGCAATTGAAGCAAATATGATCGTAAACCAGAAGTTTACTGATCCAAATATATTTGTGCTATGGCATGATCGAATTGGTCATCCTGGATCAATAATGATAAGACGAATTCTTGAAAATTCAACTGGACATCCGTTAAAGAACCAGAAGATTCTTACAAATGATGAATTTTCATGTGCTGCTTGTTATCAAGGCAAATTAATTGCCAGACCATCGACCCTGAAGGTTGGCATCGAATCTCCTGGCTTTTTAGAGCGTATACATGGAGATATATGTGGACCTATTCATCCACCTAGTGGATTGTTTAGATATTTTATGGTCCTAATAGATGCATCATTTAGATGGTCTCATGTGTGCTTATTATCATCTCGCAACCTGGCGTTTGCGAAGTTGTTAGCACAAATAATAAGATTAAGGGCGCAATTCCCAGATTATCCAATTAAGGCCATTCGCCTTGATAATGCTGGAGAATTTACATCCCAAGCTTTTAATGATTATTGCTTATCAATTGGGATAAAAATTGAACATCCTGTTGCTCATGTTCATACTCAAAATGGCCTTGCAGAGTCATTTATAAAGCGCCTACAATTGATAGCAAGACTTTTACTAATGAAAACAAAATTGCCAATTACTGTTTGGGGTCATGCTATCTTACATGCAGGCTGCAACAGCACTTGTACATCTCAGACCGACATATTATAATAAATACTCTCCGTCACAATTAGTATTTGGTCATGAACCAAATATAGTCCATTTAAGAATTTTTGGTTGTGCGGTATACGTGCTTGTAGCACCACCACAACGTAAAAAAATGGGTCCTCAACGAAGGTTGGGCATATATGTTGGGTTTGACTCACCCTCAATAATTCGATACCTTGAACCGTTGACTGGAGACTTATTCACTGCTCGATTTGCAGATTGTCGATTTGATGAAACATTTTTCCCGCCATTAGGGGGAGAGAAAAAGGAACCCGAAAAAGAAAAAGAAATTGCGTGGAAAGTTTCATCACTATCACATTTTGATCCACGCACCCGCACATGTGAACAAAAGGTCCAGAAGATCATCCACTTGCAGAAAATAGCAAATCAAATGCCAAATGCATTTACTGATTTAAAACGGATAACTAAGTCACATATCCCTGCAGTGAATGTACCTATCCGGATTGATGTCCCAAAAGGACCATCTACAAGTATCATAGCTTCTGTATCCCAAACACGCCAGAAGCGTGGTAGACCGTTGGGTTCAAAGGATAAAAATCCTAGAAAGAAAAGCGTGGGAAACAATAAAGATGATACTACAATAAAACCTCCTGAAGAAGGTCAAGATTTGAGTAATCCTGATATTCCTGAAGAAATCAGTGAACCCGAGACTCAAGTGAATGAAGAACTTTCAATAAGTTCTTTCGGTGATGAGATAAAATTAGATCGATCTAAAATCACGATTGATAATGTTTTTGCATATAATGTTGCACTTAACCTCATGCAAGATAGTGAAAGTCTTGAGCCTAAATCCGTCGAAGAATGTCGACGTAGATGTGATTGGCCAGAATGGAAAAAGGCAATTCAATCAGAATTAGAGTCACTTGCTAAACGTGAGATTTTTGGACCTGTAGTCCAAACCCCTGAAGGTGTAAAACCAGTTGGCTATAAATGGGTTTTTGTTAGAAAACGAAATGAGAGAAATGAAATTGTAAGATATAAGGCACGCCTTGTTGCACAAGGATTCTCTCAAAGACTCGGAGTTAACTATGAAGAAACATATTCACTAGTTATGGATGGAATAACTTTTTGATATCTCATTAGTTTAGCTGTACATAAAAATCTTGAAATACTTCTAATGGATGTAGTTACAGCTTACCTTTATGGTTCACTTGATAATGAAATTTACATGAAAATTTCAGATGGATTAAAATTGCCTGAAGCATGTAAAAAGTCTTGGGAAATGTACTCAATAAAACTGCAAAGATCATTATATGGTTTAAAACAATCAGGGCGTATGTGGTATAATCGTCTCAGTGAGTACTTGATAAATGAAGGCTATATAAATGATGTCATTTGTCCATGTGTTTTTATTAAGAAAATAAAATCAGAGTTTGTTATACTCGCCGTTTTTGTTGATGATATAAATCTCATTGGAACCCCTGAAAAGGTCCAAAAGGCAATTGAATATCTAAACAAAGAATTTGAAATGAAAGACCTTGGAAAGACAAAACTTTGTCTAGGTCTGCAAATTAAACATTTTGCAGACGGAGTTTTTGTCCATCAATCTGCCTACACTGAGAAAATCTTAAAAAGATTTTACATGGACAAAGCACATCCATTAAGTACTCCAATGGTTGTTCGATCACTTGAAGTGGAAAAGGATCAGTTTCGACCTCCAGAAGAGGATGAAGAAATTCTTGGTCCTGAAGTACCATATCTCAGTGCTATTGGCGCACTTATGTACCTTGCTAACGCAACTAGGCCTGATATAACATTTTCTGTCAATTTGCTAGCAAGGTATAGTTCATCCCCAACGCGAAGGCATTGGAACGGTATCAAACATATTTTGCGATACCTGAAGGGTACTATTGATATAGATTTGTTTTATACTAACAAAGGTTGCGCAGACCTTATTGGTTATGCAGATGCAGGTTATTTATCAGACCCACATAAAGCTCGATCTCAAACAGGTTATCTGTTTACACACGGAGGGACTTCTATATCATGGCGATCTACAAAACAGTCCATTGTTGCTACTTCTTCAAATCATGCTGAAATAATAGCAATTCATGAAGCAAGTAGAGAATGTGTGTGGTTGAGATCGATGATACAGTTCATCAAAGAAAGATGTGGTCTGGAAAATAATGTTAAAATACCCACAATTATATTCGAAGACAATGCCGCGTGCATAGCTCAATTGAAAGGTGACTTCATAAAAGGAGACAGAACGAAACACATTTCACCAAAATTATTCTTCACACATGATCTTTAGAAGAATGGTGAAATTGATGTACAACAAGTTCGTTCAAGTGATAATCTTGCAGATTTATTCACAAAGGCATTACCAACATCAATTTTTGAGAAGCTAAGGCATAAGGTTGGAATGCGCCGTCTCCAAAATATCAAATGAAGTTTTCATCAGGGGGAGTAAAATACGCGCTGCACTCTTTTTCCCTTAACCACAGTTTTTGTCCCATTGGGTTTTCCTGGCAAGGTTTTTAATGAGGCAGCAATCAAGGCGTATTACCAGATCTGTGTACTCTTTTTCCTTCATTAGGCTTTTTCCACTGGGTTTTTTCCTAGTAAGGTTTTAACGAGGCACAACATCAGAATAACTATGTATCTTATTTCTTGTAAAGTGTTTTTATAGCGGCACATTACACGTGGACATCCAAGGGGGAGTGTTAAGTAGAATATGTGGAATGTCCACTAAGTAAAATTATTTAAATAAGTGGGGCCCACTGAAAATGGGCAGCCCACTAAATTATGCCTATATATAGAGGTCATAATTGACATGGAAGGAACACACAGAAAACATATTAGTACAAAATATACATACGATAATTCTCTTTTGTTCTTTCTTCTCTCAGATTCTCTCCGTCTCAAATTACTAGATTTAGTTTATTTTATAACAGTTTGATCAATTTTATAGTTTATGTATGACTATAGCTATATATTTTAAATGGAGTGAATAGCTAATACATTGCAAAGTATAATATTAGTAATATGATAGTATTAATACATGAATAAGTATAGTTAAAGTGAAAATATTTTTTAATATACCAAATCAAATAATGAATACATAATATATTAAATTTATATAATAGAAAAGGTTCAAATATATCATCATATTTTGAGAAAAAACTTATTTGTGTCTTCCGTGTAAAAAATAATTTTACAAAATTAAAATTAAAAATAATGGCATGAATGATGTTTTTTCAAACGCCAATGACATAAATAAGCTAAATTTTCAACAAATAACATAAATGATTCTTTTTTCAAAAATCAATGGCTTACTTAAGCATTTTCCCTTTATATAACCACAATTAAGTACTTCTTCCGTCTATCTTTACTTGTCCACTATACTAAAAATAGATGTCCAACAATAGAGAAAAGGTATAAATTTCTCCCAAAAGTTGTACCGAAAAGTCAGTTACACACTTAAACTATCATGGCGGCCTATTAGACACCTAAACTACTCAAAAGTGAATTTATTACCCCCTAAAACTGACGTGGCAAAAGAATAAAAAATAAAAAAATATAGCACAACAGATACTAAAATTAAAGTAAAAAAAATAAAAAAATAAAATCACCCCACCCCTCACGTCCTTTCTTCTTCACACCACCTATCCTCTTCTTCTTCACACCCACCTCCATTTACTCACATTTTGAATCTTGATTTTTTTTCTTTAAAAATCCATTAAAGTAAAAAAAAATTAAAAAAATAAAATCACCCACCCCCACGTTCTTTCTTCTTTACATCCACCTACCCTCTTTTTCTCCACACTCACCTCCATTTACTTTTCATTTTGAATCTTGATTTTTTTCTTTCAAAATCCATTAAGAAGAAAATTTTAGTTGAGAAGACGATTGGGGTTGGTAGTTGGTGGAGAAGACGATTGGGGTTGGTAGAAAGGGGGGGGGGTCAGATGGGTGATTAATAATTAATTAGGAGTTAATAAGTATAAAATATAGTTAATAAAAGGAAAGTTAATTAATAAAGAAAAAAAAGAAAAGAATATAAAAAATTGGATGAGTGGTTAATAATTAATTATGAGTTAATTAGTATAGAATATAGTTAATAAAATAAAAGTTAATTAATAAAAAAAAAAGAAAAAAAAACATAATTTCTTACTAGGTCGACGAATGTAATTCACCACATATTGTGAGAGTGTTGTTATACGTCTCATGAGGGGTAATAAATTCACTTTTGGATAGTTTAGGTTAGTTTAAGTGTGTAACTGACTTTTCAGTATAATTTCAAGAGGGAATTTATGCCTTTTTCCTCCAACAATACTTGTCCAATTTATGAAATTAAGAGATAATTTTAACTTAGTTTCTAGTTTACCCTTATCATTAATTAGTAGTCATTTTTTTATTACATTTTTCAATATATTATATTCAAAAAGTGATATGGTAAAATCACTCTTTTATTTATAATTTTTTTAAAAATGTGTAAAATTAATAATGGATAAATAAAAATGATAATTAATTATTATTACCATTCCTAACAGACGTCTACGTTAGATGGAACCCACAAATCACAACTGGGTAAATTCTGACAGTCAAAAGCATGAAAAAACAGAAAACACCAAAAAGACAGAGACTTTCCCAACTTGCAACATGAATCCTCCAACTCTGATAAACATGAATCCTCCAACTCTGATAAACTTCTCCTATCTGACGGCTGACGCTCCAAAAATGAAAATCTTCCGCCGATTTGCTTGACTTCTTCGTTGTCGCGAAACTTTATTACCCAATCTAAAACCCATTTTCGAATCGTTTTTACATCAGTTTCAGTAATATACAAAGTGTAAACTTACGCGTAAAATACACTGAATAAATGTCTTAAATACTATTCCAATTAATGGGAGTCAAGTCAAATGGACTTTGATAATCGTAAGTATTTAATTAGCCTAGTGGGTCTTTGTCATTTTTGGATCAAGAACTGTGTATAGTAGAGAGAAGGAGGGGTTTTGGCTTTTGGGGGTTTGATTAAAATGTCGAGTATAACGGATGCTACAATAATTCATCATGTGGGTATTGTGTTGCTTGCACTATGGTTGCTTAATTCCTTCCATTGTTGCCACCCTGTTGCTTACTTCCTCTCCCTTATCTATCTCTATATGGTAAGTTGCAAAAGATTGAGTTTTTATTTCAATTTTGTACTCTTTTATGTATTGTTTCTTACAGAGATTACAGTGGATAGGTTGTTATTGTTTCTTTGTTGACTATCAAGCTTTGATGGTCTTATGCTGTTTTTTTTTTTGCTTTAATTTTCAGTATTTGATGTGGATTTATCATGTTATGCTCTTAAAATTTTGAAGGTTCATGAGCAGTATGTGACTAAATTAAGGAGGAAGCTACAGTTTGAGGAAAAAAAACAGTCTTCTCAGCGTCGAGTAAGCATTTTGCAGCACCTCTAATATCTTGATTTTCTCTTTTACTGGAACTTAGAAGTTAATATGATAGATACGGAAACTTTATTATTTTTGTTGTCGTTAGATTTGACAGGCAAAAGAAAAGATACTGACTTTATTCTCAAAAAAAGTTTTTTTTTTTTTGGGTGATTCTCAAAGAGAAAAGATACTGAACTGCAAGAAAGCAGAAGAATATTCTAAATTCAGGAACTTTTTAAGATTTACCAACAGTTTTGCTGAAGTGTAGTATGCCTGAGTTTCTTCTGATTTGCTGAAGTGTAGTATGCCTGAGTTTCTTCTGATTCTTGCAGTTACTTACAAGTTCCAAGCTTTAAATATTGGCTATTTTCCCCCTGTGTTCCTTTCCGACAAAGATTTGACTCGAGTCATTCATTACTAAGCGAATTTCGATTAACAGCTAGAATAAGCAGCAGCTTCCCTGCCGACGCTAGAGTAATTTGGAGTTACCACCTTTTTCGTTTTTTTTGGGTTTTAAAGTGTTTTTGGGATTTTACCAGGTACTTTCAGACTCTGAATCAGTGAGATGGTTAAACTATGCGATTGAAAAGATTTGGCCTCTCTGCATGGAGGAGATTGTTTCACAGAAAATTCTGCTCTCTATCATTCCATGGTTTCTTCAGAAGTACAAACCCTGGACTGCTGTAGGTGTTCAAACCACGTGTACCTTTAATTGCTTTCTTACTTGCTGAATTCTACGCATTACATTTCATTGCCTCTATTTTCTATATTTTCCCTTTATTTAGTGTTCTTGAATTCTCGCTGTTCTGCTTTCTTCAACATTATAGTTGTCATCCTTATGTTATGCCATAACCAGCAAATTTTTAACTTACTCTGAAGAATTAATTTGTTTGCCGAGTTGAGTTATCAAGAGTAATTTTTTCCCCCTAATGCATACAGAAAGAAGCTATAGTTCAGCACCTCTATTTAGGAAGAAGCCCACCTATGTTCACAGAAATGAGGGTTCTTCGTGAATCTACCGGAGATGATCACTTGGTATGTAGTCTTGACTCAAGAATGTTTATATATATCAGTGGTTCGGCTTCCGCCTGTTTGTGCTCTATTTGGTGAGGCTTAAAAATTTATTTGTGCAGGTCCTGGAGTTGGGAATGAATTTTCGTGCTGCCGATGACATGAGTGCAATTCTTGCTGTGAAACTGAGAAAAAGGTTGGGCTTTGGGATGTGGGCGAAGTTGCATCTGTTGGGCATGCATGTTGAGGGAAAGGTGATTCACTAATGGCAATTAATATTGTGAAAATCTTCTTCCATTGTAAAAATCTGATACCGAAGAGGGAGATGAGGTGGGGGATTATTAGTATCAGTTTAATGTTCAGTACTTAAAGTTGCAGATTTTGTGAAGGTCTTAACTATTAGCATCAAGTCCTTAAATTTTTTAGTAAGTCTGTTGCGCATGGCTCTTTTCACGTAGGACTGCTTTACTCACTCTATATGTGAGCAATATGTAGCTAAGAAGACCTGATTAAAAAAATATTTAGCTAAAAAGATAGTTCGAGACTGAATTTTAGGACTTGAAATTCAAGTATTTGCGGCACCCTACTCTTGTATGCTTAGGATATACGGTCCCCTCTAGATATTCTTATGTTTCATAGTATTGCTATATTATCTTTATCATTATATAGGGTAACAACATGGTATATATATAATCGTACACAAGCCTAAATGTTCCAATGCTAGCTATATAGTTGTAAGAAAATTTCAATGGTATATTTATACTAAATCTGTACCCATTGTATCCAAAGAATTGTAGGTGTAGTGGTACTTTGCACACACTGACTTTAAAAGTTTGAATCCCCATTTATTTTATTGATATTATTGCTATAGCCCTAATGGCCATCTCCCATGCTGTACTTCTCTTTTCTAAATTCATAACTCAGCGCAAGCCTGTGTAGAATTAGGCATTACGCATTCAATACCACAAATATCCCATATTGTGCTCCACAGTCAGTGGGTGTGCATGAATGCGCTACATGACACAAATTACCAAATGGTTCACATTTTCTCCTGATTTCTTGCACATGAAGCACCAAATGAAATGAGCTACCCTTCTATTCCTAAGTTTTCAGCTATAGGAATGTCTTTCGGTGCTGCTAGCCAAGCAAACTAGCACACTTTTTTTAGGTGTTCTAGGCACGCATACGGCATATGAAGGAATGAGGAAACTCATGACAATTTTAGAGAATTCTATGTTCAGTGTTGGTAGTTTAGCGGTTGAATATAGTCATTCTCCTCTCAATTGTTTTGTTCCATTGTATTGTTTGATGATCAGATTTTAGTTCCTAAAATAATATATTTGGAGGTGTCACTGTTCGATATAGGTCTTGGTTGGGGTAAAGTTCTTAAGGAAGTGGCCATTTCTCGGTCGTTTGCGGGTGTGCTTTGTGGAGCCTCCTTATTTTCAGATGACTGTGAAGCCAATTTTCACACGTGGACTTGATGTAACAGAACTTCCTGGAATTGCTGGATGGATGGTTAGTTCAATGAGTATCGCTATGCCTGTCTAACATTGAATTGACATATGTACAATCTTCCTAAGATTTGCTTGTCATCTTTATCAGGATAAACTTCTCTCTGTTGCCTTTGAGCAGACACTTGTCGAGGTGCGGTTCGTTCATATTTGAGTCCGTCTTCTGTTTAATGTTATTCCCCTAATATACTTGTGGTAGAAGCATAATTTAGACTTTGATGCGCTTAAGAATGGAGAACTAAGTTGCTCGGACTCTTCAATTTTGGTGCCGCACCCGTGTTGACACGACGTGGATGCGGGTGGGATCCGTACCATAATTGGTCAACCAATTTTGGGTACTTTGACCAAAATTGACAGAGAAATTCGGGACAAATACAATGATTCTGAAATCTAAACAAAAGATAAGGTAAAGTTGAAGAAAATGGAGCACCTTGTATATAGTAATTTCCACATCAGTCCTTTTCGTTATATCACCTTCTGGAATGGCCTCTTGATCAATATTTTCTCCTCGGAATACCGTTTAAATTTTCCATGTCTCATAATTTAGACATATAATTCTATTTTTAACCAAATTCCGCACCTGCCTCCGTACTTGGATCCTTACCGCCAAATCTTAAAATTTAGATCATGAAGCACCCGTATCGGACACCCGCACCCGAGTTCGAGCAACTTAGATGGCGACAGAAGTTATAAATAAAAGTTACGCTTTTGAAATAAAATTGCATGATTTTTTTTCCAGTTGCTGAAAATGGTTTGAATAGTTTACAATCAGGTATTGTGGTATCCATGTGCCCAAAAGAAAAGGAAAAAAAAAGACATGAAGAATTTTTAGACTAAGTTATTCATGATATCTTGCAGCCCAACATGCTGGTGGTGGATGTTGAGAAGTTTGTGTCGCCACAAGCAGGTAATGGTCACCCTAGCTCCCCCCTTTGTCGTTTGGTTTCCAAGATAATTGAGTCCAACTCATTGACTGGAAATTTGACCTGAACATTAAATATAAGATATTCGAGAAACTAAAAGAATTCTCATTTCTTGAATACTTAATACCCAATTATAATTAGAGAATGTTTCAATTAGTTGCGATGGAAATTCACTTTCGGAAAATCATTATAAATATTGTTGAAATTCTTAAAAATAGTGTTTGATGATAATTTTTTTTTAATATTCAAGGAATTTGATTTCAGTCTATTAAGTTCTGTTCACAAAAAAAATGAAAATGGGCTTGGGCAAGAGACAACTTGGCGAAGTGAAACACATCTTAGTAGCTAGAGGAAAAGAAAGCAAAAGTGATTCCTGTAGTAGGAGGAAAATGGGAGCAGCTAAAAGCAGTTCATTTTTTGGCTATACATACATTTTCACAAATAAAATGTCCAAGACTAATTATTTTAGATGTCTCTTCACAATAATTGTGATGGAGAAAATACCAATTCAAATTGAATGGATTGAGAAAAGGCTAACAATAAGAGTCATCTGCATGGCACATCACTTTCTCATCCAAAAGGTGACACCAGTAAATGTTACAGATTTACAGTGTTATGCCTTTTTCTGTTGCTTTTGTTCTTTCGCCTTTGTTAAGAGGGTAGCTAAACCTTTTCTGTCCCTGAATTTTTAACCTACTTAACCCATTCAGATATCAGGTTAGTTATCTGAATTAAAGTCAATCAAGAAAAAGAAGATTTAGTTGGCCACTTCCTGTTTGAGTGAGCTGTGACAGAGGGATGACTATAGCGGCTTGCAAACATTTTTATTCTACCAATATATGATTCTGTGCTAGTGTTGTTGGAAGAAGTCCTGATTCCATGAATGGCAGCGAAGTTAATTTGAATGTATGGAAGCCTGGAATGTTTCATATGTTTTAAGATCATTATCCACAATGTTGTAAGGTGGTATTAGGCAGTGAGCGAACTGTGTCAGTTATTCATCTTTGAGAACTTGAACTAGCTGATACACAACATATTGTTGATAAATTTTTCTAATTTAAGCGCCATACTGCGTTGGTAGGGGATAGGATTGTATTTGAGGGGATTAACTATAAAAGAAGTGTAAGCTGGAGGTCAGTGTTCACTAAAATGTTTAGTGTGTTGTAGTGGGTGTCTTGACCTAATTAATAATTTAAACTACATAAAATGATGAACTTTTTTCTACCATTCAAGCCCCCCTCCCCCCAGGAAAGTAAAAGCATTAGCACCTCAATGTACTTGAATTTAGTCTATTTGATGTCTAATACATAAGACAGGATGGGATACCATCAAGTATTTTTCTATTATGGTGGACATGGTTCACAGATTTGATATTCCATGCTGATAGTTTTCGATGCAACACTTATCATCTTTCGTTTGTATAATACTAATTAATCACGCATTTGTGTGTGCTGCATAACCTGTCTAGATGGAAATATGAGATTAGAGTTGTTGGGCTTCTGTTTTTGAAGTGATTGAATTCAATTACATAAGTTTCTTCTTTTTCATTTTGTCAGAAAACTGGTTTTCAGTTGATGCTAAGGAGCCCATCGCTTTTGTGATTTTAGAAGTTCTTGAAGCAGTTGACATGAAGCCATCAGATTTAAATGGTATGTAGAAAATAGGCTTACTGTACTGCTGTCAAATTATTAGATATCTATGCCTAAAAGCTGGGTGGTCTTTTTCAGGATTGGCTGATCCATATGTTAAGGGGAACATTGGCCTTTACAGATTCAGGACTAAGACTAAGAAGAAGACATTGAATCCACAGTGGCATGAGGAGTTCAAGATTCCAGTCTGTACATGGGAGTCTCCTAACAACATGCTCAATGTCGAAGTTCGTGACAAAGACCATTTTATTGATGATACATTGGGGTTCGTCCTATTCTCCTCTTGGCAATTTAAATGCTAAGACTCTTTCCTATAGGTGTATGAGTTACCTATAATTTCCCTTTTTTTCTTTCGACATCAGTATGTTCTCCAATGGAATATTATTCGAAGTTGATATAGACCAGCTTATTTACTTTTTTGTTTTTTGTGAACAGAAAATGTTCCATCAATATCTGTGATTTTAGGGATGGCCAGAGGCATGATATGTGGCTGTCTCTTCAGAACATCAAAATGGGGAGATTGCATCTTGCCATAACTGTTGTTGACTGTTCCAAAACGGTATATATTTCTCCTGGTGCAATTTGTCATGAACACTAAAATAGAGTGTTAAGAAGCAAAGATTTCTCATGTATCATCTTCTTTGCACCTGAAAATACTTTGCATTACTCATTTTTCTATAATGGATGATTGCACTAAACCAAAATAATGGCGCTGAGGAATAGAACTATAATGATAAATAATGACAGAAAATAAGGAAGTACTAAGTTTTCAGCTATTTTTAGGGCGCAGAGCAGTCATATGATAGCGGAGTTGTGGTCAATGAACAGGATAGCAAATCTGCTGAGATGGATAAAACTGAACGAAGCTCCTTAGCCACTGAATCAGTTGACGAATCTTCAAAAGCTGCAGATAAGTATGAACCTATTAATATTGAAGGGCAGCGGGAGACTGGTATGTGGGTACACCACCCAGGGAGTGAAGTAGCACAATTATGGGAACCAAGAAAGGGAAAGAGCAGGGTTATTAATGGAGAAGTTATTAGTGGGACTGCGGATTCTAAGGGAAGTTGTAAGTCAACATCAGGCGGCTCCTCTCTCTATAATGAATGCAGGCTTGATGAAAGTGTTAATGGAAGTAAGCCAGATTCTCCAGGTCGTTTTCACAGGGGTTTACATAAGTTCAGCTCGCTTTTCCGGAGAAGTTCAAGTAAAGAGGATAAGTCGGGCAATCTTGGAGAGCCTGATTCATCTCCGCGTGTGAATCTTAGGGCAGTTAATGCCAAGGATATTGGAGTGAAGATTATAGTGGATGACACCATTTTGCCTTCATCATTAGAAACAACACCTACAGAAGATGGAAAAGAGAGCCGTGCAGGAAATGGGAAACCCCCCAAAAAGGGGAGAGTGAGAAACAAGACAAAGAAAATCTTTAAACATGCTGGCAAGTCTGTTGGTGGTGGCATAAAGAAAGTGATGTCCGGGAAGTCATCAGGAAAATCTAAAGAGGAACTAGAATCATCAGAGACAGAAAGACTGAGCTCGGTGGAATCTGATTCTTCTGGTGCAGAGTCTCAACCTTCATCAGTTGATTCACCTCAAGTTGTAGCACCTTCAGTTGACAACAGTTCCACAGCCAGCTCTGGTATTGTGATATTTGACACCACAATAAGGACTAGTGAACTGGTAGACGATGAAAGCATCAAAGCTCCAGATGAGGTAGCAGGGGACTCGAAAGAAAATCATGCCTCCAGTCAGTCTTCAAGTTTTGAAAGTCCTAGGTAGACCAACGAGGTGAGGTCTGAATGTGTTATAACAGGATGTTTTTTCTCAGCTTCCCCCATTGTACAGTCTCTGAATGTATATGCTGTTATGTCCTGCATGTAATAGCTTCATGTCAACTAAATCTAATGTACCATAAGTTCAAAGTACATGGTTTTTGTTGTGGTTTCAAGTTTTGTATCATGGAATTTTTGGAAAAATCAAGTGTGAATATTGCCTTATGAGTAAGTGCATCGACGGCTTCTTGTACTAATTTCTCTCTTGATGTAGCCCTATGTGTTGAGAAAGGTCTCATTACCTCAAGTTTGGTTTGTGAACAAGTTATAACCAAGATTATGATTGGGGATTTGGTAATGAGGAAATTACTTAAGCGAATATACTTTTATTAATAGGTATATAGTTCATTGGACCAAAATCAGGATATTCGAGATATAATAGATAATATGTATTTGGTTTGCTTATGCAGGAATCAAAAGTTAAACTCAATGCAAGATAAAACAATCCCATATTTTAATATTTTATCTCGAGATTATTATTCCTTATCCTCATAACCTAAGGTAGGATGACATAAATGGTGCAATTATTCTGTGTGATTGAACACTTAGATGAAAAGATCATAACTTTTCAGAAGGATTAGATTTTAAGAATGTGTAGTATTTATCAATGTCTATGCACAATAGCCTACTATAGTACTATACCTGTAAATGAAAGAATTATATAACCTATTGCTTTCCCAATGGAGTATATCCACATGACAAGATGTTTCTACTACTATTTTGCTATTCTACAGTAACAGAAAAATATGTGTACATGCTAGTTATGTAGTGCAAACTCAAGTATAGATCACTAATGATTCTTCTTTCCTGCAAGAATTGGCTGAATTTGCAACCTCCTACTGAAAGCCTCATTGAACAGAAACCGAGTTTGGAAAGCCGAAATTATTGGAAGCCAAGCCAATGAAGCTAGAGGCGCAAAAAGAACAACACCCATTCCATAGTCATAAGCCCGAGCAAACACCCGAGTGAAGTGCCACAATCCAGTACCTTCAATCTTGGGTCTCATTACTTGTCCAACCTGAGGAAAACAACACCATGTACGCCAATGAAATAGATTAAAAACGAGACAAAAAAATAGGATGAGGAGAAAGTATCGTGTAGCAAAATAGGCAAGAACATATACTGGACTTACCAATATCAAGCCCCAACCAGTTGGTAGAAAAGCTAGACAGCAGACAATCAAGTCTTTGACAGACAGATGACATATGATTGACAGGGTAATAATAGTAGCCACAACTCCTAGGAACAGAAAAGCTTTAAACAGCCGGAAAGTTAAGTGATGGTTTGCGCTTAAAAACCTCCTTCCAATATTCAGCATCTGTGTCATGAAGGAAAATTCAGCAAGAAACAACATACCCAGTGTAGTCCCGCAAAGTGGGGTCTTGGGAGGTATGTCAGCATTGTAAAGAGACTTTGAAAATTGAAGGCAATGTGCAGGAAGAAGCTTACCTTGATCAAGAGGAAAATAAAAGCAATGACAACCCATGAGAGCACATAGACAACAATATTTTTACTTTGGTTGGATATGTCAAGGTGATACACCAGTCCATATTGGTAAAGGAAAAATCTTAGTGAAAGGAGTATCTCAATTAACCGCGAAAATAGCCCTGCATGACGAAGATGAGCTTGTTCATCGTTCCACCAAGATTGCCAACTTTTATCTTGTTGTATCCCTATACCACCTTGCTGATTAATCCACTTGTTCCAATCTTTCCAGTCATCGACTATCTTGCCCCAATCAAATCCAGAAGGATTGAACAGAAATGGTGCAAACAACCAAGTAAATGACATGAACCATATTGCATATGTAGTTAAAACATATGCCAAATTGCTCTCGTATGATCGCCTGAACAAATCATAAACAATTAACAGAAGCAGAAGTTCAAATCCTTTGATGAAGTGACTCCGAGAGTAAAGCCTATAGTTTTCAGTGAAGCTGGCATGAAAAACCACAACTTTACGACCAGTAGGTCTATACTTGGCACCCCCATGAAGAATTGTTCTGCCATAGTAATGAGATTTTGTTCCATAGGAAAAAGTAAAGAAAACAGCAGCCAACTGCAGTTGCATGAGAACAAAATCTTTAAGGGCATTAAGATACCCGCGTTCAAGTCCCAACTCAATGATCATTGGTAACCCCGTTAAAAGTCCAAGCTGGATGAAGGATTGAGAAGCTAGAGCTGTTTCTAGTGACTTTATGTTTTGCAGTTTTGCCTCAACGAGAAGCGCTCTTTGTAGACCACTTAATACCATGTATAGCTGACCGTATAGAAACACATAAATCGTAATCACTGATATCTGCAAAGTTTTGACAGCAGGGATTAAAAGAGACATATAAATCAGCATATCAAGACATAGCATATTAGTGACTTAATAAACAAATTCCATGCTCAAAGACAGGCAAAAGAAGAAAACTTATAAGATTTAATGTAGTTACCAGGCTGTTGAAGTAGAAGCCAACCGTTGTAAAATAACACGAGAGCATTCGAAAGAAGTCAAATCTATGGCCAAGGCGGTACATATCACGGCTGATTGTTTGTTCACTGTTTCCATTTGCAACTTTAGCTTCAAACTTTGAAATTTGGTTAAGGCCTACATCACGACCTTTTCCAACTTGCATGTACTCAAGATATGTGACATGTCCCCGTCTCAGAGTCGTGTTAAATCCTACATTACATCAGATACTGTCATGTGTTTTCTTATCTATACAACTCAATGATGTCAAATAAACATTTTGTATTAACAGGAAAACCTGCAAAAACATCTTCGCTCAAGTTGATTGTTTTAGATGCTTTGCTAATGCCACCTCTTGTCAAATGAAATACGCGGTCAAACACATCCGGGTGCCCATAATGGAACCTGACCCTGAAATTTCCGATGGAAAAGGAAAAATTACTATAAGCAATCTGAACACAACATTATATATTTCTTGTTTCTTTTATGCAAGGAGCTTTTAAACAAGAAAAACACCGTGTGACATTGTAAAGGAATAAAGTTAATGGTCAAAAACACAATTAAATGATCACTTTTTCGTGAGTTTCATTCCTCAACTATTCGTTGTCCTCTTTACCTACCTAAAACTATCACTCACTTTGTATTAAAACACACCTCGATGCTGAGTTGGCCAAATATTTGTTCCCAATCGACAACAGGCGCGTGTAGGACAACTCAACATCAAGGCATGTTTTAATACAAAGGGAGTGATAGTTGAGGTAAAACCTCGCAAAAATGTGATAGTTTAGGTATGTGTTTTACCATTAACTCAAAGGAATCTAGAACTAATCTTTTATCCCCCCATAGATAATTTCCTTATTAGTTAATTGACCACTATTACATAAAATTAAGCATGTAAAAATAGGGCTTAAATTACCTGAGTGGATTAGCCAGAAGCCTCTGGCCAATGGTGACAAAGCTGGTCTCTTGATAGGACATAAACCAAGCTAAAGAAGAAACACTGCAATCAGGATGAGAGTTTCTTTAGCATTTTACTCAAGAATTTCTCTTCTTTAGTCTTATTTTTCTTTTAATAACTATTTTCCTCTTTCTAGAGTTAACTCGTTCTGCATAACACGCAAAAATATTCTTGTTGATAATGCAGTTGATACAAGGAATTCCTAATTCACATTCATAGCTTAAAGATGGCATTCGTTTCAAAGATCAATAATAAGATTGATTATGAACATTGGCAATTTAATTGAAACAATATTAAGATTGATTACGAACATTGGCAATTTAATTTTGAAACTAAAGGTTTGAAAATTTTAAGACTAACAAAAAGAAGCTAGAGAAAACCACAAATGCTAAAATTTACACAATTTGAGAACAGATAGTCAAAGTCTGAAAGATTAAACCAGGCCATTTACTGGGGTAAACGTACTATATAGTTTCATAATCAATGGGGGTTAGGATCATGGGTGTGGCCTAAATTAGGAATTACGTTATAATTCATATGAATTAGGCCATTTTATTGATCCTTTGTATATGTGTGAGAACCTCTGGATTAGGCTCAAAGTCTAATACAACAAAATCAAATGAGTGATCCTACTTGAATTAACACATCCTCAATAATACCATCAGCTCTAGCTATAGAACGATCGGCCAATTGTAACAAAATGGTGGTTGGTTTAGGTTCTCCCAAGCCTAATTTCTTAGACAATTTGAAAACAGATAGTCAAAGTATGAAAGAGTAAATCAGGCCATTTACTGGGGTAAACGTACTATATAGTTTCATAATCAGGTCACAATAATCACAATCCTTAGATGCTAACCTTCCTGTAAATATGTGTTCTCTCATGCCGAGTATTGAAGGAAGACGTCGACCATGGTCTTTCAGGAACTCTTGCAAGATATTTCGCATTTTCAAAGCTTCTTCTAAATAATTATCCTGTAAAAAAAGCTATTAGAACAAAATATATGAGAGTGAGACTATTCTTTTTTCAAATGCTAAGGCTAGTGAATACCTGGTTCATGTCAATTGTTTGGAGAGCTTCACCGCGTGTGAAAATTATGGAATGATTTTGGTTTTCAGGTTTTCCTTCTCCAATATTTGGTGGACCTGGAAGCTTTACGCGGTATACTTCCTACAACAGTTGAAAAAGATCTGTAAGAATAAACATAGACCAAAAATTTAAAATTACAAGACATCGTTCATTTTGACACACGACACAAAACAAACAGATAGATCTTCCTTACTGCATTTTCTTGAGCAGCTATGTGCATATTGACAGTGAAGTATCCAAAAGTATTGAGCAAAAGACGGCTTTTTGAACTTTCTAAGCATATAGAGTATGTAGTCAAAGTGATTAACCACAAAAAGTTCAACAAGTGATGATGATACTAGGAATCGAGATCTCGGTAAATGATACCTTTATTTACCTCAAGTTATGTGTTAAAATTTTGAAACAGGACAAAATTTTGTATATTGAAGACATATAAGAACTTGCATTTAGTAAAGATTTGGACCTACGAGTCATAAAATAAGTCTCTTTCGATAAAATCCAGCTATTAACTACGAGACTCTGCAACTAACACAACTATAATCCTTGACCTTAATAAAATGTCACAGTGCATGGACACAAAAATGGGGTAAAAAATCATTTCCTATCTGAAAAGCATGGTGTAATTACACTATCGAAGCAATTTTTCTATCTAATATATTCAACCGCTTGGAGGATTCCATACCTGATCAAAACCGTTAACAGCTTTAACTAGAATAGATGAATAAACTTTTCGTGGCTTGTCTGCCGTAATTTCTTCTTTCTCCTCAACATAAGCAACACGCAAAGAAGGATACCTTTAAGTAACACATTGATAAAATAACACGATTAAATTGATGAAAAACGTCTGTTCAAGTACAAAAGTACCCTGGATTAAAGTTTCACTTGGAAAAAGTACTTTCTCATCAAATTAAGTATGTCTTGGGCCTGAGGGTCACCAGTAGTCTTCTGTAATCCATATATTTGACAAGACACAACATGTATAAATTTCATGTCTGCCAAGGCTTCAAGTTGAGCTGATAATGTATCGTTTTTCCTCTCAATTGCATCATAACCTTGGAGGATATCTGCGGAAAGACGGAAACCAGCAGATGATGTTCACTTGAGTCGAATATCGGGGTAGGGAGAAAATCAAAATATCTGAATATGACAAACCTTCATCCTCAGCCATGTCAAGAAAAGCTTGCAACTTCAGCGCTTTCCTGTAGTACATCATTCCTCGAACTGTTTTGGTTAATGAAACAAAACATATAAAGAACATTTCTAGCAAGGACAAAGTTTAAATTTCAGCTTATATAGAAATAACTTTTAGAGGAAAGATAAATCCACCTGTTCTGCTTAGAGTTTGTCCTCGGAAAGAAGCCCAATTTCTCTCTTCTTCTTCAATTTCATCACTAGATTCATCTATTCCTTCCCTTTCCATGCGCTCCAAAAAGTTTTCCCATACATCTGAGAATGTATAATTAATAAAAATATTTAGTTAATCAAAACTTATGAGATGGAAGCAGCTCTCTCTCACTCTCTAAAATCATAGAGAAGTTTTGTCGTGGCAACCTGGAAATATCTTTTTCATATAGAAAAGGATAGAGACCCCTTGTTTTCTTGAATTGAGCTCCTTCTTTGAAAATTTGACTTCCTCCATTAAATGTGGAGTTAGAACACTGTAAAGTAAACATGTCCCTGTAAGTAGATTTACTTGTTGAAATCTGTTTACAAAAGTATTAAGAGTTGATACTCATCGTAAGCTGTTACACTTGTACAGGTTTACTTCATTTGTTTATTTCTCAGGGTCCATGTGAGTTATTAAATATTGGTCATGTCACAAAGGATGAACTTTAAATTGAAACACTGCTATTTCATGAAATGTCCCTTCTGATTCAAAAGTATGATCGGCCAGATATCAGTACATCAGATATATGCCTAATAGGTGGAGTATGTACATTTTTTCTGATGATATGAAACCGAATTCCACATACGGGTAGGAATTTTATGCAAGTGACAAAAGTATCAAGTAATGTTATGAGATCTGACCTGAATGATAACATGTTCCGCACCTTTGGAGCATTTGGCATGTTCATAAACAGAGAAGTGGCAAAAAAGGAAATCCTCCTGCGAGCCTCCAAGTTGGTCGGTATATCCAGTGCTTTATCTTTGACAGTAAGCAGTAAACGAAACCGCTTGATCTACAATTGAAACTAAATCAGTCTCCATACTTGCAATAGGTTTGTGCAGCTACACGTATGTTTTTAGGTATGCCTATAAGTACTCACAAGTACACTATAAGTAAAGTAAACCATAAGTAGTAAAGTATTTGGAACCACCTTTTCCAATAAGGAATCACTATCTGGCAATGGAAAATGGATTGAATCCTTAGATGCAAACAGTGGTGCTTCAATCCAGACAAAATATTCAGCAACCTCTTCCCCACTATGCAGGTGAGCATCAAGTGACTCCAACGTTCTGCAACCACGAAGGGTTGATTAGACACAACATAAATATAAGAATTGTTATGACTTGAAATTCTTTAGGCATCTAACCTTGACCCATTAAACATCATATCGGTTGTTACAAGCTCAAAGATATCTTGAATTGCCAATACGACTTTGTTATGAAGGCTTTCATTTCCCTCAATCTTGATAAACCAATGTGTCAATATGGAAAGCATGAGTCGGACAAATGAAGAGATTGGTAATAGGAAGGGAGCAAAAGGTTGATGTTTGTTTGCGAATTTACCAGAAGTTCAAGTAAAGTAATACACTTATCACACAGAACCGGCAGTTCGCTCATCTTCAAGTCCTTGAGAAGTGTTGATTTTTGAATACTTTCATCAATTTCATCTAAGATACCAGAAATAACCCTGAAAAGTGGACAACCATGTCATGAATGGGAGTCTAAAATTGAAAAAAGAGAAAATGCAGAAAGCACTGTCACTAGTACTGATTTCAGTACTCCCTCCGTTGCAATTTGTTTGTCTAGTTTTGACTTGACGCGGAGTTTAAAAACGTAAAGAAAACTTTTGAATCTTATGGTCTTAAACTAAGGATATATAAAATTTACCAAAATGTCCTTTAATCTTGTTGTTTTAAAAATGCTAGGTGGAAAATTAACATTAAAAAGTTCCCCAAAAAGGAAAGAGACATTCTTTTGAAATGGTCTAAAAAGGAAAGTAAGACAACCAAATTGAAACGGAGGGAGTAATAAATTGCATTTGAAATAATAGTCAAAAATTACCTTCTCTCTAGGTCACCAACAACAAGAATTTCGAGGATGTATTTCAGTGATTCATAGCACTCTATCACAACCATATACATGTATGTATCCTTCTTTATTGTTCTTAAAAGCATTTCATCCTTTCCCTCATAGTCTCGTGCAATAGATAATGCATTTGCAAGCTACCAGAAGATGGACGATAAGTCAAACAGTAATCAATGCTAATACCAAAACTAGACAAAGCTTCAAGATTAGCATGGTACCTTATCTGCTAAAAGAAAAATAGGCCAATAAACACGACCAGAGAATAATTCTGGTAATACAGGTATTTTCATCAAATCCATCTCCCTGTTGTCAGTTATTACACAAAAGTTTTAGCTTTTTATAAAGAACAGCATGTCTTGGAGGCATTTTCTGAAAATTGCAAAGGAAATATATATATATATATATATATATAGCTTTTTATAAAGAACAGCATGTCCAAATAAGCTAGACAGAAATAATTAACCTGTCACTTATCACGTCCTCCTCCCGAAAGCTACTGATGATCTGGTTCCACACGAGAGCAAACTTCACAACATTGCTCTTTTCCCTTTCTGATAAGTGAAAGTTCTGCCAAACGTAACTCCGGATGGATGAGATAGAATTATAAAGAAATTAGTAAGTAAACTTAAAAAATTTCAATGGTAAAAACCTTTTGGAATTGGAACGTCAAAGGGATGAGCCAATTCATTAAGGTGTTTCTAGAATCTTTTGCTTTGGGTGGGACAAGACGAGCACTGAAAGCTTCAGGTAATGAGTAAAATCTACTTCTCAGCATTCCTAGCGTCCGAATCTGTGGTAAACAAAAGAGATGAGAGTGTCCATATAGTGGCTTAAAAATTAACTAAAAAAAACTCACCTCACCAAGATGGTGGAGGATTCCATACACTCCGCCAAAGACGGAACAGTAGACAGAATACCAGATTTGTGCATCCATGAAATATACCTGTAACAACAAGATTCAGCACGGAAGATTTTTTTTTTAAAAAGAAAATATGAAGCTTCAGAAACAAAAGATGCAAACATATATAACTTACAAGTACTATTGGAGCCCATATAGCAGCTATTGCTCCAGCATTGCTCTTAACTAAATTGGAAAAAATTCATTCAAAGGATTCACATATGTACGCTCTTCAGCTACTCAAGAAGATAAAAAGGTTTAGACAATTACCTTTGGGGAAAAGCTCATGCCAGTCATAACTTTTTACTCCGATTGCCATGATCTGTCTTGTAGGTGATATAAGTGGTTTTATCTGGATATTTCATGAAAAGTTAACTAGCTTGTAGGCACAGATGTCTACACATTCCAATTGAAACTCGAAAAGACTTTTGTTCCAAAGTCTTGCAGAGCATAAGTAAAACTATTTCTTCATCTCAAATAAGAAGGCTTAGATTTATAACTAGCTTTTAAACCAATAAGAAGGCTTAGATCGACTCACCTCAAATGTGTAGCTAAATATCAATTTGCTTGTTAATAAGAACAGCCAAAAAATGGTATACCTAAAATCAGAAATAAGGCATAATGAGAAACCCATCAAGAGATTACTTCAAATAAAAAAATAGGCTCAGAGTAGGAGTAGTAGGAGATACTTCAGAAGGGAGAGTTGGCTTTCTTGCATTCCTCGCCCAACATATAGCTTAGGCTGCATTTTGAAAACTAAGAAAAGTGAATAATTGACACAATGTATAACTAAAAGAAACTATTTTCCTTATATTCAAACAGGCCCTAATCTTGGACTTCCTTTATCCAACACAGTTGTGCATGCTAGGATCAGGGCAGTGAAAGTTTACCTGAGTCCACCAGGATAAGAACATGCATATCCGGTAATTGGAGGTCTCGATATATTTTCCAACCACAGGCACAAAAAATAGAACCATGTCAACTGCATTGGTCATCAAGTAGAATGCAACTGCAACCATATAGGAAGAATAGCACCACTCTCCAAGCCAACTCCCACTTTGTGTTGAATAGCAAGTATATTTTCTGCGAGAACTAGCATAATATATGGGAAGAATGATGGTCCACAACATAGCAACAACCATCCTCAGCACATGTTTCAAAGTTTGATTAGGGTCTATTGTACATCGAGCTTTCCATGTAAAGATGATGTCCAGAATAACTGCAAGAATGAGAATCTCTTCATACGTTTTGGCTTAAGTTATGATACGGAAGTAGATTATAAAATATGAAAAAGGTGGACAATAAAATAACAAGAGACTTAGTAGTCAGACCACTTAAAAGTTTAAGAACCGCTGAAGTGATGAAGATACTCATAACATCCTCGAGTACTGTTGCATCAAAGACTTGTAGAGGAGACTCCAAATCGTGAGATGCCATAATTATCATTGCCTAAAAGAAAACAGTCAAGAAATGAAGAAAAGAAAATGGAGCTTGGTAAGAATGTATACTTAAGCTATTGTTATTATCTTCTCTTACACAAACACACCTGAAGTGATAGGATAAAAAAGCTCCACATCCTGTCAAAGCATCTGAAAATCTGCCAAAATGAGCGAACTTCTACAAAATTTGTCTTCCCCGGCCACTTTGGCTCACGCCGTTCATCCACTAGGATCTGAAGATCACAGAATGAAACTGTAATTATGGAATTTTACTAGAAGGGCAGCCCGGTGCATGAAGCATCCCGCATTAGCAGGGTCTGGGGAAGGGCAGCACCCCAAGGGGTGTGATGTAGATAGCCTAACCTAATGCAAGCATTAGTGGCTGCTTCCATAGGTTGAACCCGTGACCTATAGGTCACACGAAGACAACTTTACCATTGCTCTGAGGCTCCCCTTCAATTTTGGAATTTACTATCATAAACATAAGGACAAAAGAATTGATATTGCACGTGCTTAGTCCTGGTGTTGCAACAAGCTCAACTCATTGTAAAGACGGACACACACGTATGCGAGAAGCAAATTACTTATGTTGCCACATCAAAAGCCACCTTAGAGCATATATTAACTCACATTTCCTTTTTGAAGGTTTCCATTGTAGTTACAATACAAATAATAACCATTTTAGTTGATAAAATCATAAAATATACGAGTCGTTTGAACCAATACAGAGAACCTTTCAAGCTAATATGTGACAATGCTACACATAACAAACAGGACTACAATACGTTGATAGACAGAAGGCTGAATCATTGAAAGAGAAAAGACATGTACCCCTTCCCATAGACCTTATATAGACATTGAGCGATCGAAAGGTTTTGAGCCCATTTTTTCTTGATTTTACAGAAAAGGGCTATTAACAATACAAATACGAGAAAAAAAGCAAACTTGTATTATCAATGAAATGTCAGGACGCTTTCTTGTGTCTATATACACTATTTACTATAATTTGAAATGTGAACAGGGTAACTTACCCCCATTTCTTCATCTTCATTTGCATCCTTGTTTTCTTGAAGGTTGGAAACAGGAGCCTTTTCTTTTTTAACTTTGACATTATTTGGAGATCCTACACAAAAGAAATCATGGTCCAGACGCATGGGCCAACCTATTTGAAAACAATCTGGAGACCTGGAATAGCGAAGCAACCAGCGGACCACAACAAATTCCTGATATATTTAGGAGTAACTCAACTGAAATATAAGATTGGCATTGAGAGAAAGTTAGCTCTACCAAAAGAATTCATTCAGATCATCATAGTTCCTCCATGTTGAATGATCAGCTGTTCCTTTTCCATTTTTCATTGCTTCCTTAAGTGTTTTAGGGACAAGGTTAGAAACTGAAATTATGGAGATCAGAGGTAAATGCATGTCCAACCTTGAAGTACCTTATATATGACATCATACACCGGAAACACTACATTGTTGAGAAAAGATTCTGAATCTCCTTGGTATGCTGGCATGACCTTTTCTCCGGTTGTCATGCTTACAGCACCGGTTAGCATGCTATGCAGCTCATATGCCATCTGCACGGGAGTATATATTTTTTTCAGCATATTTGCATTGTATTTAAAATAGAGGTGTTAGAGTGGGTTAGAATCCCACATCGGTTGAGGAATGGACTGGTGATCTACGTATATAGACTTGGCAATCCTCCCCTCATGAGCTAGTTTTTGGGGTTGTCTTAGACTCAAGTGTCATGTCTTTACATGGTATCAGAACCATGTTCATCCCTATTTGGGCTTCCGGTCGTGGTCCATTTGGGCCTAAACGTGAAGGGGTGTTAGAGTTGGTTATAGAGTCCCACATTGGTTGAAGAATGGACTGATGGAACTTATGCAAGTATTTGAACCTCTAAAGACAGATTTCAGAGTAAAAACAAAACTACTTGCCCTGCTAGTCAATCTTATATAGAGTCGCCTTTATAGAAATGGCATAAACTTTCAGCTTACATGGTGAAACATGTAACACAAGCATTCTGGCATAAATCTTAAATTAGCAGCCTCTCCCCATATTAGAAGATAAAGAGCTATATACAGAAGTTTGTACTGTTGGGCCTCCTGTTTCAGATATGGTACCCTGAAGAGCAATAAGATAACGAAAAATATGTGAGAGAGTGACATGAAGTAAGAAGAGCAACAACAACTTCAGAAAGCAGCAGAATTCAAAATTTATCACCATTTCACAGATTATCTTACCTAATATTGCTTTTTCGTCCCAAAAATTTGCACCAATCTGTATAATTTTTAAAAAACTTCTTCATCAGCTCATCAACAGCAACATCCCCTAGCTAATACCAGGAAAGTAAGCATAACAAAGCCGATTAAAATGACACCTAAACTTGAAAGAGCCGGGTAAACGTTAGTACAGCACCTTGGGTACTAATACTTGCTTCTGAGTCTGCCGAACATGCATGTTAGCAAGTAATAAAATTAAATGCTCTCTCTGGTTGGCCACATTCCCTTTCTGATAAGAGAAAAGTGATATTAATTATAGATGCCATAGATAGGGAGGATAACATGCTTGACTTAGAAAGTTGTGAAGTCCATAAGAAATGATAAAATTTCCAGATTTGATAATGTTGACACAAACAAAAATGGATAAAGAAAGAAATGGCGGTGGAACGGAGAATATATGAACTGAAAACTCTAGAAAGGTTAGTACTTGAAATCCAAAGCAAAACTGGAGCCACTTGAACAAATCCAGGTTGGTTTCTTGTTTTCGACAATCTTCCAGGAAAGGCAAACCACGAACATCGCGAACTGCAGTAACCGCAACTTTAACCTGTGGAACATTAAGCTCATTACATATGAGCTGCCACAGGGAAGGAAAGAAAACAAAATTGGCCAGTAAATAGGCTTTTTTCACTAACATGGGAAAAAAGGGGAAGCAACTGCCACAGTCAAACTCGTATAATTATCTATACATACCTCAGGGAGTTGCATGATTGCGTGATGAATTCCTCCTTGATCAAGAGGAAGAATGTTATATGACACAAATAGTTCAGATTTGGCATCGCTACTCTCACTCGCAGCTAGACCCTAATAAGAAGACTTGCAGAAGTTTCTATTAGCATGTAAACCAACGATTGAGCTAATCAAAATACTAAGAGAAGGAAATCGCATAAACAAAACCTGAACACCTGCTGCTCTGGAAACTGTATCCAATACTTCAAACAATACTGAAGCAACAACACGTGCTTTAGTCAGCCTTTCTCTGTGTAAGTAAGAGAACAGAATACGAATATTACTGAAAGTTACTGATGATTTTAAGGACAGCAGCATTCTTGGTGACAAAGATAATTCCTAACTGAGTGGAATCATTACCTATTTTCGAGATTTCTCTCTCCACCATGTTTGATGATGTAGTCTTTATACTCACGATAAGCACGTCTAAGTTCACGTAAATCAGTCCTTTCCTTTCTTTTCCTGAGAGTAACTTCTTCATCCTATAGTTCATAAAATTAGACAACATGGCAATTCAATAGCATGAATCTAGACAGAAATGAAGTACCACGAAACTATTTTACAAAAACTATCAACTGTGATGGTAGGTCTCGGGATGAAATGAAATGGTGCTATTGTAAGTGGACCACGAAGAATTGAAGCAAAAACTGATATTTACATTTCAATCTCTCTTAGTGGACTGTAAAAGAAGACTTGGTCCAAAATCCATAAGAGTGTACCTGTTCAAGCCGTTGAAGAAGAGCAGTTTTAAACTGTCGTACTCCTCGGCCATTTGAATTCCTATCCAAGTTATGTGCTACTTCGAAAGCATGAAACCGACCTGCTTAAGAAAACTGGATTAACCACTTATCACCAAAAAGAAAGTCAAGTACTATAACATCAAGAAGAAGAATGAGAAACCCAAATTATGAATAATATTTGTTTAGGCCATTCATTTCCTCTGTGTACATTATGGTTGTATAGATGAGAAAAGAATTTTCACCAATGCACATGCTTACTATTCACTCTTTACATTTCTCAAAAATTTATTCCTAAATTAGAAACTAGCAAAGATTAAGTGTAAAATCAGTTCATACTGTTTGTGATATGTAAAATCTCAACAATACAAAAATGTTTACTAATCAAACTGTAAGTTCAAACAACCACCTTACTGCAGGAAATGAAAAACGCATGGTTGAAGAGAGAACTACAGGCTGTTAGAAGAACAATTACATAAATGTTCAAATAGCCAACAATTATTCACATTGAATTCAAATTCCACAATTGTGACCACAATTTATGGTCAATGGAAAAACTTACATATTACTATAACAAGTCCCCAACAACAACTACGTCTCAGTCCCAAACAAGTTGGAGAATATTTTACATAGTACTCACACTGTCCCAAAAAAAAGTGTCCCAAAATAAGAGTCGTTTTAGGAATTCAAGACAAAAAATAACAATTGTTTCTAACTATATCCTTAAACTCCCTCCATTTCATATTAAGTGAATTTATGAGACAATGCACACATATTAAGAAAAATATTCAAGGACATAATTTGAACCATACTTTCCACTATTGGCCTTTTTAAAATCATAAATATAGCTTTGCAAGTAGTGTGATTTATCTCCTAAAAAATATAAAATTTCAGGACAAATATGAAAAAAATTTCAAACATCTATCTTAAACTTTGAACAATTCAATTATTTTGAACAATGAAAAATCCCTCAAAAAATCACTTAATATGGAATGGAAAGAGTATTAAAGAACTACTTCTTATTAATAATGCTCAATTCTCAAGAAAAATCTAATAAATATGGGTAACATAGCTCAATTCTCAAGAAAAATCTAATAAATAGGGGTAACATAGTAAACTACACCTTGTATTTACTATTTTTCTTAATGTGCATGAAATGAGCTAAAACGACACTTATTTTGGGACGGAGCTAAGAGAAATGTATTGGAAAAGTTGAATTGGAAAATATCTAGTTTGTGTATACTTTGACTGTTTTCTCATACAAACGGACATGTCATAATAGAACTCCATTTTCGAATTCAATGAATTATACTAATAATCTCTTTTACAACCCATCACAGACAAGAATGACACTCTGCCACTTTCACTATAACAACTAAAACAAGTTATCATACAAGAAAATTTTAGATAAAGCCTTACAAAGATAAGCCACTCGAGGCTCTTCTGACTCGATAAGATTAGCAACTCGAAGAAATCTTTGAATCTCTGAAATCAAAGTCACTGGTAACTTCTCACTATCAAAGGTCTCAGGCACATGGTCACGCCCGTAAGTGATTGATCTAGTGAATTGTCTTTCATTGCTTGTGGTATAAACTCTCCTGCTGGTACTAGCAGTACTTTCTTGAATTGGTTCAGCAAGAACAATTTCTGCCATTTTGGTAAAGGCCAAGAAACAAACTTGGGAATGTAGAGGAACAAGAATGCATGAGATTGAGAGTATAAAAATAGGATCTTGACTGTATATACATGTTTGGTGTCAAAGTGTGAATTTGCTTTTTGGTTGCTTTTGGAATGTAATCTTTTCACTTTTGCTTTTGATGCTTGTGTTTTCTGAATGAGAGAGGGATCTTTTCCATTGTGGAAATCAAAAAAGGAAGTTGAATGAAATTCTAAGCGGGTATTTTTTAATGTTAAAATAATATTACTATAAAGAATGGGGCCAAGAAAAAGCCATTGTTCACCTGGTTAAGGCATGACATTACATAAAGAAACCATTCAGAATTAGGCTGAATACATGGACAGTCCTTAAACTTTGTGAGTAAATTTCATTTAGATACTCGAACTAGGGTATGTTCTGATTCAGCACCTGAACACATGATAAAGTGGTCCTAGCTATTAGACACCCTAGTTCAAAATTTTGAAAAAGCTTTTGCGAATATTCTAAAGCATCTTTACCTAAACAAGTTAAACCATTTAAAATATGATACATCTTGACCTCACTAAGTCGTAATACCTAAACTTTGTTCCAATTGAGGTTGATGTGTATAATTAAAGGAGTGTTTTAACTTTTCTATATAATTGATGCTTGAGAACATGAGCAAAAAAATCATGAGTTGAAGTACTCAATTAAAACATATCATAATTCGAGTGTATAACTGAAATTTACTGGCAAGTTAAAGGCGATGTCAATGTATTCGGCCTTAAAATAAACTCACCTTTGTTTAGTTCTCTTTTTATCTTTTTAAATTTCTCTCTGTATCAAGTCAACTTGTAGGCAAATTTAGTTGAGTGGAAAATCCATAGAAAAGAGATATCATGACTCATCCCTTAGTAGTGGACTTGTATAGAATACTAGGGTTCTGATTTAACTGATACTGCAAGAATATGAAACAAAAAGGAAACATCTACAGTTTTGTCCTACCATTGCTCAAGGTTGCACGTGGAGTGGCTGTAAATACCATATGTAACAGCCCAGCCCATTAATGACGATGTCCGCTTTAAGTCTAGGCCAGCACGACTTTAAATGTGTGACAGGGTCAGCTTGTTTCCTTTTATACCTAGCATCCCTCTCTAATTTATTGATATAATATTTGCCTAGAGTAACACGCCTTTAAACCCAATGATATAATCTAGCGGTTAATGAAGTGAACGACCACCAAAATATTTGGTAATTCTTTCTCATTTGTCTAAACCTTTTCACATCTACCTAAATATTTGGTAGACAAAGGTATACAGCATGTCCAATACAAACCCACAAGTGGGATCTAGGAATGGTAATTTGTATGCTACCTTGTGAAGATAGACCTTTGGCTTGAGTAAGCATATCAAAGTTATCTCATATCTATGTTAATGGGATAACAAATACCCAATAAAATAAGCAAGATGCCTATAAGTTGATCTAGACAGCACCGTGATAATCCTTTCTAATGGTTTTCTTGATTTAATTTATTTTTTTATGACAAAAGTGATTAGCTACTTTACAAGATGAAGTCTTATTATGTCTTAGTAAAGCTACTTTAATTGCACAGTAGAAGAAGCCATATATCAGATTTATGGGTTACAACTTGTCAGCCAGGCAAGATTCAACAAAGTAAAACAAATAGGAAAGCTATGTGCTTAAGCAATAAACACAAAGACTTGAAGCAATTAAGCAAAAGTTAATAAAAGGGAACACTTTATTTGAGTGGAAAAAGCTTCACCTATCTTATTCTTTAACTCACAACCAAATAATTGACACAAAAAATGCTCTTACAATGTTGTTCATGGAGTGCCTGTGGGGTATTCAGCTTTATTAACCTTTAAAAAAGAATATGAGATTTCTTTTTTTTTTTTTGCAATTACAATAAAAAGAGAAAAGTAGTTGGATTTCTTACTTATAGGCCATGGGGCAATCAAAAAGTACTTGCAAGACATTGGAAAAGTAACTTATAGTATGACTGCCTTTAGCTATTTCTTCCATGCTAAGGATTAAAAAAGGATCAGTGATAATCAGGGGCTCTATAATTGTTTGAAGAGTATTCACTGAAAATTTTTTATATCATCAAATTAATTTTTCCTGTTGTAGCAGGCAATTAATTTTATTTCAATAGTACAAAATTTCATTTTTAAAAAAAGGTTTACAATGTAGATATCCTTTGATGACCTAATAACGCAAGTACTTTTTAAAATTGAAGATGTACATGAATTAAATTCTTATTTGAAATAGTGCATAGATCAATTTCAAGCAGTTTCTTCTAACTTAAAGTCTGATAGGGAATCTTTTCCGTAAAATCCACAGGTCCATCAATTGCATTGGTAGTATCTGTTAAAACAAGTTTTGCAAATATAGAAACATTAGAGGGTAAGAGACAAGTAGAATCTCAATGGATGCAGGTGAATTAGAAGTTTAAGTGTCTACCACCAAGGGTTATGGTGGAAATAGATGTGATCGCTCTGCTTTAATAAAAACTCAGGTTCAAATTCTGATAACAGAGAATGTTTTGGTCGGAAAAGACTACTATTACATAGCTAATAGAGATTTAGCTATGTAATGATATACTCTGTAGTTTTCACACAGATGACATCACTCTTTGTCGAGCAAGGTGACGCCATGAAAACTACAATAGTGAACTTCAGGATTCCAGCTGCAAGTATGTCTAGTTTTGACATCCTTAGTGTAGCACTTGTCATATTTCCCAAACGCAGAGTTCTTGACCACTTGTCAATAGGTTTAAGAAGAGCAAGGATAACTTTACCGAGCTAGAGCCTTCACTGTATTTGCAGTCATTTATAGCATAATGAAGCCTATAGTGCTCCACAATTCCCACCGAAAGCATAGCCATCGCCGTTGTGACCAGTCCAATACACATCCTTTGAAGTTGAATTAGCTCAGTGTGGTCACCCTTGCTCTTCTTAAACCTAAGTGGATCAAGAACTCCGTGTTTGAGAAATATGGCAGGTGCTACACAAAGGATGTCAAAGCTAGACATACTTGCTGCTGGGATCCTGAAGTTCACTTGTGTAGTTTTCATGGCATCACCTTGCTCGACAAAGCATGATGCCATTTGTGAGGAAACTGCAGAGTAGATCATTACAGAGCTAAATCGGCAGCAGTCTCAAAAACACATTTGATCATTTCAACTTGTGAATAGGGCAAAGACGCCATTGGCTGTGATCACTCTGCTTCTGGTTGTCAAGTTCCTTAAAATATCACCACAGCTGCTCCAACTTGGAACCTGCAACATGAAAAAAATTATTTTTAGTGCATAATTATAGAATGCTGAAGAGACCATCTATGGGATAAGCTCTATGTGACTTTTACAGTTAATGGTTTATGAATGACAAAGTCACAAGTATGAGAGTTTGTTGCCATATTGGATTGAACTTCTAATTGCATTTCTGCACTTGAAACCATTGGTGTGTGGCATTTTTCTACCACCAATTGTGGAGTTCTCCACTCTGTACTTCTTTGTAGCTGCAACTCTAACTTGAATAAGTAAAGTTGTGATGCTAGTGCTAATAATGCAAATCTCTGTCAATTAAGTTTTTCGAGGACTATTACAATCAACACTAATGATTAAGAGGAATAACACATGTGCGAGATAATAGCAGCAATATCAAATCTTTTGGATTTGCAATGGGGTTTTACCATCTACACAACTACCATGGAAGTGCACTGAGGGTTTGGTCCAGTGGTCAATAAAGTGACCGAAAACCATGGAAGTTGGGAGACTTGAGTTCAATAGAGAAAATGTCAGATGACTTCTTTGTTTAAGTCTTGATGACAGAGTAACTCCAGTGCCTATGTTGGCGGAAGATTACAAGTACCCGCTAAAATAGTCGAGGTACGTGCAAGTTGCATTAGACATCACTGTTAAAAAGAAGGAAACAAGTCCAAAATTCCTTTGAACTATGTGAAAGGGTTTAATTTACCCTCTGTTCATAGTATGAATCAAATGAGCCCCGCTGTTAGCAAAAGTGTTCACTTATGCCCTTATTCATAGATGGAATTATTTTATCTAAATCAAATTCTAACTACTATAGTACCCGCGCAATGCACAATATATTAAAGAGAAAAAAGTCATACTCAATAAATTGTTATCTTATTCTCTTAATCACATCAAATTTTTATTATTTGATCAACAATAAAAGTTTAACCATTTGATCTAGTACCATTGATAAGAGGCCACCAGAGAAACAAAAAATATTTCGTCCATCTATAATTTCCATAAGATCATGTTTCATGTGCAATAAGATTTAGAGACGGTTGATGAATCCATAAAAAATTTCAACAATTGGTTTCATAAGCTACTGACAGATTCCAGGCTAAGGTTACCAAGTAGCAAAATATTGTCTTGGTTTTCTACATGTAACTTAAAGGGATACTTATCCATGTGTACTACCCAAACAAACAGTTTACAATGAGTATAGCCTAATAAATTTTTATAACTAGAATACACAACATATGTTTATATTGAATTTTACGAAACCAAATCTATTTTAATGTTTTCTTTTTTTACCTTGTTCCCCGAACTACTATAGCCCTCTTCATTTATTCTATTTTTCATTTTTAAAATATGCATAACATGATGTATAAAAGTGTATATATTACATACACATCATTATACACTATGTTGCTCGGACTCCTCAAAAATGTCATCGAGTGTGTGTCAGATCCTTCAAAAGTAGTACATTTTAAAGATTATACATAGGAGCGACAACATTTTTGGAGAGTATATGTAATGGTTGAAAAGGAACAAGACATGCTTCAAGGTTCAGAAATTGCAAATACCTAGAGTCGAAAACAAATGTATCAAGAACATGTATTTTTGGTGTTATAGTAGTTCTCTTGATAGGATGGATAAGTATTTGGAAATTTTTGCATTTATTAGGGATATCTATGCAGTATGTTTGGAGTGAGAGGTGCAATTTAGGTTCCGTAATCTTCTCTGCACCATCTTGGTACTATTTTAATAAATATCTTTACTCGTCAAAAAAAATGTGGTTTGACGTTAGCAAAAGAGGTGCTTGAGCCGAGGATCTTTCGGAAACAACCCCTCTACCTCAAAGAGGTCTGCGTACACTCTACAATCCCCAAATCACTGGGTTTGTTGTTGTTGATGTGAGCGAAAAAGGTGTGTCTCCCACTTTGTAATCCCCTCCCCCATTTCTCCTTTCCTACCCCTAATGTAATTTTTTTAAAAAAAGAAGTGCTGCTTCTTTGGGGCATTGGGAGGTGTCAACAATGCAACTCATTCAACACAAAACATTTCAACAACTTTTGATAACTAACACACATCTTGACAGGATATGATGGAGGATAATGGTTGTTGGCGACTCGCCGGAAAACTTGGTTTCCGTAGTTTCATACTAAAACCAATGCCAGTTGATAGATCCGTCCAAGATCGATCTATTTACGTAGGTTTTGTGTGGTCATGGTGGAGATGAGCATACACGAATTTGAGAAGGAAGAAAATCGAGATTTCGGATATCCTGAAATTCATGGAGATGGACCGAATTTTGAAGGTTTTGGGTTATGGATCTTGGTAGAGGAGAAGGAAGAAACTAATGAGCGGAAGAGGTACTTCTCCCACCTTGTAATCCCCTCCCTCATTTCCCCTTCCCTACCCCCTATGTAATTTTTTTTAAAAAAAAGGTGCTCCTTCTAAGCATTGGGAGGTCTACGTGCAGTTCATTCACCAGAAATCATTTCAACAACTTCTGATAACTGACATGCACCTTGACATGAATGATATGATGGAAGACAATGGTTGTCGATGACTCACCGAAAAAATTGGTTGCTAGAATTTCATACTAAAACCGATGCCAGATGATAGATCCGTCCAAGATCTATCTATTTATGTAGGTTTTGTGTAGTGGAGATGAGCGTACATGAATTTGAGAAGGAAGAAACTAGGGATTTCGGATATCCTGAAATTCATAGAGATGGAGTGAATTTTGAAGGTTTTGGGTTATGGATCTTGGTAGAGGAGAAAGAAGAAACTAGGGATTTCGGGTATCCTGAAATTCGTAGAGATGGAGTGAATTTTGAAGGTTTTGGGTCATGGATCTTGGTAGAGGAGAAGGAAGAAACTATTGAGCGGAAGAGGTAATTCTCCTACCTTGTAATTCTCTCCCCCATTTCCCCTTCTTCCCTAACCCCAATGAATTTTTTATTTTATTTTTTAAAAAAAAGGAACTTATTCTAGGCATTGGGAGGTCTATGATGCAGCTCATTCAACACAAAACATTTCAACAACTTTTGATAACTGACACGTACCTTGTCATTGTATGATCGAGGACAATGGTTGCCGGTGACTCGACGGAAAAATTGGTTGTCGGAGTTTCGCACTGAAACCGATGCCAGATGATAGATCCGTCCAAGATCTATCTATTTGTGTAGGTTTTGTGTGGTGGAGATGAGAGTAGCTTCACAAATTTGAGAAGAACGAAACTAGGGATGTCAGATTTTCTGAAATTCGTGATGAAGTGAATTGAAGGTTTTTGGGTTATGGATCTTGGTGGAGGAGAAGGAGATGATTGGAGTGGTGTATTTTGAATGTGAACAGAGGTTATCAATCGGTGGCGGTGATTTTCGACCAGTGGAGATAAGGCGACAAACAATGGTAAAGTGGTGGTTTGTGGCAGCGGCAAATGAGATTAGTAAAAGAAGGGAAAGAAGGGAATAGAGCTTAGGGACTAGGATTTTACAAAAACTTGGCTAAATATGGCTATATTCCTCATTTATTACCCTTTTCTATGCGGCAACGACAATTGAGAACAGAAAAAGAAGGGAATAGAGCTTGGGGACTAGGATTTTACAAAAACTTGGCTATGAGCAAGTTTGGATTGGCTTATGTTAAATGCTTTTAAGAACTTTTATAGTGTTTGGATGAAATAAATAAGCACTTTTAAACACTTAACTTTAAGCCAAAATTAATAAAAATAAACCAAAAGCCATAAGTTAGGATTTCTAACAAATGGTTTTTGGCTTATAAGTCATAAGCCAAAAACCAATCCAAACAGGCTCTAAATAAAAACAAGAAGATAATAAATGAGTAATTGGGTCATATTTGGTAAACTAGATGGCCGAATGGATATGGACATCAATTGTCTCTAACTTAAACATATTCCAGCTAAGTTTACCAAATCCACATACAAAAGCAGCTCACCGTTAAAGGCAAAAGTAAATTGCTCATTAAAGTATTCATAGAAAGAGGATTACTTACTTGGATAAGAGAAAAGCTTCATTCAAATTGTTTAAAAGAAATATACGAGTACTTCTCTAGATCTCAAACTCTTCACACTATCACATTCATACCTCTTTTAAATAATATTAGCTAGATCCGGCAAGGAAAGAAAATTTATTCTCATGAATGGGAAGACTTATTAAAAGGAAACCTTCTAACTTCTAAAAAGCTTTGTGAATTCAGAGAAACTAGGGGTGACAAATCAGCCTATAAAATCATGACCCGCTTAGGTTTGGCGGGCTAATGATCCGCTCAACCCGCTTTGGTTTGGGGGGTTAATGACCCACTTATTTTACTAATTCAACTCATTTGATCTCCCAATTCAGTCCATTCAAAAATTGAGCTGACATGCAGCCCAAATTGACCCATGAGAAACTAACTAATAGTTTTAAGAATGACAATTTTTTTATTTGATATATTATACATAGCCATAATAAAACAAAAAAAGTCGTATTAGGTACTTAAACAATTTATAAGTAATCAAACAAAGAATTTAGAATTTAGTAAAACTTGGACGGGTGGGGTAATGATCTAGTTTTTTAGCCCATTTAAGCCCAATACATTTCAACCCAAGTAACTTTGACCCGCCCAAATTCAATCCGACCTGCCCATTGACACCCTAACAGAAACTATAAAATGCTTGGATTTGATAATTGTGATGAAGATGCTTCAATGATTTAATCTTATTCGAACAATTACGAATGACCTCTATCACTCATTCAATTTACTTTTTTCTCAAAGACCTTAGTACAAATAATCAAATGGAGATCGTTGACAAAATACCAGAAGAATAGATCATAGAGTGAAACACTTTGAGTTATTCATAATATCTAGCCTACATCATGACAGTGAATGTACTCCAACATTCCAAGCAAACTTGTCAAGCTAGAATAACAACCTAACAATTCATGCTAGCTGCAATTAAAACCAACCATCCAAAACATCTTTATTTAATCTTAGCTATGTTCAGGTGATGATTTTACCAATTAGGAGGAGTAAGAGTCCAGGTTAATATTATTATATCCGATTGATTTAACTCTACAGAAGCTACATGAAAGGGAGTGTTGAAGTTAAAGTTCATGAAGACCTAACCATCTATCATATCAAAAGCCACTTCTAGGTATAATAAATCCTCCCCATTAACCTTTTTCTAACTGCAAAGGGGGTGACAAATTAGTCACCTTATACATTTCTTTTTGAATTTCAGAAATACAGAAATATCATATATATATATATATATATATATATATATATATATATATATATATATATATATATATATATATATATATATACTGACATCTCTCATGTTTCCTCTCTCATGTTTCCTGACTCTCTAGTTTCTTCTGCTTGTGTCAAAGTCAAACTGATGCTTGACTGTGAATAAAATTACGTAAACTAAGTTAAATTTGTGGATAGTTTCGTCTACATTCTCACAGTTCTTGAAAGAAGAAAAAAATGAAATTGACGGAGATTATAATCTGCTCATTGTAGGAACACCAGAAAAGAAGGCCACTATTGTAACAGAGATGACATATTAAATGCATTTGTAGAGTTTGATTTGTGTCAAGAGCAATAGAGCATACAATATTTTAACGACATCTGCTCATCAGTGCTAAGGCTATTTGTTTCCATACTGAAATCACGTAAAACGAAATCATATCATAACTTAAAATAAGAAGGTTTATATTTGTACCTGGATTAGTCTATAATATTCTTTCTTCACGGAGGATATCTTCTGACAATCATTTCCATGTCGCTTGCCAAACATTTTCTGGCAGAGTCATCGATGCAAATAACCATCCTTTGAAGTTGAGTTAGCTCGATATAATCACCCTGCTCTTTGTAGACCTACTGACAAGTGGATCACTAAGGATGCTACACTAACGATGTCAAAGCTAGACATGCTTGCCGCTGGAATCATGAGGTTTGCTATTGTATTTTTCACAGCATTTACCATGCTCGACAAAAAGTGATATCATTTGTGTAAAAACTAAATAGTAAATGATGGTATATAGCCAAATTGGAAGGAGACTCAGAATAATACAGTAACAATGTTCAAACTGCAATGAAAATCATGTTTGGCAAATTTAAGACAACTATGTTTCAGTGTCACCCATAAAATATTTGACTAGCAAATGAGTTTAATGAAACTATACAATCAGTTTACTTCTTTTCTCTAGACATCAGTGCAGCATCGCCATCCACAATGTCAAATTTCACTTTTCTTGTTCTTCTTTTGCTATTTAAACAACTTGGCTTTGAAGCATATAAAATTGATCTATAAGATAGCTTGTGCAACTCGTTGATCATTCTCAAATCTTCTATATTGAAGCTAAAAGCAGAGTAGCAATTAGGTCTCGAACTCGAAATTTCTAGAAAAGTGTAGAGATACACATATACTCATCACATATTTTGATAGTCCGAATGTATTAAGTCATCTGCTTCCATAGACATTCTACTTGACAAGGTCTTTTTCAAGGTTAATAATGCTAAGTATCCCATATGCCCCTAATGACTCAAAACAATGTAAGAGCACTTTTTTCCTGTCAATTATTTGGTGCAAGTATTAAAGAAAAGGGCGATGAAGCTTTTTCCACCCAAATAAAGGTTTACTTTTCTTAATTTTTCGCATAATTGCTTCAAGCCTAAGACTTAAGCACAGAGCTTTCCTATTTGTTTTAGGTTGCTGAATCTCGCCTGGCTGACAACTTGTAACCCATAAATCTTATATATGGCATCTTCTACTGAGCAATTACTGTAGTTTTTCAGGAACATAAGAATTCATTAATAAAGTAACTAATCATCTTATCATAAAAAATCAAGCACTCAAAGCGGTAATGAGAGAGCAACAAAAATTAGGACTAACTAATCCAACGAAGGTAATGGACAAATGCAGTCAGTGACAGGAAATCAACCAAAATCACCTAATTTTATCATACAATAAAATACAATTCAAAGTGAAAATATGAAAAGCTCCCCTGTAAGGTAAAGCCATTGGCGATACACTCCTCTAAAATGGAATAGACCCTTTTTGCCCCCGTGCTGATATACTACTCAGAACTTTCAGCACTCTCCTCCGCCTCGCCACCTGAATGCACAACAAATTAACGAGTTAGGAAAAAGTTGAAAAGAAATTTCAGACCCAAAACGAGGCAAAAACTAACCATCTTCTTCTTCCTCCTCGTCTTCCTCCTCCCAATCATTATCATCATTTCCGTATCGTTCATTCAAGAATTCCACAGCTGATTTAGTGAAAACCAGCTTCTCAGAATCCAATATGTCAAAAAGATTCAAAGTTCTGGGAGTCAACATCTTCAATGTGCTAATGTTTCTGCTGGAGAGAATCACATTGTCTGAAACTTCCGTCATCAAAAACAAAGATTTCTCTTTTGGGTCCAATCCCCACCTTCTCATCAAATCAATGAATTCCTTAGTCTTTGGTTTCTCAAACTTATCATTAAACTCTTCAACCACGATAGCATTCTCCGTAGCACTCGAAAGCGCCGTAGAAATAGCGAGTCTCTTTTCCTTTTTGTTGATTTTAACTGACCAATCCTTAGGTTTCGGCCCAAACACAACCCCACCACCAGGCCGTAAAGGAGTTCGATTCGACCCACGTCGAGCTCGACCCGTTTTCTTTTGTGGGTAAGGTTTGATACCACCACCCCGTACTTGGGCGCGGGTAAGGGTGGAAGCAGTACCGCGGCGTTGGTTCCGGAGGTCAGTAGTGAGTCCACGATGAACGACGGCGCGTGCGGTATCAAGAGGGGCGGATTTTAGATTGAGAGTGGTGGAGCCCACTTCGGCACCATCAAAGGACAGGATTGGAATAGTGGCGACGGCGGCGGCGGCATCTGAACGGATGGAGAATTGTTGTTGTTTGGAGTTGGGGGATTTGAAAAGGAGGTGGTTCTGCTTCTGCTGCTGCTTTGAGGAGTGGATGGTGTTGGGGTTAGAGAAGAAAATGGTGGAAGAAAAGAAAGATAAAGAAGTCGCCATTTTTGGAGTGAAGGAGCAAACTGCAAAACCTTTGGATTGGGTTATCCACAATAAGGCCGAAGGCTATCAAAGTGCATTCATATTATTTGTTCAAATAAATTTACCAAATACTTATTGAAAATGGAAAACCCATATATGCCCTTACAGTACTTCAAATTGAGCACATTGCTTGATTTTGAATACATTATTTGATTCGAATACAAGTTATGATGCGATAAGTTAGGTTAGAATTAGTTATGATGAGATAAGTTATATTGAGATTATTTTTTATTGATTGTTTGATTTGTTGTATTCAAAATAATATGTCTTGCATAGATTTTAAGAACAAATTATTTATTTATAAAAATACTCTTCACTTTATTTAGTCTTTTATATTTTCTTTGCAAGTTGTAGTTATTCATTCTTAAAAATAAAATTTTCATCTTATTTAGCTTAAATATTTTTGTGTGTGCATTCCCATGATGGTATCATATGTATTTAAAAATAAAACATTCATCTTATTTAACTTAAAAATAGAACTTTCATCTTAAATTTGTTAAAGTAAAAAAAGGATTTATTATTTATATCACTTCATTTAAGCATATATCACTCTTAAATTGTAAAATACTCAAGTTTTCATTTTAATTGATATATAAAATACAAGCTTTCAAGTGACTAAATATATATATATATATATATATATATATATATATATATAATTAAAAATATGTAATTTAGTAGTAGAGAAATCAAAATATAAATAAACATGAGAATTAGTCAAATAAATTAATAATTTTTTTTTATTTGTATAGTCTAATTTTTTGATTAAAAAATATAAAGAATTATCATAAAAATACGGAGTAGTGAAGATTGTAAATGTTATTATACATGGTGTTAAAAATAATATGAATATACATGAATGTGAAAAGTGATGTATAAAAAGGGTTTAAAGGGATATTTTTGTCATTTTCTCTATTTTATCCAGAGATAAGTTATTCCGAGATTACTATATCAACCAAGAGGAGGGATAACTTATCTCAGTACTAATTATTAATTCCGAGATGAGTTATTCCGGACTTGCCAACCAAACAACAAATTTAGCGGCACTATAATTTAATTCCGAAATTATTTGATGTTATCCTTTACACTAAATGACCCCTTAATGGCATATTTGACTATCTTTTTCCTTGTGAATCGATAAACAAGGTCAATTGGGGGCTTCAGTTAAATCAACGGCATATTCAAATCAATTATTAAACGATAAGGTCATATATAAGTCAAACTATTAACGAAAGACATAACTGTTCAATTTCTAATACTTTAAGGGTGTAGTTAATCCTTTTTTTTTAAAATAGAAAAATTAGATTTTTAGATGAAAGCAATGAATAAAATTTCTATGAAGTGTGTTCTTTATTTTTATTTTTCGTTTTAGTATCGGATCGTATAAAAAGTTTTTACGATCTTCTTAGTTAAGTTTTTTGAGAAGTCAAAAGTGTTTTTCCTTTAAAAAATACTACTTATTTTAGAAAGTTGGGGAGTTAAGGCTTTCAGCTAAGCCCAATAGCATGGCAGACCTTTTGCTGCTGCATATTGATTTCCTTTTCAATTTTCTAATATATGCTAGTCCAATCCTATATGTCATAGCATGGGAGCTAGTCGACTAGAGGAGTTTATGGATTGTATGATGAATTTGTTAAGGAAATGAATCTTGAATCTAACTTGACCTCACGGGAGTTAGTAAGCTTGAAGAGCTTATGGATCGTATGTTGGATTCTGTTAAGGAAATGACTTTTGATCTAACTTAATTCCAACAGTCTAGTTAGTTCAAAAGGAGAGAATTGCTCAAGGCTATAAATAAATTAATTTCTCCTTGTCCCATGGATGTGGGACTTAACACCCTAACAATCTCAATAGGAGAGAATCGTCCAACACCATATAAAGAGATCAATTTATGTTTATCCACCAATATGAGACTCAACACCCCAACCCCTCATGTCTAAGAATGGACATTTGGATCAAATGATAATGCATTGAGATGGACATAACTCTGATATCATTTTTTTTTAAAATGACTATTAAAACTAACTTAACTCAAACATTAGATCACATCGAATTGAAAGCATGAGAAGAAGAAGAAAAATGAAAACTTCACTTTAGGGATGACCATTCTACACTAATATCTAAAAGAAGAAAAGTTAATAGGTCTTCAATAAATAGAAATTTACATTGACTTGGGATTTACAATTGCCATGACAAACTTCATAATTAATACTCCTATATGTATCTCAATGACTATTCATAAAGCATAGATTCACAAGATTCTTCCCAAGAAAATTCCCTACATGCACCAATAAAGTTAGTCAAATCTTCAACTCCATTTTCATGAGAGTAACAATCCTTGAACCAAATATTCATTTCATCATCACTGGGAGTGGAACAGTCCATGTCTGAATCAATCCAACAATATTCAAGTTCAAGATCATAAGACAAATTTGTTGATTCCTGTGCTTTCATTTGCTCTAACAAAATTGAATCATTTGTATTAACACCAATAGTCTCTGTTTCTAAAGACTCAATCACACTTCTTAATAACTCCTCATCACTTGCCTCAAACTCTGGTTCTTCAAGAAATGACATGAAAATATCACTCTCAATATTGCTTACTACAAGATTTTCATTAGTGCATGTGGCTGCAGACATGTTGAAAATTTGCAAGATTTTTGGAGAAGATTTCCTTCAATTGATAAATTAGAGAGGAAAAAAGAATGCAAATGACTATGTATTCTCTCAAGAAGAAAAAAAGGTCTATAAATAGGCATATCAAAGTCGACAACTATCCTACCACATGGGGTGTATATGATAGACGCTGAAATTAGCTCATTAAAATATGATTTATCTAAAATTTTTAAGTTTGAGGAAGTTAATGGCTCGCTCATTTATTAACTTAGTCATTTTGATCTGTCTAATTTAACATATTTAAAAATTAAGCTGATATAGTTCAAATTGACTAAGAATTGATGACACGATTAATTATTTACTCAATTCATTTTAACCAGTTGAACTTGTCCATTTGACATGATAGGTACATCCATTATTGATGATTCAACAGATCATGTGCGCCTTAGATTCTTAATAATTGACGGATGGAGTAGTACATTATAATGGAAGTAAATTAGTAGTCAAATAATTGTAGGCGTGACACTTAATAGTTGTCCTCAAGTACTGAGAAACATAATTGTCTTAATTTTTCCCAACATGATTTTCGTTGCAGTTGGAGAGTTGTCATTCAAGAATCAGGAAGGGACCTTCAAAATAATTCAATTATGATATGATGGATCATAAGCACATGTACACATTATTATATGAATTATTTTTTAACTTAGAAGACATATATAGAGACGGTTTGGATTCGCTTATAAGCTATTTTTAGCTTTTTTGAGTATTTGGCTGGCCAATTTAAAGTCATTTTGTGCTTAAAATAAGCCCCAATAAATAGTTGAGTTTATTTGGATGAACTTATTTTAAGCAGTTTATAAGTTGAAAATAACTTATAAGTCAAAAAAAAAAATTGACCTGCACCTACTTTTTCTTTTAAACTTATAAACAGTTTTCAACTTATAAGCTGCTTAAAAATAAGTCAATACAAATAGGCTAATAGTACTTAACTTTGGAACAAATTGTGTGTCATAATTATATATCCTATTGTTTATGACACGGTAAATAATTTGACAAATTATATAGAACAGAGAGACAACATATATAATATAATCTTCAAACTTACGAAACTTCTATTTTTCCGACTTGTGTTTTCTATAACTTGTTTTCCTTGTCTATTTCTTGTAACCTTGGCATAAGACAAATGAAGAACATTTGGGAGACCTTTGATTTTATTTTTTTAATTGAATTTAGGTAAATCAAGATTGTTGGATGTGTGTAGACCTTCTCACAAGGAAAGTAGAAAAGAAAATGAAATTACTTATAAGGTGTTAGATATTTTTAAGTGCAAACAAAACAAATTTCATTAGTTTAGAGGCTAATTATTTGTTTTTCTGTAAGTTTTTGATATTACAATTTTTATTATATTTCGGTCCCTAGATACATGTATCTGGTGCATCCAAATACACATGCTAAGCGGATTCATCTCCAGTAGGTATCAACGAAACCACGGTAAGACACCAAAATCCCAATGATACTCCTTTGTATTCCAGAAAAGACAAATGCAATTCATTTACGATTTCTACGAACGAGAAAAATCAGGCTCAAAATAAGTTTATAGATTTGAGCTAGACCTGTTAAAACTTAACTATCTCATTTTGGTGATGAACGTGGGAGAGCAAGTATTAGGAGAGAGTGGAATAAATACTTCCTCTATTCCATATTAACTGAATTTCTAAGGTAATACACACATATTAAGAAAAATATTTAAGAACAAAATTTGAACCATATTTTTCTCTATTACCCTTTTGTTTAATCAGTTTCATAAAAATGATTAAATGTGAAATCGTAAATACAAATAGTCCCTTATTAGAGTATAACTTTGCAAGTAGTGTAATTTGACTCCTAGAAAATTACAAAACCTCATTATGGAAAGGATAAACATGGAAAAGGATTCAAACATTTCTCTTGAACTTTGAACAATTTAACTATTTTGAACAATGAAAAAAGCTCTAGAAATTCAGTTAATATGGAATAGAGGGAGTAGGAGGATAATAGGCTATTATTTGAAAGTATGGATTGAATTTGTAGATATGGTAGGGTTATATGTCTAATTATGTAGTTTTTTCTATTCTTTCTTAATATTATGAGATTTTTGAAAAAAAATGTGTAGGTCTGGCCCAAAACGAATACTAAGAGTACCTATGGATTGATATATCCCAACAATTGATATCATAATCAATAATTCGGCGAGATGTGAGTATAGAAGTGAGGGAGTGATCACATAGGGTTCAACTTAGTACTTTTGCCCGTCTACGGACCTGTTTACCTATAGCTTTGCTAACCTATACACACACACACACAAAAAGAAAGATCATCTTAGAGGCCAATTGGCCATAAATACTCGATTGATATGGATGGCACATGGACACAGTTAATCTTCAAATTAGCCCATGAATGATGATGAGTCATGTTAAACTTAATTCAAGGGAGAGATTATTAGGTGCGTGAACAAAGTTCCACATGTAAAGTTAAAAAAAAATTAAAAAAAAACTATTTGATACAAAACAGATATATTACACCATATTAAGAGTATCTTTGTATTTTAATTTTAGCTACCCCAACAAAAATAACTCCACTTTCTACTAATGTGTATGAGGTATTTTGTTATTCACCTCAAAGTTTGTGGGTGTAAACTGAAAATTGCTCATTTTATTGGTAGTATAGTAGTAATTTGAGACTTCAGTTGTTGAGTGATTAATGAATGAAAAACATACAATCCGTATGTACTAAAGTTGCATGTTTTACTATAAAAATAGAGCAACTGTGTTATTATTATAATTGAGCTGATAAGCTGTAAAAAGTCAGTTTTTTAAGTCGTATTGAGAATACTTTTTTATTGAAAAATTAAATGTGAATCTATAAAATAATATCAAACAAAATTAACATTTGAACTAGTAGTAAGAATCCAAATTGGATTAGATCTTTAACAATAAGGAAAAAATAAAAAATAAAAAATCTAACTATTGGCTAATAATTATCTACCATTGACAAGTCAGTTTGTAGCCATAAAGAATCATATACTTCCTCCTCAATTGGAATGCATGTTATAAAATTCTGAAATTCAATCATATTGTTATTACTAGGACTAGTTGAAAATGACATCTCCATATCCATCCAACTAAAATCATCCACATCAACTAGTTCTTCTGAGCTATCTTCACCGTCTTCAGATGCGAATCTAGTGTACACGTTATCTTCATAATTGTAGAATTTCGAACTCGAATTATCATCAACAAATATATAATCCCCTTCATAACCATCTAAATTTGGATAAGTACTATTATGACTACACGTAATATTGGGATATTCAATATCTGCTTCTAAACATTGGATTAAACTTTTTAATTTCTCATCATCGCAATATTCCATTTGGGGTTCATCAAGAAATGACATGAGAATGTCTCTATCGTCATTTTCTAATATCTCTATATAATCTAATAAGTTTTCTGATGACAAATATGCCATATTTTGTAGAATTAAATAGGGAATTTGAAGATGTACTTTAAAAGAAAAACTAGGAAATGGAATGAGGGTGTATGACAAGTTGAGAATAATGTGGAAGTTAAGAAATCAATGGTTTGATTAAATAGATCAATTTCCTTAGGATGGCAGCAAATGATAATAATATTAACAATTATATTAAAGTAATTATAAAGCAACTATACATATTATATAATTAATATAGGTTATTGGACACTTTTGTTTCCTTGTCAGTACAGTTTTATGGCAACTATACATGCTTTAAGATATGTTTTGGGTACCTTGCATCTTGGGATTTTATTTGATTTCTTTCTATATATGAATAATACATGGTACATTTACATGAATATCAGATATCCTTATCTATAAAATTAATATAGTGATGCATTATTTTTCAAGTTAGTGTCATTGTTTCACTGTCCTAGTTCGATGACTGATAAACGGCGGATTCAAGATTTAAAATTTATAGATTTCTATAAAAATCTCAAGTTGATATATAATAATCATTGCGTTCACTTCCAAATATTTATAGATACTTATTGAATGTTTTAATACATGATATACAAGGTTTGAGCAAAAACAATTGAGTTGGTGTGAACCCCCATGGCTCCATGTCCGCCCCTGCTAACATGATTATTTTCACTAAAGAAATTCAAAATATGAAAAAGTAGAAATATACGTAAGATTTAAAGAGATTCAACATCTAAATGCCTTCTTATTAAATTAATTACTCCTTCGTCCCTGCCTAATTAGCCTACACTATTTCCCATTTCAAGAAAAGTATAACAATATTGTGAGTGTCTTCATTTAACGTTTCTATTAACTAAATTCTCTTTCTTTTCTTAATTAAGAATTGAAATTAAATTAATTTGCTAAGTGTATGGGAGGTTTCCAAGAAAGGGATGGCATGTTGCAATGAAGATGTTAGCCTACAATATAGGATAGCCAGTTGGAGAAGCAAAGGTCGATACAGGGAACATGAATGTAACTTATAGAATAATAAAGTTCAGCTCTATATATTATTTAAAGGACATGATGGAGCAGATCAATATAGATATATGTACATTGAATCAAATTTCTGAACCTGTCGATTATATTGCTACTACAAAAACAATATATAATATATGTTTATTAAATAACACTTTGACCCACTATTTTTTGTGGGGAAAAGGGTCAAAAATGCCCTTAAACGATTTGAAATGAACAAAAATGCCTGCCGTTTATAGTTTGGTTAAAAAATGCCCTTGCCGTCAATACTTTGGTCCAGAAATGCCCTTATTATTATTAAATGGGTCAAAAATGTCCTTTTTCAAATAAATATATTATTTATTTTCTTTTTGAACACATTTTTTTCCTAATAATATTTCTTTTATTAGAAAATATTTATCCTAATTCAATTAGAAAAAAATTAAAAAAATTATAAATATTTCTTATTTTATTATAATTATTTTTATCGTTATTTGAATAAAAATTAATTATGGATTTATTATGATCTTATATATATGACATATATTATCCGTTAAAACTTAGAATATATGAAATTATTTCTTTTTAATTGATAAAATGCGATTACGAAGAATAAAATAATTTACTACATTTTTATTAGTTAAAGTGGTTTAAAAAGAGAGAAAATAAGAATAGAGTTCCTTAAAAGCAATATTTTTATAAGGAACAAAATTTGTTTTTTTTTTAAAAATAAAATTAAATAAAATAAAAAATAATATATATATATATATATATATATATATTCAAAAAGGGCATTTTTGTCCCATTTTGTAACAATAGGGGCATTTTGACCCATTAAGTAACAATAAGGGCATTTCTGGACCAAAATATTGACGGCAAAAGCATTTTTGCATCAAACTATAAATTGAGAGCATTTTTATTTATTTCAATAGTTTAAGGACATTTTTGACCCATTTCCCTTTTTTTTTAATTTGAAGTACTTCGAATCCCACGTAGAACATGTACTAATCATACCTGCAGACATAAAGGCTTAAATAATGAAATAAAAACAAACGATAGTTATGGTGAACCATCATTGATCACGTCTCAAGTGGTGATAGTGACGGATAGTGGTAGTAGAAATAGCGGCAGTGGTGATAGTGAATATAATTTTATATAATGATGGAGATGATAGATGTGTTTGTAGTAGCAATTGACAATAGTGGTTGACAGCTATGGTGATTGTCAGCGATATACATGTTATGATATAAGAAGAAAAAGTAAGAAGGTTAGAATGGAAAATAAGTAGTTAGTTAGAAGTAGAGGTATTTTAGTCTTTTAACAAATAGCAATTAAAATTAATTAACTAACAATCAGTTAGTTAATCAAGTTTGATTTTAGAACTAAACACTGCTACATATATAGATAGCAGTGATCAGTGTAAAGAAAACAACACACTATCAGCTCAAATGAAGTAATAGAGAGAAGTGTTCTGATTTCTTCTTCTTCTATTCTTTTTCTCCTCTTCTCCAGAAATACTAATTTTACAAGTTTGTTCATGGTATCAGAGCCATCATCACAGTGATTACTGTGAGAAGTGATTCTTCGTTTGAGTCAAAAAATCTAGTCAGATTCATAAATTCATCTAATTTTTGAGATCGATTTACAGATCCAAGCTCGTTTGAAGCTAAGATCTGCACTCATAGCTACTTTCGCAACAGAAATTCAAAAGAAGTTTGAAGAAATGGCAGGTGAAGCAACCCTAGATCCACCTCAGAATATAAATCAGAGTCACAACAATGCTCAACGATTTGGTACACTGTTTACTTCGAGTAGCAATTCCATACAAGGGCAAGGTATTGACTACAATCATCCTCTTTTTCTTAGCCCTATGGATGTAAGTGGAATCAACATTATTTCGTTTTAGTTGCATGGTGTGGATAACTACACCTTATGGAATCGATCAATCAAGCTAGCTCTATTAGGAAGGAATAAGTTAGGGTTAGTTGATGGTACATATATAAAGAAGATGTATAGTGAAGAACTGTGGGGTCAATGAGAAAGAGTGAAGGCTATTGTTTTGTCATGGTTAATGAATTCAGTTTCAAAGAGTTTGCTTAGTGGAATTGCATTTGCTTTAAGTGCAATGAATGTGTGGACTGATCTGCAAGAGAGATTTGATAGAGTAGATGGATCAAGGACTTATCGTTTACACAAAGAAATTGTCACTCTGCAACAGGGGAATGCTTCTGTTTCTGTATACTACACAAAGCTAAAAGCCCTGTGGGATGAGTTTGAAGTGTTAGTGCCCTCACGTTGCTGTAACTGTGAGAAACCCAGAGAATTTGTAGCTCACATGAATAGACAAAAGTTATATCAATTTTTAATGGGGCTAAATGATTCGTATCACCAAGCTAGGAGTCAGATTCTCATGATAGATACACTACCAACTATCAATCAAGCATATATTATGATAGTAGGAGATAAGAGTCAAAAATCTGTTGTTACAGGCATCAGTAATTTGGGACTAGATTCTTCCATCTTAGAGTCAGCTGTTATGTATTCTAAAGGTGGCAGTGGTTCAGGTGTTAGTCAGAGGTTCAAGAAAAATATACTCTTAATCTGTGACTTCTGTAAGAGTAGAGGTCATACCAAAGAATTCTGTTATAAGGTTGTTGGTTATCCACCAGACTTTAAGTCCAAGAGAAAGATACAAAGTGCAAACACTGCGTATGTTGATACTGCTGGCTTATCTAGTCAACCTCAACAATTAGTTCAGGCTCATTTTTCTTATGGTTTGAACACCAATGTAAATGATGAATCAGTATGGGGAAGGAACATCATAGCACAACACAACACAGATCCAATCCCAGTTGAAGATTCCACATCTAATAATACTATAAGTCAAGCTGAAAAAGATGTCAAACAATTACTTCGGGGTTGTACATTCACAAAAGATTAGTATGACCACATCCTTAAAATGATGAGTCAACAATCCAGATCAAGAGTTACTACATCTGATTGCAATAAGGCAAATATTGCAGGTAAAGGGTTGTTTGTCACTGAAAATAGTGATGCATGGATTGTAGATACATCTGCAACAATCTATAGGGTTTCTAATTTGGATATGTTACAATAAGGGCATTTTTGAATCAAAATATTGACGGCAAGGACATTTTTGAACCAAACTATAAACGGAGAGCATTTTTATTCATTTCAATAGTTTAAGGACATTTTTGACCCTTTCCCCCTTTTTTTTAATTTGAAGTACTTCGAATCCCATGTAGAACATGTACTAATCATACCTGCAGACATAAAGGCTTAAATAATGAAATAAAAACAAACGATAGTTATGGTGAACCATCATTGATCACGTCTCAAGTGGTGATAGTGACGGATAGTGGTGGTAGAAATAGCGGCGATGGTGATAGTGAATATAATTTTATATAATGATGGAGATGATAGATGTGTTCGTAGTAGCAATTGATAATAGTGGTTGATAGCTATGATGATTGTCAGCGGTATACAATTGTGATGACAAAGATGATTGACGACGATAATGGTGGTGATGGTTTTGATGACAATGGTGATTAGTAGTAACAATTGGTTATGGACAGAATAATGGTGAAAATATATACAGATCTCAACTATCTCATTGTATACGGACATTTGCTTTATGAGGGACTTGTCATTGTCCATTTAAATATTCTAATCGAATTATAGCCTGGCAAAATGCATATGGAAATGGCCTAAGTAAAATAATTTAATTAATTAATGATTTTTACTAGGTAATATATATGGAGTCGTCCTTTATGTGTATAGAATTATCGGAAATAATTCCTGAAAAAAACAGTTTCCTCATTTATCCGCCCTTGTATCATCAGATAATTAGGACTGTTCACAGTTTTGGTTAAAACCAAAACCAAATCGAATAAAAAAACCGACATTTGATTTAGTTTGGTTTGGTTTTAAATTTGAATAACCGATAATATTTGGTTTGGTTATGGTTATAGGAAAAAATAACCGAATAAATAATCGAACCAAACCGATAATTATATACATAAAATTTATAATTATTTATATGAATAACATTAGTTTTTCATAAATAATTAAAGATAGTTTATATCTTTTAATTATTAATTTAATATTAATCTACTTATTTTTAAGGCCCAACAATCCAAGCCCAACTCTCAAACCCAATTATAAATTCTAATAAACACTAAACAGCAGTCCAAGTCCAACAATCCAAGCCCATTAGCCCAATTCTCAAGCCCAATTCTAAATCCTCAATTCTAAATCCTAAATTCCTAATAAGCACTAAGCACTTGAGCAGCAGGCAGCAACATAAGGTAAAAGTTAAAATTTTAAAACCCTAGTATCTGTTTTCCTTTTACATTTTTGTTCCTCTCACGTTGGTTTCTCGCAAAGTCACAGACTCACAGTCATAGACTAACAGTGAAGGCTCAAGAGCAACCTCAACTCCTCAACCCCAAGTACAAGATTGTCAAATTTTGAGAAGGTTTGTAAGAAGTTTTTCAAATTTTAAATTAATTTTAAGTTGTTTTCTTTTTTGTTTCAAATGTTTAAGTTGTTTCCTTTTCTGTTTCGAACCTCTGTGGGCCGTGAGGAAAAAAGAGCTTCGTAAGAATTTGAAGAATGTAGAGAGAGAATATTTGAATTGTCTCGGCTAGTTATAAACCGAATAACCGAACCAAATCGAACCAAACCGACAATAACCAAACCCGTGGTTATTATTTTACTTGGTTTGGTTATGGTTTTAGACATTTAATAACCGATTAAATTGATTTGGTTATGATTTTAATCAATAACCGACTCAAACTGAACCATGAACACCCTACATATAATCAGACATGGGAAATATATATTAAATTTATCAAGTTCTCTTTAATCATTATATTATATACATAACCCTTGATAGTAAAAACATTTTCCCCTGTAATATAGTCATTATGCATTGAGGCAGTGTGTGTATATATATATATATATAGCTGTTGGTTGGGTGAAATGGAAACGAGTATTAACAAAGAACAATAAAATTTTCACATATATTAGTTCTTTTCTGAAAAAATATAATCTAAAATTAATTTTTCCGCAATGTACAAAAGAAATTTGTACAATTAGATCACTGATTATGTAATTATAATATTATGTAACGTTAAATAGTAATCTGATAATTAAAATTGATAAAGCACGATCTGTTAAAAATCACTAATAATAATCTAAAATTCTTTTTACATAATCGATATATATAACTTAAAACTAAAAAGGAAAAGATTAACAGATTTTCATCCTAATGAATTTAATTAAGCTTCATACATAATGAGTGAAATGTCTAATTTAGGCATCAACATTCTTTCTTTCTCACGTCGATTTAAATTTATATCTAAACAAAAACTTTATACATTTTGTTCTTGCCACAAAGAATGATAATCGTTTTCCTCGAAGGAAATGGTATCAGAGTAATTAGAGATCCCACCAATAACCTCATAATCTTGACCATAGTTGTTGTCCATGCACCACAAGTTCATGTCATCGCTAGGGTACGAAGAGATCATCTCCATCTCCATCCAACTAAAATCAAGATCATTTGATTCAACAAAATCTTGCTTATCTTGGAAAGAATCATGACCATGGACCCTTGCTACCAATTCAGATACTACATTATTGAAAGTAGGACGAGATTGACCTTGATCAATTTTAGCTTCAAGAGATTTAATTACGCCTGTTAATCTCTCATCATTATCACGATCATCATCACTATCATCTAATTGATCATCTTGCATGTCATCAAGTAAAGACATAACAATGTCACCGTTGATTTGTGACACGTCGAAGATGTTCAAGTCATCACAACCGTCGATCCATGTCCAGTTCTCAACAGCTAACAAATTAGCCATACCTTAATATCAAAATTAAATAAAATTCGAACACTAATTAATAATAGTAATATTTGAGAAGGAGAAAATTCAGTCGATAATCTGAAATTCTGACCAAAACTCACAATGGCTCCTCCCATGAAAAGCTGCCATGTAAATAGGCAAAGAAAAAAAATTTAATAATTATTAAAATATAAATGAATAAAAAGCTAAAAATGTCATCAAATCCCATAAATTAGGTCCAAAGAAATTAAAGTTACTCAAGTGGCATATCCCCACGTGGTCTTCTTCCTACTCGACTCACTAATCAAACAATTAGGCGGTCCTAATTAACTAGTCAAGAAAATGATGGAATAATTAGGCCGAATACATTGATTGATCCTTAAAGTTGTCATTAAATTTTAGTATTTAAACATTGGAAATATGACTTGTACTTATTGAACACCTCAATAATTTCAGAAAATGCATGTCTTTTTAAGCATCAATTATATTGATAAGTAGTTAACCACTTAAAATATGTCATATTCTTTAATTTAATTAGACACATTGGCCTCATGATAAGTCCTAAAACGTCAAGTTTGTTTCAATTGACGTTGATATGATAATGAAATTAAAGGAGGTAACGTATTTATGTGACTACGTATGTAATGAGCGTCTGAAAATATACTTAATTTTTTTTGAAATTTGACGCAAAACGTCGAATAAAAACATTTTATCATATAATATTCTGATGCTCAATTAAAATATATCATAAATGGGTGATGAATAGAAAAATCTAAGTAAAGAGGGACATACATGAGAAGCATATATCTCGGAGATTATGCATGACCGAATAAGAATAAAACTATATATTATACTTATAGCAATAAAGAATTAAACTAATTAACTTTAATTAGTGATTGAACGATAAAGAACTTGGACCATATTTTAATAGATTAAATTCCAAATTAGTGGAGTAGGAAGTTTCTTGCCTGATAATTTTAATTAGAAATATGATTATCGCCTAACTTATTTAGTACTGAAACATATGTATATTCTTTTTCTATGGAAGTTTATAAAATATTTGGATTAGTTTATCCATTTCTTTTAAAGGTTGACTTAAATGTTCAGATTCCTTACACATATACAAAGAAAATAAGTTGTATCACTATGAATGGAAGATGAATATAGGAGATGTCACATTCACAATCAATCATATCAATTGAGAGATTTTTTGGTATCAAAATAGGGCATAATACATGAATATATTTTTTAACGTTCATATATGATGTATGTGTCTACTTGTTCAATTCTATACAAGTTTAAATTTTTATTTGTGCACATCCAAAGTTGAAGGAAAAATAGATGTGTAACACCTCAAAAATTTCTACGTCAAGACTCGAACCATTCTTCGTATGCGTATAGGCTTGAACTCGAAGAATTCAAATTGTATATATGAGTTAGGATCAATTCCTAAGTATTTGAAGTGTATTAGATGTGTTTTAGGGTCATAAGGGATCCTTAACACCAAGCCGAGTCCAAAGAATTTCTATTGGCTAAGTTTTTTGATGAGTCCGTATAAGGGTCAACTTCAAACAATCATATCTCCTAAAATATAACAAATTGGGTGGCCCACCAATCAAATTAAATTTCTTTGAGTCTTCTTTCCAATGCCACCAAGTTTGTCTCATTTGGAGTTCGGAGTAAAAAGTTATGACCATTTTACTAGAGACGCTCTATCCTGGCAGAAGTCCGCGATGGATCCATGACGCGGAGAGGACACGGACTCCACTGCCTAAGACGAACGACGACCCCTTTATTTTTTAAGGGTATTTTTGTCCTATAACCCTTTGGGGAGTTATTCTAATGCCCCTAAACTTGTAGAAAATAATTTTCCTTATTAAAAACCCTCTCATTCACTTCTAAACATCAACGCTCAAGAATTTTCAATAAAGCATCAAGTTAGGGTTCTTTTTCAAGATTCTTCAACAAGGTAATTCCTTCATAGATTTCAATCTTTCCAAACCAAACTTCTTCATCTATTCATGAATCGCTAAGAGAAATCTTAAATTCTAACCATAGGGTTTTTAAGAAAACAAATCCAAAAATTTCAAGAAAGGGTCTCTTGATTGTTCTTCTTCAAGTTAAGATTTTTCATCAAGATTTATGGAGCTTTTAAGGTATGTAAGGCTAACCTAAAATATGGATTGAGTTCTTCCATATGCCCCATAGATGTGTTGGATAGAAATTGTGAAAGACTTGAACCCTCCATGAACGTTTTCTTGAATTTTCCTAAAACCCTAGAATACCTTTACATACTATTAATTGATTGATGATTTTCATGACTTGAATTCTTGAACAAATTACTTTTCACATGATATTTCATAAACTGTAGCCATATATATATATATTGATTGTAAATGATTATGTATATGTATTGATTGGAATGAAAAGCACGAATTGGGATAACTAGGAATGTGAATGACATAAAATAGGAACATAACTTATTATTGTCATACAAGTATATCTAACTACTCTTGAAAGATGTGATTGAGACTAATTGGATAGTATGATTTGTTGAAAGATTTGATTGTGATAAAATTGATAAATTGATAGGGGTCCACATGAGACTTGTCGATATGATTAGATTATACTGATTGGATAGAGTTTTATGAGCATTGAGTCTTAGGAGGAGTATCGAGCAACGAATTGGGTAAGAGTTAGTAATAACTCGAACCCAATAACTATGTTGCCAAACGTAGGAGAGGATTGGACCGTTAAAGTCGGATGTTTCCCAAATTACTTTCCTGACATGATAGAACTTGATTGATTGTGGATCCATGATTGTTGATTCGTTCCTACCCTGGCAAGGCATGAACGGACGTAGCAACAACGTCGGCTTGTTGTACTATCACTGGCTCATAAGTGATAGTTGTCGGATAAGAGAAACTCCTATATAAGTCTTGATAGTACTCTGAGTCGGATTGGAATAAATTGGATTGGATTGTGTATGATTGGTCTTGTCTAAATCATATTCTTGTTTAAACTTAAGACATCTTAATTTAGTTGTTCCATCTTTTGAGTTGAGATTCTGAGTTGATTTGATCCTATCCTGATGCATATTTCATCCTGCCATTTTACATACTCGTACATTCCACGTACTGATGCCATTTGGCCTGCATCGTTTCATGATGCAGAGACAGGTATTAGAGATCATCAACAGACGCACCGTTGAAGATCTATTCACTTCCAGCTAGTTGGTGAGTCCTCCCTATTTCAGGAGGATACCGCAGTTATCTTTTTAACTTTGAATTTGTTTTCCTTTATTTTGATTTGTGGTATCCATGAACTTGTCATTGACACCTCTTGGATTGTTGATAGAGGCTTCATAGACTAGAGTGTGGATGATGTTGATTTGTTTGTTTTGACTAGTTTCATTCTTACTAATTGTTAAATTGGTTATGTGGTTGGCCTTTGGCCTTATTTATGAATAGAATCCTTGTGAGTTGAGTCTTTCGCTGATAGAATGTGACTGAATGAGAGTGTGATTGGACCAAGTGGTTCGCTTGAAGTCCAGCAATGGTTTTTAAGTGCCGGCCACGTCTAGGATACCCTCTCGAGGCGTGACAAGATGTCAGGTGAAGTCAAATTAAAAAACACATTTATATATTATGTCATCAAATATCATACATATCAATAATTTGGTTAGTGATGCATTAATATATGTGAACATGGTTTTTTTTAGATAGGGTGTACTGTACTCAGAATAAATTAGATTCTTTAATTGTAAGATACTAAAGCAATAACACACAAAGAATTGTTTCATCATGCATGGTCTTTAGTTTTGCAGAAGATAGTGGACTCTAATCTTCTTTCTTACCTGTAAAATTTCGACCACCCAACAGAATATTTGGTGCACATGTTTCCACCACATATATAATTCTTTGGTTGTATGCTCTACATCTGTACTTCTAGTTTTGATGAATAGAATCATTCGATTAATGTATTAGTGGAAAGTAATTGTCTATCATGAATCTCGTAAAATTAGTAAGATATGTATAAGTTGACTGTTAAATTCTGCTATCATTAAAAAAACAAAAACTTAGGAATATCAGACTACTAGTTGTTGATGAGCGGTGACATGAACCAATAAAAAGTACCCCATATCATGTGATCCCCTCTATCCACCAAATGCTAATTTATTAGGCTAAAATAGATTTAGAGAAAAGATATTAATTAGAGGATACATTTAATTTTTATGGAAACCTTAGTTAAATCTCATTAGTTTAGAAGTTAATTACTTAGATACACTCTACTTTGTAATATTACGAATCTTGTTAGATTTTGGTTCGTCCAGATACGTTCAGATATGTCTAGATACATTTATCTCGAAATACATAGGGTCAAAATTAAGTGTGATTTGTTCTAGATATACTGTATCCAAGTGGATTTACATGTATCTCGAAGTCATAACAAATCTAGCTCGCATCTGTCCCATCTCGCTCTCCACTCTCCTATGTATCTGGTAAGTGAATCATACCATATACATTCAATTACATATATCTTGTGTGATTTACATGTATCTGGATTACATAACACATATCGTTCGCCTCTCTCCCTATTTTAGTATATCTGATAGCAAAAATACATATATCTAAGCGTATCTTCCTCTTAATTAGTCGTAAGATATATTATATTTTGAAAGTATAGATAATAATTAGTATATATGGTAGTGGAGTATGTTTAATTATGTAGTTTTTTCATTTTTTATTGGTTATGTAAAAGTTTTCAACAAATGAATGTATAGAGTTTTGGAAGAATGCATAACTAATTACTTTTAGTTTTTTTTATTAATTAAGAAAAAGATAAAGAAGAATATAATAGAAGAACTACTTTTTTAAAAAATACATGTATTTATGTGACGATCCAAAATGGGTCATGAGTGGCACCCACACTTAATCTCCTAGGTGGGAGAATCAACGATACAAACCCCAACTTATAAAATATGACAATAACGCGGAAGCTTAATTTATGAGAGTAAGAAGTAATTAAACCACTAAAGTCTATTAGATACGTTTTTCCAAAACCTAAAAGTCATCACTTCAAGGACATCTAATTCTAAAATACTACGTCGGAAAATATTAAACACCAGAATAAATAAATAACTTAATGTGTTCGAAAACTAAGGACATCATGTCATGCCTGAGAGAATCCAACACGAGCTAGAAGGAATAGTTCACCTTGAAACCTGATGTGCTGGACACTGGCTAAAGCTGAGGTCGAGTCGAAGTCGATGGAACACTCCCTGCACTCCACAAAATAAAACAAAAAAAAATACAAGTAGAGGTCAGTACGGGACAGCATGTGTGTTAGGAGGCTTAATTTTTTTCATACACCTCTCACCATATATTTTAAAATTCCTTAATTTTAAATATTATGAAGATAACTTAATAAATAATTTTAAAAAAATAGTTAATGATAATTTTGTCCAAAGGAGAGTTTTTAATGAAGGACAAAAAGTTATTATTAAGGACCTTTGTGCTTTTAATATAGTATAGATGGATACAAATACATATTGATATGTTGATGACAGGAAACATTCAAACTCTTATACTATAGTTTTTTTAACCATAAAAAAGGACTTCTTTTAAAAGGATTTTTTATAAAAATATATAATTTAATAAAAATAATGACATCTAAATAGTCTATACTTTCGCCATAAAGAAAAGTGAAAGTGCTCGAAAATTTGAGCTTAAATACAAAACATCACGAGAGCTCACCTCCTTTTGAGTTTTCCCTTTTAAAAATTTTGATGCTCTAATTTGATAAGAAATCTAAAAAAAAATATCAAAGATTAAATTTATAAATGCACCCACTCAGATGCTAAAGAATCCATTTAAATAAATACTTAAACAGTAAAAATGAGATGCAGTGAATAGAATAATGCCAATTTCCTTTTTTTTTTTTAAAATAAATCAAAAGAATAAAGATGTCATTAAAGTCAAAGTTCAATTATGCACTGTAAGCTATAATCACGAACGTGAAATATTTATTTAGATGTTATTAACAAACAAGAAAAGATGAAGATGAATTTGATTTTTGATTTGACCTTCTTAATAAAGCACTCAAATTGTATTTTGACAGATTCTTAAAAGAAAAACCAAAGCTAAGGATTTTATTTATTGCCTCGTATCACTTTATGCTCTGTCAACCTTACCAGCTCCATGTGCTTCAATTGTCACCACGTTATTAACCTGAACTTGATTTGGAAGCTGCTTGCATATACTTTTTGAGAGGAGGCTGACCCAATTTACTTATCTTTTTTTCGTTTTTCTATCGTTGAGAGAGGCAATGGCGAGCAGAAAGTTGTTGTAGAATCTTTGTTTTTAGTGTATGTATTTTGTATGTATGTATCTCTGTAATCAATAAAACTACATAAAAAAAAAGAAAATTAATAAAACATAACAGTTGACGTTAGAATAAAGACTATAAATAAATATTATATCTCAAATATGTTATTGTCTATTTTAACATAAATTTAAGCTTGGATTATCCTAAAATTAAAGTTAAGTGCTAATTCTGATTGCTAAAAATATTGGAATCAAAATAATAAGCATGTCACCCTGATTATTCTATAGGGTGGCAATTGCAAGCTAACAAATATGAAAATTGACGGCGATAAATTAGATGACAAAGAAAATTATAATAACAGAAACATAATATTTAATATGGTCTGACCAAGTGACCTTTATATTAAAAAAATTAATAAGCAAAATATTTTTAACACTATACTGTGGATGTCATTCTATTATATATATATAAAAAATCCAAGAAAATCTTTTTCTACCAAGAAAATTAATTTTAATTATGATGAAAAATTTAAAAATCAACTCTAACATAAAGACTCCTAAAACTTGAAAACAATTAATTGACCTAAGACTAAACTCGGAAACCATTAAAGGACCTACGTCTAAGTTTCATTCGTAACAAAAAAAACTCCTAAACTCATAGGAGTCTTTTTAATTAAGTAGTTGTAGACTAAGTCACAAAGGTAACAATTAAATGACTTTTATTAAATATTAAAAAATAATTAATTTTTTTTATATAGAAAATAGAAAAAAACGATTTTGTCTAAAGAATGGTCTTTTAATGTTGGACAAAAAATTCAATCAATATTTTGAAGGGTCTTCATGCTTTTAATATAGTATAGATAGATTCCCAGGACCCAATATATGTTACTCGTTATGTCTCAATTTATGTGACATCAATAAAATCTTAAAAGTTGATATAAACCTTCTAACTATAAATTAAATAAAGTTGAGGTGGAGTGATTATCTTAGAAATGAGAGTTTTAGAAAATTCTTCAATACTGTTAGGAATTCATAAGGTATATTGTATGGTGGAATAAAAAACCATAGCAATAACAAAGTTAATGTAATTTCACTAATAGAATACGAGGAGAGTAGAATCAATCCCTACCTTAAATAACATATCAAGGTTATAACTAACCATGTAACAAATCATGAGTGGGGTGCAAATAATAGTGGATTGATTTAAGTTAGATCCACAATCCGTATACAAAAATATTTACACCATCAAATTACATTTTAAGAAGGTTACGTTTATATGTAAATTAAGCATAACCTAATGTTGTAAGAAAAATATATTACACACTTACATGTATATAATTAAACTCGATCTTCAATAGACAATTAATTAAAAATCAAAGAGAAAAGAAGAAAAGATTAAGGATGAAAAATATTGCAAATATAATATGGCTTGGATCGACATTGGTAGAAATTAAAAACTTAGATCGATCGCATATATCGATCATGCACGTGATGCTTTCTCATGCACTCTCATAGTCATCGCCGCGGAAACTATTCCCACCATCTCCGCTATAGTTATCATCTCCACCATCTTCTTCTCCTCCGTCACTACTAGCATATCCATCATCACCACCAATACCATATCCACCATCATCATACTCATAGCCACCATCAACCGTAACACTATCATTAACAGAGTTATTCTCACCGTTTCCATAATAAATACCCTCATCACTAATGTATTCACTATCACCATCATCGCCATTATGATCATCATCATTTGTATAGACGACTTTAGAGGTGGACCCTCCTAAAGCAATTGTATTCGTTGCACTTTTTTGTGGATACGTGTAATATTCATCGTGTTCTTCAAAATCAGATAAATCAGGATCCAACGGAGCCGAATGAGGAAAACTCCAATCGCGCCTTATACTTCGACCCTTTTCGAAGCCTCCGCTACATAAACAAGAGAAAATGGATGTCATGTTATTCTAATCAATTGTTCGTGTGAAGAAGGATAATTAACATTATGAAGTAGCACTAAGTAGGATTAAAATATTTTTGGACCTTATCAAGTTGCTTAACTTAAATACTAATAAATGTGTAAATAATGGGGAGATTTTTATTTGTATTTGGTAAGCTAGTTAAGCCCCACGGAGTTTCTTTATATTTTTATGATTTATATAAAATTAGAGTGGTTGAAAGCTGAAAGCTGCTTCAGTAGAAAACAATATAATATCGAAGCTGGAAAATTTTATCCTATATACAGAAAAAAAATTCTAATAAGAGGGTAAAATCGAATATATTGGCATATATAACACATTAAATAAGTTCAACCACATTTTATCAGCAACTTGTCATCAATTTTCTGTCACATGAGCTGGCATATGCTTCTCGGATATTCTACGATTAAGGAGTTAACTTATATGTATTGATAGTGTAAAAAATATTTTATATCATCATATTATGGGTAATTTTTTACATAAAAATGAGATTTATATATAATCTTGAAAATAAAACGGGTTATTGATTATTACAGGATGTATATAAATGACTTGTTCGTATAGAAAATCTTTACATATATTGGCGGATATTAATTATTATTCAATAATTAAATAGAGGAGTAATTAATTCTTTTATGGGGAAAAAAAGGAAGAAATTAAACTATAACATTTTGTACAACTCACATATCTAATTACATGGATTCTCACCAAAATAACAAAATAAAAACAATACCAAAAATAAAATATGGGAAAAAAAAAACTAGCCACATGCATGTGGCACGTAAACATTATCTTAACAATATTAGTTTAGTACCTACAATTTTGACTGAGTCAACTTCCTCCGCCACCATCACGGCCACCACCTCCATCATCACGGCCACCATTACCATCAATAGCTATGCTAGTCAGAGCTGCTGACATGGCGGCAGCACCAGCCACGAGGGCAGTACCACCGCCACTCACGTCATTGCCGTTATAATCTCCCCCTCCTATTCCATCAGAACCATAAGTTTGACCAGAAATTGACGCTCTATTTCTTCGCCTCGCATCGATCCCGGCAGGACGCTGTTCACCATGCTTCTTTTTGTTATTGTTGCCTTTTTTATAACAAAAAGTGAAGAAAATAACAGATACAATAAAAGCAGAAAGAAATAATATGATTGCTATAAGGTACACCTCCATTATTATGATACAAAAAGTCGAAAATTTTGAAGAATTTTTAGACGAATTTTTTCATTATAAAAAATATGGAGGCTTTGAATTACGTGACAATTGTACAGGAAAAACGGTGTGTGCATGTGAGTTCAATTAATTTAAGTTTCGTACAACTTGGGTTTCGTTGATTTTAAGTAATTAGTTTCTTGAATTTTCTTTAGATGACAACGCAACATGATAATCTTGAGACTGATTTGTCCTTTACCCTTGAGAATTAATCAAATTGATAGCGAGAGGAAGAATCAACGAGACGAGTATTCTGATAACGAAAATCATGAAGAGAATTTTAGACTCAAGATATGCAAAAATGACGCATTATAATAGCATCTGGCATAGTTCAAGCCAACGAATAACCACTCAAAAGTATTTTATACGCTATAGCGATATATTTCTCTATCACTAAGCTTGTATACTATCGACATTGATACATTTATTAAGAAGTTAATTACATCTGCTTTAGATTTCGTCCAACAGTTAATTTCTCACTTTCAACAATACAAGAATGCAAAATCTGTGTAGAGCAACCAATTTGTCTTGTTACAGAAGTCGCGATCTCTTTAACCTTCAAGTGGTTGTTTCGAGGATGCCTTAGGACGGCTGATAAAGACCTAACATATGCCCATCCACACACCTCAAAGCAGCAACCTACAAGACAAGAACCATGTTATAGATCACTTTCATCAACATAAATGCTGAATGAAGCACAAAATTTTGAATCAATATGTAAATTATAACGAGCATAAACCATTGCCTGTCAACAATTATGAAAGCAACCTTATGAAATTTTGGTTACCTTTCCATGGATTTCATATTTTATGGGGCCATCCAACTCAGCACCTAAAGCCAATAGCTTGGTCACCGAGTTGTTTATATCATCAACTGTAAAGGACAGGAGGGATGAGTATCCTTTCTGCACAACAATGTCACTGTAAAACTGAAGTTAGCAGCTAACCAGTTGTATGATTTTCAATAAACAAACAAAAGAAAAACAGAAGCACAAACAGAAAAAAGTGACCAATTGATATGAAATAATTTTAATCAGTAAGCAAAGACAGACATTGTCATAGTTAATGTGCCGGTTTTAGACGCAGACTAAAACCTGAAGCAACAACCTTGTGAAGACTACTGAATGAAGTTATGACAGAAGAACAAAAAAGAAAAAGATCCTAGGGTCATCACACATATTCTCATATTAGAAGAGAGATGATTGGATAAAGGAGCAATGACTAAAACTGCAACGGAATACAAACCACAGAATAGAGTAATCAAAGGATATCAAACTACGCTTACCATATATCCAAAAGCAAAACAGAACTCTAAACTAAGCAGATGGATGTCCAGGACTGTGAAGGTGATGCAGTAAGAGTTGAGGTTTATTATAACTCGACCTTATCTTGACAAGTATAAACTCTTTCAAACAACAAATCATCCTTGTACACACTGAACCGGCCTTAGTACATATACTAGATGGTTCATAGACCATAGTTGCACACTTGCACTAGAAGGGCTAGAATGTTCTAACTCTTCAGCTTGTACGGATGTGGTTCTAGACTTTCTGAACACTCATCACAGCTTAAGAATCTGATCCAAGATATGATCTTCTGTCTGACAGCCCACGAGTATCCAGCTCAATATCAGATACTCCAAAGGAGCTTGAGTGAGGTTTGCATCATTATCTAGAACGCCTATAACCTTTATCCTGCCAGAGCTGCACAACATGTAATTCCTCAATAGAAGATCAGCATAATATTGGATTTGGTACTATGATACTCCGGAAATCTACAATGCCTAGTCCAACAATGGATTTTATTATTCCTCCTCACAAACGTCCCACCAGAATCACTCATATGTTATACCTTGATCTAAAACTAGTATAGCACAGGTAACTCAGTATGATGTAAAATAAAAAAGAGGCTTTTTCTAATCCAATTTACTCTAACTAAAGGAATAATTCTTTTTTCTTAAAGTATATTATCCGATGATCAGAAAAGGAACAAAATTATTAGCTAACAAGAGAAAGATCTCAAGCAATGCAATGAGAACACACTCATAAACCGCTGAAATTCGAGAAATGAAAGGAGCTACTAGAGGTTCCACATGGATTTCCCTGTTACTTCAGTGGACAGCAGCCACCGACAGAAATACTCCGGATGTCCCAGGATGTTTGCCCTTTCTTTTAATAAAAATGGTATTTGTTTTTATTAAATATGTTCCAAGGAGGTACTATAGCAGTACAACAAAGATTTGTTCCTTCTATTGGTTGAAGAGTACATAACCTCAGACTGAGAAGCAAAGTCAGTAACCATTTTCTTCTTACACTATACGAAAAAGACTCCCGAGACATATACTTCAAAATATGCATATAGGAACTACTCCTCAAAGCTGCCTTCAACTCTTAGCGATGACCTGTCCATTCCAATTCAATTATAATTCTCGAAAACCACTCTTTCAATATAAACACTAAATCGACAGAACCCAAACTGAAGACATTATCACATGTTTATCATCAATCAACTGCTTGTAAGGAGAGAAATACTAAACGATCCAGAAATTCTTAAAAGCCACTAACTTTTAAGTATAAACACATTAAACTACCCAACACCAAAACCCAAGTTGAGAACATCAACACATATTTCTGAACAATAACATTTTAGATGGGTATTCAAGACAATTGGCAAGGGAAAGAAACACATTTAATGAATAAAAATCTTGAAAATCTAAAAAAACCAACAAATTTCAAATATAAGAACACCAAACCCCAGAACCCAAAATGTGAACTTTAACACGTCTTGATCCACAATCAACTGTTTAGATGATGATTCAAGAAATTTGGCAGGAGAGAGAAGTACCTTGATGAATGCATGAGAGCAAGTTTGAGGGGCCCAGATTGGAGCTCAGCCCATCTATGAGTACAGACGTTAATGGAGAAATCCAAACCATCTGAGTAAAATCTTGCTGCTTTTGGTACATCCTTGTGTAGCTGTAGTATCCATCTGAATGATGCCGCCATTTTCACCCGGAAGTGAGACGAACACTCTCCGTTTCTGAATTTAGAAGCTCTATCGGGTCGGGTCGGAACAAATGGGTCGCCTGGTTCAATTAACAACTCCATTTCAAATTGTGGACCCGAATTAGAGGGAAGTTGTTAGGCACTTTAAAAGATTCATTAGGAGCCCGTTTGGATTGGCTTTAAGTTTGTCAAAACCAACTTAAAGCCCCCTTTTAACTTTTGAACGTGTTTGTCTAATGCTGACTTTAAGCCATAAAGTTCTTAAAGTCAGTCAAAAATAAAAAGTTAGAATTCCTAACTTTTTTTTCCAAAGTGCTTAAAGTCATTTTCTTTGACCATGAAAATTACTTTTATATCCCTTATATTATAACTAAATTCCCAAACTACCTTTTTTTATTCTTTTAACCCTAAAATTCACATCATAAACACTTTTATCCAAACACTCAACTGCTTATTTATAAAAATAACTTTCAGCACTTCAAAGTTCTAAAAGCACTTCATACATAAAAGTTACTTTTTTTAAGCCCATCCAAACGGGCTCTAGATCGGCGACATGAATTAATAACTAGGCTTGGAAAGTCATTGAAAACTCTTTTTAGTAGAATAAACATATATCTTTGACAATAATATATTATTTTATATTCATTAAAACAATTTGATAGTAATTTATTAGGTATTATTTTATTTAAAAATTTAATGGACAATGACAGATGATCAACGACATTGAATATAAATATGTTATTGAGAGTAACACATTATACATAAGTTCGTAATTTATGCCCACGTCTAATAGCACCCTTCATTTAAGAGAACGATGTTGTTTCCTTTAAATTTGTTAGCTAGGATTGCGTGTTAACATGTATATGTAACGATTTAATCCAAATTGAAAAATCTCTTTGGCAATCTAAAGTTTCGATTCACATCTAGCAAAATTCCTGCCGCTTTGTTCCTATTCCATGCAACAACTGTTGCCAAAAAATATGCAGATTCATGAAATCCCACAAATTATAGGTGCAAAACTTTGTATTGTTGGCGATTTTGCTGACAAAAGTCAGTCAAAAAGCTTTAATATTAATATTTTTTTTCCAGGAAGGATGCAATACTATTTTAAACTCGGACAATAATATTTGTTGTCAAGATATTGTATGTACAACCTTCAAAACTTTGTATTGTTGGCAATTTTGCTTACAAAAGTCCATCGAAAAGTTTTGAAATTAGTATTTTTTCGGAAAAGGGTGCAATACTATTTTAAACTCGGACAATGATATTTGATGTCAAGATATTATATGTATAACCTTCAAAACTTTGTATTGTTGGCAATTTTGCTTACAAAAGTCAGTCGAAAAGCTTTGAAATTAGTATTTTTTCGGGGAAGGGTGCAATACTATTTTAAATGCAGACAATGATGCTTGCTGTCAAGATATTGTATATACAATCTTCAAAACTTTGTATTCATGTTGGCGATTTTGCTTACAAAAATCAATTGAAAAGCTTTGAAATTAGTATTTTTTTTTCAGGGAAGGGTGCAATATTATTTTAAACTTGGACAATAATACTTGTTGTCAATATATTGTACGTAAAACCTTCCTAGGCCGGATCATCTTGATAAATTGTACTTATGAGTTTTTTCACATGCGATCGGCCAGTTGATAGTGCAATACTATGTATTTTGAGTTGCTTTGTTCATTATTATGAAAATATTCACTTGCATATACTATATAGGTACCTTTTTATGACCAATAATAATGCATATTAATTGGATCCCGGTCAACTTGAGCCGTTTGTAATGACTGAACAACACATTCATAGGTCACATAATATATGAGAAAAAATGATAATATGATTTAGAATTCGAGGAAGTGTGATGGAAAATTTTGGGACCTCGTAAAAGAATACTCCATCCACAAATCTTAAAAGTGATTAGATTATCTGAATTATAATGTGTTTATAGATTTTATCGACTTGTTGTTGACTGTAGTTTAATCACTGCATTAATTGAGAGATGACGTGCTGAGACTCATACATTTTACTATAGGATGGGTGAGACAGTGATCACCTTGCAGAACGTGGAGGTGTTGTATGGCTTATCTGTAAAAGGTAATCAAGTATTTGGGTATGAGCCACATATTGAGGATCGAGTGGATTGGTAAAATATTTGTCAAAAATTATAAGATTTTACTCCAATAATGTACACTAATTCACATCTGGTTTGCGTTTCAAAACTATAAATCAATTCAAATTAATCTCCACATCGGCTACAACTGCAACAACCGTTACAATCGCCTCCGCCACCTGGCGTCTCCGGCATAAGACTCACAAAATGACCAAAATTGGGAACAGAAAAATGCTGAGTATGGGCAGAATAATTTTTAAGTCCATAGTAAATATGGTTGACACATTTTTTTAGAGGCTATTTATAGCAAGCCACCAACCAATTACGATATTATTTTTTCCTCCTCATAGCTCATAGGATTTTTATTTTTATGTATTCAAGTTGTAATATTTTTTGGGTCTACATGTATTGTCCTTAAATCAAATCACCAGCGCTTACTTTAGAACTTTTCATTTTATGTATTTTTAGTTCCCTTGTAATCAGAAGTATCATGAATTGTTTTACTGATACCTGAGCTCATGTTTTGGCCTGGCAGATGCTTGACTTAACATCATCTTATTAATGTATATATTTAAGTAGCTTTCCTTTCCAATTCGATACGCGTGTCAGATAAAAAACTAATCTAGTTGATGCAAGAAGCCTAAATATAGACAAAGTAGGGTGTAATCCGTACGGAACAAAACATTTTTAGAAAATATTTTTTCTAAAAACAACAACAACAACCCAGTAAATTTCTAAAAAAAATATGTAATTTTTTTAGTGTAAAAATAGAAAGAACAAGCTCCACAAGTGACAGTTTAACTCACCTTGTCGTCGTTGTCTTACGTGGTAGTTCGCATATGACATTTAGTTCGCTTTCGAAAAACTTGCTGGTCCCGTATTAGTCCGTTCTGCTTCGCCAGTGGTCAAATAGTAGAGCACCATCATCTGATCAGGCTAAACAACAAATTAAATAAGAGGAAAGATTGAAATGACATAAAGAGTGCTTAGCGAGGAGACAACACTGGAGGAAGGAAATTATCGCGAATAAGGAAGCACGTCAACTTCGAAAGAAAGCTCCTGAGAAGGCCCTGGCAGCCTGCTCTTAAGAATTCATGATTTATATATGTTTCAGGTCTGTGAGAGCATGTTTATATAAGCTTTTGAGTCTAGGGGTGTCAATGGATTTCAAAAAATCGACTTAACCGACCGAACCGAACTGTACCAAACCGATTTTAGGTTTCTTTTAATAAAATTGATGGTTTTCATATAAATTTATAACCGTACCGAATAATTAGGTAGGTTTTTATTTTGTAAAAATTAATCGAAAAAATACCGAAACATACCGAATAATATATATGTAAAATATATTTTATATATCAAATTTAAAAATAATACTATTAAATTTTTTGCTTTAGACACAAGATAATGAAAGTGATTACAAGCGACAATATAATTAACACTCAAAGTCCTAATACTAAAACTTTTTATTTTACTCCGATTAAAATTAAATTAGTTCTAACATCTCAACTCTTGAATAGTAACTAGTAAACTACAAGGTATTCCAACGATCTTGGATAAAAAAGCTACAAGTTATTAGATATTTTTTCTTTCTTATGGTTTAAATTTCTCTTATTGAATACATAAATTAAGTAAACTCAGTTCTTGAGTTTCATGTTGATTGATTGTTTCAGCTCGTGTGATGTAAATTATATATTTTGTCTTTGCTTTATATTTTTTTTACACTACCATAAATATAATGTGATGAATTTCTATTCTTGTTTTCTTGATTCAGCACCTCTTTAACAATAAAAATGTTTAAAGATTTTTTGTCAAAGTCATCCCAAGTATACGTAAGAGCATTTTTTTTTGTTTGTTTTTTAAGTATACATAATAGTGTGTTCTAATTTTTATATTTTTTTAATAAAAAACCAAAAATGAACCGAATCTTACCGATACCGAAGAGAAACCGAAATAATGAAACGGTTTTGAAAAGTCGAGTTTCAATTATAAGAACTAATATAGCCAAAAAATAATATATTATAAATTTCATAAAACAACCGTCCGGACCGTACCATTGACCCAAGCTTTTCTAATAAAATGAACCGATATTTAGTTTACCATTTTTTTTGGTTTAAAATGAATTGGCAATTGATCCTAAATGTAATTATATAAAGAGTAGAGTCTGAACTAGTTAATTATAATCTTTGTAGACATCAATGGGATCTCTTTTTCCCTACGCTGTTTAATTATTTTCAATAAATTAAGAATTATTTTCCTTTCTGTAATGTCTTCTAATCTTTGTTCTCCCTTTACTTTATCTATACACTTCGGGAAGCAAAAATAAAGTCTTTCGGGAAGCAAAAATAAAGTCTTTGTATCAATGCAGCAAAAAGTCTTTTTGAGACTTGAGGCCGCTGCTAGATTTTGAGAATAATTTTCTAGTTCAAAAGGTGTTTGTAAAGTACGCAACTAAATATATACATAAAATTATACGTTTTGCAGTTTAAATGAATTGTGCTTTAGTTTTTGTCGATTGATTTTTAATTTTTGTCTTTTAGCTCGAATTTATATATAGTAAAACATAAGTTCTTTAGAAAGTAAAATCATTGTTGAACATAAATTGACATAAATTATAGAGCAATACAAAATATTCAAGCATTTAATTATATGTCACAATTTTCAGGTACATCGTCCAACACCTTCCAAAGACTACAAATTAAATTAATTCAAATTAATCACCACACAACCGCCAGAGTCACCACCACCATCGCCGCTGCCGCCACCGCCCTACAAAACCACTATAACTACGGCTGCACCACCTTCGAGAACAGCTCGTCCGGCTTCGGCCAAACCAATGATATTCCCGTCTCTTAATCCGCGGGCCCCACTACCCGCCATTTCCACATCGGCTCCTCCTTTATGTTCATCCTTCTGGCGTTTGTAGCGCCATATGGCGCACAAAATGATCAAAATGGGCATCACAAAAACGCAAAATATGATGGCAAAAATGGTTAAGTCCATAGCTTGCATAACAACTATTTTAATTAGAGGCTATTTATAGCAAGACACCGACCAATTACGATGTTATTTTTCCCTCTTCATAGCCCATAGGATTAATTTTTTATGTACTCAAGTTGTAATACTTTTTGACTCTCATTTTTCTTTTCATTTATTTAATTCTTTTCAACTCCAGGAGTATCATGAATTGTTCAACTGATGAATGTGAGCTCATATATTTGGCGTGGCATATGTTTGACTTAACTTCATTCATTTCACATTGAATATGGTCGATCTCCACATACCTCATATTAGCACTAAACAGGGAGTATAGTTCTAGGATAAATTGTCTGTAGTTATTAGCTATACATCAATTCACCCCAAACTTAGCAGTAGTAACCTCAGTCATATTGTTGTTGGCATGCACATGTCGAAGGAGCAGCAAATGCCATAGTAAAACTTCCGTTATCATCTCGGATTAGAGGCCATAAATGCATGCCTACTTTACCAGATTCAATAGAGTAGTTACCATATATGTTAATCTTCACCTATTCACAACTTGTGCTTCAATTTGTCCATTATGTCGCAAAGGCGTCGCCAGTGATTTGGAAGATTGCTTTTAGATTAATTACAAAGTTATGAAAAGTGATTGCTCATAATAAGAAGTGAATTAGTAACCTGTAAATTGCTAGATAGACAGTAGTCTTAAATGGCATGTTAAATTGCACTTATCACGTTGGTTAATTAGTAGATATAATTAAGAGTCTGTTTGACTTAACTTATATAAAATACTTCATAAGCTGTTTTAGATAAATTAAGCCAAACAAACTCAATTATTTTTTTGAGCTTATATTTTAAGCACAAAATGACTTTAAGTTTATCAGTCAAATACTCAAAAAAGCTGAAAACAACTTATAAGCCAATCCAAACTGACTCGTTTAATCATCTTGATTGGAGAAAATATCATAGCATACTCAAGTTATTACAACCAATAATATGATTCATTTTATCCTTCCATTAATTAAAATTAGGAGTTAATTATATCTTTTTTCTTTATTAAATTTATTTTGAAGATTATTTTTTTCGTAAGAGTAATTTAACGAAAAAGAAGTAAGGGGAGAGAAACAATTGAAAAAATGGATTAAAGATTTAATTTTAGGAAGACATAAGCTCCGTTAATATAAACCTAAGTTATTTGTATAAAAAAAAATTGACAAAGACCAAACCTGATAAGTTTCCGAATATTTAAAAAACTAAACCAGTTAATATACAGTTAAGAGACTAAAACCGGTAAATGTATAGTTAAGGGACCAAACCTGATAAGTTTTTGAATAGTTAAAGGACTAAATTCGATAAATACATTATTAAGGAACCATTTTTGACCTACTCCAATAGTTAAGAGACATAAAATTGCACGTTTTTGTGATTTTAGTAATTAAACCTATGTTTAGTGCACATAAGTTTTTTTGAAACTGATTAAGTCTGAACATAACTTATGAAATATTATGCTATAATAAAAGTATAAAATTAGTTTATAATTTGTAACCTTTTTTTTATTAAGGACATAAATTTAAGAACACCACAACAAATATGAGTAAAAATGCAGATATGATTTAAGCATTTTTGAAGTTTTTCAGGTGTTCATCTTCCAACACTTTCTACTCGAGGTAAAATTCAAAGATAACTATTCTTCAACCATATAATTAAAAATTTACTAGCTAATTTCACTAGTGAGACTTTATGATATATCGCGTCAAAAATGTGATTAGCAAAAGCCATTTTCACTCCCCAACTCACAAGGAAGAACAAAAAAAGGAGGAAGAGGATATGAGAGTTGAGACAGTAGAAAATCAAAACAAACAATTTACAATCGGGTGGTCTTTTCAAATTACAAATCAATTCAAATTACCCACAACCACCTCCACAACCGCCACCACCACCGCAACCGCCGCTACCATCACCGCCACCACCTCAACAACCATGGTACGTAACAACATTTGTAGTAGTGCCGGTGCCATTCGCTGCCACTGCATCACTAGCAACGGTAGCTGCTCCGGCGCCGCCCAAAAGAACCGCTATCCTGCGTCTTAATCCACAGTCCCGCCTATCTATTTCCACATCGCCTCCTCCTTTATCCTTATCGCGTATGAGGCGATATATTTTGTACGAAATGACCGAAATCAGTATCATAAGAACGCCGAGTAGTATCCCAAAAATGAGTAAGTACATAATAAACGGAGAAAATTTCAGAAATAGCTAAGTAAATGTACTTGCTTAACAATTATTTTAATTAATGGCTATTTATAGGAAGCCACCAACCAATTACGATATTATTTTTTCCACTTCATAGCCTAAATATAGAAATATTTTTTTTATGTACTCAAGTTGTAATATTTTTTGGCTCTTCATATATAATTCTAATTAAATCACCAACGCTTACTTTGGAACTTTTCATTTCATATATTTTTATTTCCCTTGACTTAACATCATCTTATTGATCTATAAATTTTAGTACCTCTCCTTCCAATTCGTTTTGCGTGTCACCCTAACAAGATGTTAAGACTAAATTAAGGAAGACCCTAATTATAATCATCTCATGAACTAAAGTTAACGTAATCTTGATTTAATGTTACTCCCACAAAGTCGTCAGTGTATGTGTTTAGTGGCCACATTAGAGTTGTGGCAAGTACTTTCATAATTAACTAAATGTTATTTGTGACGATTTCTTGTGTTGCCACTAAATATACACATTTGTGTTGACTAAGTTACCACAAAATCATAACCACGCCAAAAAAAAAAAAAAGAAGAAGCCTTTTGTAGTGTGCAAAGAGTTTCTTAGTACTTATTTAAACTAATTTGTTAATAATCAGATTTCCAATATTTATTTATAGTAAAAATAATAGGTAATAATAACTTTTAATATATATATTTCAACGAAGGTAATACAAAAATAATTAATAAAAATAAAGGTATATTTTATAACAAATTTCTAAGAATTATCTACTTACATTGAGGGGTGTGTAAACAATTTTCACCTTATTAAAAATATATGTTTAGATGTGTGGAATTACTTTAAGCACTTATTTATTAATAATAAAGGACCAAACATAGATTAATTACTTCATTACATCTGTTAAGAAAAAAAAGGATTTATATACAAAATTATAATTAATATCAAACAGAAGATTTTGTGGCTACTTTAAGGAATGCCACAACAGCTATACCTAGTGGCGGCAAAGTCGCTGCAAAAGACCTTGTTGAAGTTATTCTGGAATAATCTTCCTAGGAGGGACAATTTTACATATTTCTGCCTTAAATTAAATCATGACCGGCTCTTACATTTCATATATGTTTAGTGCCTTTAAAATTCATGATATATTTGATCGCAAAAAACGTCAAGCAATATTATTTATTTTTTTAAAAAAAAGACGATATTTAATGTCTTGATATCATTGTGAATATTTAAAACTTTGTAGGATATTTGAAATGTCTCTTTAAGAAAATATGTATCTCTTTTTATAGGCATAATCAAAAATACATGATAAAGTAGATTCCAAAAACTCCGACCTTAGAATTTGAAGAATATATTTTGTATTTTTGTTAAAATATTTATTGAATATGTACAAAATATATTAGTTGAGTGAATTTTCTTATGTAAAGTTGTAATAAACCAAATCATTAGCTCTTTCTTGAAACTTCTCTTTTCAATTTCTTTTAGTTCCTAAATCCGAGCTCATATTTGACATGGCAAATGTTTGACATGACATTAGTTTATTAATCTATGTATTTAATCAAAAATATTAGTTTATTAATCTAGTACAGTTTAAGTACCTTTCTTTCTAATTCGACATGTGTCAGCCAAGAAATTAAGCTAATTGGTGATGGAAGCCTATAAATAGAATATGTATCTTTTTTTCTCTGAATCGTACAATATCCAGGAAAAAAAGGAATAATAATCATTTGAATTAATCTACTTCATAGCCCATAGAATATGTAATTTTTTGACTTTTCATAATCCTTAAACAAATCACTAGCGCTTACTTTGAAACTTTTCATTTCATATATTTTTAGATCTTTTGAACCAGGATTATCATGAATTGTTCAACTGAATCTGAGCTCATATTTTGGCCTAGTAGATACTTGACATAAGATCATCTAATTAATCTATAATTTAAGTACCTTTTTATACAATTTTATTTGCGTGTCAGTCAAACAATTAAGCTAATTGATGATGGAAGCATAAAACTAGAATATGTTATCTCTAAGCAGGAAGATCATAAATAAGAAGATAAAAAGAGAAATGTACAAAAAAAATAATAGCATTTAACATGGTTCGGTCAATCAACCTAATTCACAAGAGCAGATTGATGAGCAATTTACTATATAAAAAATCAGGATCGTATGAAATATTGAGAGAAATAATCTCACAAATTCACTCAGAATTATAAAAGGAGGTTCACATAAATGATAATGTAACACTTGTGTCTCACGAATTAAGACCAGGATCGTATGAAATATCGAGAGAAATAACCTCACAAATTCTCTCAGAATTATAAAAAGAGGCTCACATAAGTGATAATGTAACACTTGTGTCTCACGAATTCCCCCACAAAGAAAACTCTTAAAAATTTTAGAAATACATTGTGGAATATGTTACTAAGTCCGAAGGAATGCAACTCTATTTATAGAGTTATAAAATTTTTTCTATCACAGAAAAACTAGCCAAATATTAAAAAAATTGTCCACTATAAAGAAAATAAAAATTAGTGACAAACGAATTTTACTGTAAATAAACAACATATGTCATTAGGAGTGAATATAAATTATTGAATCGAATCAGAATTTATTACACTAAAGTTTGATTTATAATATCTAACCATAATTTGAAAGTTTAATATTTAATATATATATATATATATATATATATATATATATATATATATATATATATATATATATATATATATATTATTTTTATTTTTTTTTAATAATTATCCATTATCGAAAGTGAACTTTAAATTATCAAATCAAATATTGAATGCCCACTTCTACTGTTATTTGAAGAGCGCAAGAAAGTCAAAAAGAAAGGTACACATGCACCGTCCAAGAAGAAACGTGTATTTTATGCATTTCAAAAATTATTGCCTTCTTTAGCAATTTTTGACAAGAAAACATGTATTTTACACGAAAACGCGTATTTTACGCAATTCCAATTTTCTATAAATAGAGGACCTCTTGCCTCATTTAGATCATCCCACAAAAATACAATTCAAAAGAGTAAAAACACACAGAGAGTTATAAGAACACAAAAAGTTATACACCAAGATAAATATTGTAGTCTTGAATGTCCTCTTTAGTGAGTTATTCATTTTACAAGAGAGAAGTGTTTATTGTTGTTTTTTCTTTGTATTTGAGAGCAGTGTACTCCCATATTATCATAATAAAGTCCTTCTACCCCGTGGTTTTTCCCCTCTATCTGTTTGAGAGATTTTCACGTAAAATTCTCGTGTCCAATTTATTTTCATTATTTATTATCATATCAAATTTTAGTTGTGGTACTTCCTCCCCCTAATAGTGGTATCAGAGACCTCGGTTATTTTGTCTGTTTTATGCGAAGGTACTATCTATGAATAGTAAATTTTTGAGTAGTAAAATTTGGTGACGGTATATTTTGTCACGATTGTTTGCAAAAATATTTAGAAATAATTTAGAATGGTGTGAAGTAAATAACAATGTCGAGTACAACAAAGTTAGATGTTTAGAAATTCAATAGGACTATTTTTTTATTGTGGAAATTGAAAAAATAAGAGCGATATTGAGAAAAGACAATTGCTTAGTTGCAATTGAAGGCAGGCCCACATACTTTACTGATGACAGCAAGTGGAATGACATAGACAGCAACGCAGTTGCTATCTACACTTGACACTAGCTGATCAAGTGTTGTTTAGAATGGCTAAAAAACGGACGGTGAAGAAATATGGGTTACTCTTACGAGATTGTACGAGGCCAAGTATGTAGCATCCCCTTTGGGAGGATGCCACTTACGAAGCAAAAGATAGTTTTTTTTATAATCTCAAATAGTCAACACATTTAGAAAACTTGTTTTGAAACTCTATTTCCAATTCAACACAATTGTGGGTCCATAAAATACACTAAACTCAAACTAGTAATTATCACCAAATTATTATCTTTCTTTGTATATAATGACAAGTCAAAGTATAAACCAAGTAAATAGAATGACTTGAGTTAAAAGCACACTCCAAAAATAGCAAAACTAGTCACCCAATTCAAGTTACAAGCATATGGTTTTGTTTTCACAAGCCTTCAAAATTTTATACATGAGTACCACATGTATCCTGTACAAGTCCCCAAAATATTTACAAAACTAGATACATATGCAGATGTGATATTCACAAGAGCTCCAAAAGGTCTACTCCAAACGGCCATCTTCATATCTCGTCCCACACATTACCTACGATAAAAAACAACTATCGCTAAGCAAAAAGCTTAGTGGTGTATAAACTTTGGGTTTGACCCATTAAATTCTTCAATTCCCTTGTTCATAGCGAGTGGCTCAATAAGGTAAAAGTAAGCCCAAGTGAACAAGTATATCAAAGTATCGAATACAAATCTTGAAGAGTTTCAAAATATCAATATTAATATTTGAAGGCTCAAGTATCAAGAAAGATTACAATTCAATTCGAAAGAGTTGTCAAATAATTAATTTCGCCTAATATGTACGTCATGTCTTCATACTAAGAACAATCAGTACCAAGATGGACCGAATCCTGTAAATCAAGAAGGACCGAAGCCCATATCAAGAAGGGTCATCACCCAATATCAAGAGAATCAAGAACCATGTTGAAAGTGGTTTCCACTCCTACTAGAAAATAGACGAAAATCCATCGTCAAGATGAAATATAAATCCAAAGTCAATATGGACAAGATCCAAATCGAGAGGCATGCCAATATCGAGGATAAGTCACCATAACAAGAAGGACAAAGTCCCAATAAGAATGCAAAATGATCAAGCAATTCGTACAAGTGGACAGTTTAGAAAAAGTTTTGCAATATTTGAGATAATAGTTAAACCATAATACAAGACAAGGAGTAAGGAAACAACCCATGAAAATACTTCAAATTTCAGAAAACAAAATATTTCAAGTTCAAGTTTATACACAAACCTTGGTGTTTTAGCACATAATAAGTTCTGCCACAACTCGATGAGTTCAATTCATCTACGTCATACACCAACCAAAATTCACTTCGTCAAATAGTTCCTATTAGCTTGTATAAGAGCATATACACATTAAACACAAACTCAAATATCTACTTAAGTTTAAAAGTCTCAGCATATCGAAACTCAACATGAAATCAATAAAAATCAGCCTAAACTATCAAAATGGGAATTTTGGACAGCTTACTGTCTTGTATTGTTGCTCAGTTTTGAAGGGGTAAATAGGGGAAATAGGCTTTGTGGCCTCAATGAAAGTTATATACATATGTCTTAGGATCGCATAAAATATTGAATCACCCCTACATCAATTCTATACAAAAAGATATGTCCAAAATACCAACAACAGTCCATGTAGGTTTTCAAAATAAAATATGGACAGCACCTCCCCTATACTTCATCACCCTTTTTCGAGTAGATAAAAGAAAAACTGGGTTTTAGAGCCTAAATAAAAGTTATGAAACTATGAAATAGCTTTCCAAAATATCTTGAATCACTCAAAACGAAGCTTTACACAAAGAGTTATAATAATATTACTAACAACAGTTCCATTCAAAAATAGGTTTGCAAAACAAAGTTTATTCCCCCAATTTCGATAACAACTTATCAACAACATCAACAACAATATCAAAAATCATTCTACATCATAACATAGCTAATTTCATCCATTTAATCCAACCAAAACAACCCATAATCCATAAGTCCCAACAAAGCAACAAACAAGTTTACAACGCTACTTCCTCCATTTTAATCCGTTAAATCTCTAAACAAGCGTGTTACAAGAAAAAGAAATCTTACCTTAGGTGTGCAAAAACCATGACAACACACTCATTCTTAGATGATTTGTAGCTCAAACTGAAGGCAACACAACGTGCAACACCTTTCTCTTCATGAGCTTTAGAATTCAGAACTCGAATTTGGGTCGCAATGGTTTTTCTTAGCCTAGGAGTTCTCTCTCTCACCCTCTAAAATATTCTGGAAATTTATGGTCTGAAAATGAAGATATAAGGCTGAACTTATCCTTTAAATGTTAGGGAAAATGAGCCTAACCCGACTTGGAATCGGGTTGGGCCCAAAATCGCTACCCAGCTTGACTTTTATGCCTTAAAATATCCATAACTTTTTATCCCGGTATCATATATGAGACCACAACCTATGGTTGGAAAGGTATTTCAATTATCTACAACGTTTATTTTATTAGTTTTCCCAAATTTCTAAATGCTAATGGGTTTATGACCTCCCGAAGTCAGATCACCCAAAAACGTAGCTAAAAAATATTTTTTTCTTCTTAAAAGAAAATTGGGGTGTTACAGAGTCCATTTCAGTTACTGAATACATCAATACTTTGAATACTCTATTTTTGCAATTTACAATAGTGAGCTGAAAAATAAAGGGGACTGAATGTGCGGAGCTTCTATTTCAAAGTCTTCCTGACTCGTATGATCAACTCATCATCAACCTGACGAATAATACAGACAGTATAGTTTTCGATGAAGTTGCATCTGTTATCTTAGAAGAAGAAAATCAACGCAAAAATAAAAAAGACAGACAAACAAGCTCGTACCAAGCTGAAGCTTTGACGATGGTGAGAGGAAAACCAATTAAACATGGCCCCAGTGGGAGTCACAATCATGGTAGATCTAAATCAAGAAATAAGAAAAATATCAAGTGTCACAACTGTAGCAAAAAAGGGCACATCAATAAGTATTATTGATTCAAGAAGAAGAGTGAACACTCTAAGTCATCAAATGCTCAAGGGAATGTTGCAAGTACCTCGGATGATGGTGATATTTTATATAGTGAAGCAATATCAAATAATGAAGGCAGAAAATATTTTACTGATGTCTGGATCTTAGACACGAAAGCAACATGGCATATGACTTCCTAGAGAGAATGGTTCCATCAATATAAACCTATCTCAGGAGCATCTGTGTTCATAAGAGACGATCATGTTTTGGATGTTATTGATATTGAGTCCATCAAAATAAAGATATATGATGGCACGGTACGCATCATTCAAGAGGTACGACATGTAAAAGACTTAAGGAAGAATCTATTGTCTTTAGGATAATTAGATAATAATGGATGTTCATATAAGACTCATAGTGGAATCATGAAAATATCAAAAGAAGCGCTTGTAGTGATAAAAGCAGAAAAATTTATTACAAAACTATATGTGCTTAAAGGTGAAACACACCAAGAAGGAGAAGCATCAACCGCGTCAGCAAGTTCATTTGAAGAATCAATGATGATGTGACATCGTAAACTTGGCCATATGTCAGAACGAGATTTAAAAATTCTTGCTGAGCAAAAGCTTCTTCCAGGGCTCAAAAAGATTTCACTACCCTTTTGTGAGCATTGTGTTACCAATAAGCAGCATAAACTGAAGTTTAGCAGCTCCTCTGCTAAAAGTAAGGAAATATTAGATCTGTTCTACTCTGATGTCTGGCAAGCACCGGTGGAATTCTTAGGAGGAGCAAAATATTTCATGTCATTTATCGACACTTTTCCAAGAGAAGTTGGGTGTATCTAATCAAGAGAAAGGCAAATGTTTTTCCGATTTTTAAAGAGTTCAAAGCGCAGGTGGAACTTGAATTTGAGAAAACGATCAAGTGTTTGAGGATAGATAATGAAGGAGAATACACTGGTGATGAATTTGATAACTTTTGTAAACAAGAAGGTATTAAAAGGCAGTTCACAGTGGCATATACTCCACAATAAAATAGAGTAGTAGAGTGGATGAATAGAACCTTGTTGGAATGAACAAAAGTTATGTTGGCAACTACAAGATTGGAAAAACCATTCTAGGCAAAAGTTGTCAAAATTGCATATTATGTGATCAATCGATCACCATCAACCACAATTGATTTGAAAACACCAATGGAGATATGGACAGGAAAATCAGCTGATTATTCTTGCTTACATATATTCGAAAGTCCTACTTATGTTATGTACAATACCCAAGAAAAATTGAAATTGGATCCAAAATCAGAAAATGTATTTTCGTAGGATATGCTGATGGAGTCAAGGGGTATCGTTTGTGGGATTTCACTGCCCACAAGGTGGTAATCAACAGGAATTTTGTATTTGTTGAAAATAAGATACAAGCAAAAGAAGGAAGCACTTCGAAAAAAAATTAGAGACTACTACAGTTGAAATTGAAGAAATAGAAGAAGTTTCAATTTCTTCTGAAGCAATACCAGCCTTAAACTTTTCACGAGGCTATGAAAGACCAAGAATCATCTCTGTGGATGGCACCAATGCGAGAAAAAATTGAGGTTCTTCATAAAAATTAAACATGGGATCTTGTTCAATTACCACAAGAAAAGAAGGCCATTGGAAACAAATGGGTCTATAAGATCAAACACAATGGTAATGATCAAGTGGAGAAGTATCTTGCAAGATTGGTGGTAAAAGGATTCGCTCAGAAAGAAGGTATAGACTTCAATGATATATTTTCTTCGGTGGTTCGACTCACAACAATTTGAGTGGTCCTGACAATGTGTGTTATATTTGACTTGTACTTGGAGCAGTTAGATGTCAAAACTGCATTTCTTCATGGAGAGCTTGAAGAAGAAATTTATATGCTTCAACCAGAAGGTTTTGAAGAACAAGGAAAAGAGAACATGGTTTGTAGGTTAAACAAATCTCTATACGGTCTTAAACAGGCGCCGAGGTGTTGTATAAGAGATTTGATTCCTTCATTATTAGCCTTGGATACAACAGACATAGTTCAGATCCTTGTGTTTATTACAAGAGATTTGGTGATGACGATTTTATTATTTTGCTGTTGTATGTTCATGACAGGTTAGTAGCAGGCCCCAACAAAGATCGTCTCACAAATTTAAAGGCACAGTTGGCTAGAGAATTTAAAATGAAGAACTTGGGACCAGCAAAAAAGAATCCAGGAATGCAAATTCACCGAGACAGAAATAATAGGAATATTTGGCTTTCTCAAGAGAACTACTTGAAGAAAATCTTGTGACGCTTCAAGATGCAAGACTGTAAGTCAATTTATACCCCACTTCCTATTAATTTCAAGTTATCCTCAAGTATGAGTCCTAGCAATAAAGCAGAGAGGATGGAGATGTCTTGAGTACCGTATGCATCAGCAGTAGAAAGTTTAATGTTCGTCATGGTATGTACAAGATCTAACATTGCATAAGCAGTGGGAATGGTTAGTCGATACATGGCTAATCCTGGTAGAGAGCATTGGAATACTGTTAAGAGGATCCTGAGATATATCAAGAGTATCTCAGATGTTGCAATGTGTCATGGAGGATCAGACTTTATTGTTAAAGGTTATGTTAATTCAGATTATACATGTGATCTTGATAAAAGCAAATCCATCATAGGTTATGTGTTTACTCTTGCTATGGAAGTTGTAAGCTGGGTTTCAAAACTGCAGTCTATCCTGGCTACGACGAAAGCAGAATATGTAGCAGCTACACAAGCTAGCAAAGAGGTAATATGGATGCAGATAATACTGGAGGAGCTCAGGCACAAACAAGAGAAGGTTGCTCTGTGAATTGAATACATCAAATAAGGAGCTGAAGAACTTTGCATTTTTTGACAAAAAGAAACGTTGGCCAGCCACTTTTAACAAAGTGTGACCAACAAATTGTTTGAAAAAAAAGGTAGAGACTGGACCCCACATCTTGGATATAAACAAAGAATAAAATTAGTGTCACATGAATAGCAAGTAATTTAATAAGTTAAATCATTTGGATTACGACATTATTACATGGATATAATTAAGCTAATCTTTTCCCCTTTCCCTTTAATTTCTACTTCTATTTGGTAATATAGCTTAAGCCTTACGACTTTGTGACTTTGTGAATACCCAAAAATTTGTGGGATATTAGACCGTCTCTTTAAGGAAAAATGTGATCTACGGTTCAGAATAAAATAGTCTCCCAAAAACCCTAACGGACCTGAGGATTTGAAAAACTTTGTATTTGTCCTAAAATATTTATTGAATATACAAAGTATATTAGTTGATTAAATATTTTTATGTAGTCAAAGTTGCAATAAATCGAATCACCAGCGCTTTCTCGGAATTTGTCTTTTCATTTTCTTTAGTTCCTGGATCCAAGCTCATATATTTGACATGAGATTAGTTTACTAATCTATGTACTTAATCAAAAATATTAGTTTATTAATCTAGTAGCCAAATAATTAAGCTAATAGGTGATGGAAGCCTAAAAATAGAATATGTAATCTTTCTTTTCTTTGAATCGTACGATATTCAGAAAAAGGAAAGGCCTAATAATCATCTCACTAAAGTCAACAACAAGAACACCATACCTAGTGAGGTCCCATAAGTGAGGTTTAGGAAGGGTAGAGTGTACGCATACCTTACCACTATCTCATAGAGATAGAAATAGTGTTTCCGAAAGACTCTCGACTCAAAAATATCAGTCCCAAAAAAAAGAGTAACAGTATATATACAAATCATATCATGCAAATTCTATAAGAGAAGAACAATACCAATAGCAAAATAAAGTGATAATCAATGGGCAATAACAACATAACTATACTGGCACGCCTAGACCTAAGACCAACCCTAAACCGTCACGGGACAAGACAACATAATCTTGATTTTATGTTACTGCTTCAATTTTTAAGTCAATATTATGGTTGACCTTCTTCTTCTAGGGTTTAAATTGAATCTAACTTAATATTGTGGTTGACCTTCTTCTTCTAGGGTTTAACTTGATTTTATGACCATTAATGAATTCGCTTTTTGTTAAGTTTGTGATCATGATATCATAATTCATATTATTATAAACTTTTTTGTACTCTTGGAATTACCTCAAATCTATAATTTTGAAGTTAATCTGTGTATGAAATTTTATATGATGAAATTCAAACACAAATAACTGAACATAAGTATTTTTGATTGATTTTTATATCATGTCTAGTGTCAGAAGTTCATGCACACTGATGACTGACTGAAGGCATTCACATTTTATTACATGTCCACAAATTTCAACATTTTTTTCATTCCATATATATCTAATTTTCAGTCATATAATTAAAAAACAAAAATAACTTCACAAGTAAAATTTCATAATAAAGATTTAGTAAAAACTAATTTAACATACAACAGATATAGAACACCGAATAAAAAAATCAAAACAAAAATTCACAACTGGTGGTATCAAAACAGCAAACTAATTTAAATTAACCGCCGCAACCACCACAACCACCGCAACCACCTCCACCGCAATCCCCGCCTGCACCGCAACAACAACCCTGGGACGTACCAGCATCTATAGCAGTGTTGGTTCCAGTTTCTGCACCACCACCACTGTTGTTATTATTATTATCCTTGTCCCTATCACCGCTACCAACCACTGCCGCTGCAGCTACACCACCGGCGACGGCAGCTGCTCCGGCTCCGGCCAAAACAACCATATTCCCGTCTCTTAATACGCGGGCGCCACTACCTATTTCCAAATCGTCTCCTCCTTTATCCTTATCCTTATCCTTATCGTGCATGCGGCGGCATAGTTTGTACAAAATGACCGAAATGGGTATCATAAGAACGCCCAATATGATCCCTAAAATGAGTACTCCCTCCATAGTAAATATGCTTAACAACTATTTTAATTAGAGCCTATATATATAGCCAGTAGTGGCGGACCCACATGGTGTTAGGGGTTCATCAGAACCCTCTTCGGCGAAAAATTATATTATTTATAAATGTTTAAAATATTTTTTTATGTATAAATAGTAGATGTCGAATCCCCTTCGACTAATTCGTGTGTTTACTTTTTCAGATTTTGAATCCCTTTATTAAAAATTCTGGTTCCGCCATTAATAGCAAGCCAATCTCTTTGCAGTAAATTTTAAATTGATGAATATTAACTGCATGCAGTTACAATAGAATATGATTAGAGAATGATTTTATTGATGAATATGTGAGTCCAATTCTGTTGATTCCATGATTCTTTCTTCTCTCTTTTTTTCGTGATTCGAAGATTGTTACTAATATATTTTTCGAATATTGGATGATACAGACTTCTTGTGATATATTCGAGTGTTAAGAATACTGAGCACTATTTCTTTTTGAGGAAGACAATATTTGATGTTTTAATTTTTTTGTGAATACTCAAAATTTTATAAAATATTCGAGATGTCTCTTCAAAGAAAATAAGTGTTACTCTTTTAATAGGCTTCAGCTAAATTTAGAATAGAGTAGCCTCTAAAAAATTCTGCAAATTTTATATTTGTATTAAAAAAATCATGGAATATATACAAAAGTATATCACTTGATTAGGTACTCAAAGTCGTAATAAATCAAATCACCAGCACTTTCTCGGAAATTTACTTTACATCTTTTGAGTTCATGAATCCGAGCTCATATTTGACCTAGTAAATGCTAATGAGATTAGTTTATTAATCTATATACTTGATCAAAGATTAGTTAATTAATCTACAATTTTAGTACCTTTCTTTCCAAGTAGATTTGACTGTCATCTAGCCAAACAATTAATATAGTTGGTGATGGAAGACTGTAACATATGTAACCGTAATTTCTTTTCTTCGAGTCATACAATATATCTAGGAAAAAGGAAGACCTAATAATCATCTCAATAAAGTCGATGCAATCTTCCTTTAATGTTATTGTTTGAATTTTCAAGTCAATATTATGGTTGCTCAACTTCTTGGACATAAATGAATAACAAAATAAAGATAATCAAAAAGATTAATTACGGGTAGATAAACTAAAAGAACATCACAATAATAGCAACTCAATAAATTAAAATCTTGCGGATGTTAAAAACACGTTTAATCTATTTGAAAATCAGTTAGTGTAATAGCCACGACTTTCACCACAAAAAGAAGTGCAGATTAATTAATTAATTAATTAATAGCATCACAATTCACAACTAACTTGTTACGACTAAACCAATGCTTGTGCTGAACCAATGTTGTGGAATAGTACAATATTATCAACGTAAGAAGATTGTGGATTTCTTTTTTATAATTTATTGACACGATTACATGAGTTTGCTTTATTTGTCAATTAACTTTATCTCATTTTATAAACTCTTCTGCACGTATATTCAAATTTAACTTGAGTCTGAAATTTAATACGGTAAAGTTCAAACACAAATGGCTGAACTTGAGTATTTATGTCTGATTTTTGTCATTTTTATCGGAAGTTCATACACTTATTACTACTGACGTTAAAATGACACTCACAAAACTTCAACTTTATTTTGATAGCTAATTTTCTTTTTTCCCTTTTTTAAGTTTTCTATTTGAAAATATAGTTTTAGCCTTGAGAGATTTATTTTCTCGCTCAAGCAGATAATTTTTTTTTTTTTATTAAAGACAACATGGGTTGGAATTTATTAGAATGGAACAAAATATACAAGACATGTACCAACAACATGAGTAAAATTGGTTTGAGCACATAAATTTTCTGCTTCAACCAGATAAATATATATGGGCAACAGTAGTTGTTACAACAATGTCAATAAAGCACATTAATTTACAACTGAGTTTTTTACGTCAATGCTGATATAAAATACCGAGTAAAAATGAAAACAACAAATTTACAACTAGTGGTGTCAAAAGTGCAAATTAATTCAAATTAACCTCCACATCCACCGCCGCAACCACCTCCACTGCATCCACCGCCGCTATCACCACCGCAACAACAACCCTGGGACGAACCAGCATCTGTAGCAGTGCTGGTTCCAGTTGCTGCAGCACCACAACCACCACTGTTGTTGTTATTACCGGCGACGGCCAAAACAACCAAATTCCCGTCGTTTAATCCGCGGGCCCCATTTCCTTTTTCCACATCTCTTGCTCGAGCTTTATCCTTATCATGCTAGCGTTTACCGACGCCTATAACACACAAAAGGACTGAAATGGGTATTACAAAAAAAACACAGTATAGGCACAAGAATGGTTAAGTCCATAGTAAATAGGCTGTACAACTATTTTAATTAGAGGCAATTTATAACAAGTCAGCTGTTCCCAACAAATTTTAAATAATGAAAATTGACCGCAATCACAAATAAAATACTAAGTTTGCTGATAGGTATCTGAGTACAGTTCTATTTATCCGTTCATACTTCCCTCCCAATATGAATTTCCTTGTGATATATTATATTTGATTACCAAGAAAGTAACACTTTTCTTCGATAAAAACAATATTTGATGTCTTCGATCGTTTTATGAAATATTCGACATGAGGAAATAAGTGTCCCTTTTTATAAGCTTGAGTTACATTTTTAATAGAGTAGCCTTCAAAATATTTTACCGGCAAATACTATAATGAGATTAGCTTATTAATCTATATGTATAGTACTTGACCAAAGAGTAGTTTATTATTCGCGTGTCAGACAAACAATTAATTTAGTTGGTGATGGAAGACTAAAAGTAGAATATATATATATATATATATATATATATAATCTCTGAGTCATATATACAATCACGAGCAGATTTAGTGAAGGTTTCACTTTTATCCCCTCAACAATAAATTATATTTTATATATAAAATATTTTTTATATTTCTTTGAATATATATAACGATTTTTGAACTTCATGAATATAAAATTAAAAATTGACTAAATAATTAAAGAATTCAAATTCAAGTTCAAATTTTGAAGTACTACTTTTTTTACTTTCCGGCCCCTTTGTGAAATCCCATGAAAAGGAAGACCTAATAATCATCTCAACAAAGTCAACGTAATTTTATTTAATGTTACTGTTTGAATTTTTAAGTAAATATTATGGTTGACCTTCTTCTAGGGTTTAAATGAAGAACGAAACTAACACTTAAAAAAAGGGATTAGTGCAGACAAACTAATTTTAAAAAAATCACTTTATTATGTAACAAATTCATCCCACATCGGATGGAAAAGAAGAAATGTATCAATGTATAAGTGTTTATCCAACTCCATTAGTATGAAGCTTTTTGGGACGTGTCTAAAAACAAATTCGTAAGGACTTGATTCAAAGCGGACAATATCATACTAATGTGGAGAGTTAGGATAACGATACGCACGGTCCCAACACACTTGATATATGATCAAATTAATATCTTGCCGATATTAATAACATTTTTATTTTATTTTGAAATTAGTTAGTGTAATAGCCACAAATTTACTCTAATATATTACCACAAAAAGGAGTGCAGATTAATTAATAGTATCACTACTAGCTTGTTATGACTTATGCAGTGCTTGTGTTGAACCAAACGTTGTGGAATACATTTTTAATTTTGTTGATATGCTGATACAACTCTTTTACCCATTTTTCGTTGATACCGTATGCACGGGGTACCCATTTGATACAATTAATTCATGTCACCTAAATTCAACTCTTTTGTTGATACCCATTTGGTACTACTCTTAAGAAAAACAATATTTGATGAGATCAAAATATCACTCTTTTTTTTTAGTTATCACTCTTTTTAAAGGCTTGAGCTAAGTAGTTTAAAGCAGAGTAGCCTCTGGAAAAAAAAAAAACTTGCCGGACTTTAAGGTTTGAAGAATTTTACATTTATATTTAAAAAAATTCATTCGATACATGCAAAAGTATATCACTTGATTAGTTTTTTTGTGTACTCAAAAGTCGTGATAAATCAAATCACCAGTACTTTCTTGGAACTTTTCATTTTTTTAGTTCTTATATCCGAGCTGATCATATTTGACCTGGCAAATGCTAATGAGATCAGTTTATTAATAACATCACATGAATAGCAACTAAATTAAAATCTTGCATATGTTAATAACATATTTAATCTATTTGAATATTTGAATCCTTTTATGCCAAAATTATCAAATTACACACCTTATATTTCTATATTTTCAATTATTCCCTACCATTTGTAAAAATTTCAAAAATCCCACTTCTGATACGTAGGAATGATGCTGATACATCGCGATTTGATACATAAGTCTTTTTCATGATACATCGCTAGTTGATACAAACCAAACACAAAATGTATCAGTAAAACATAAGTTTTACAGCTATTTTTGTTGTGTTCATGATATATTAGGTGATATAAGCTGATAATAAGTTTTATTGATATTACAATGTTTGGTTTGTATCAATTAGAGATGTATCATGAAAAGGACTTATGTATCAAATCGCGATGTATCAGCGTCATTTGTATATATCAGAAATCTGAAGAAAAAAAAAGAAAATTCGAGTAATTATCAAAAAAATCGGGATAAATTATAATGGGCTTTTTCACTATGGAATTTAAATAAGGAAAAATTACTTGATTGAGTGCTTTTTAAAAATTAATTACTGATTTTAGCGATATTTTTTTTTTTATTTATTACCATTTATAGCAATATATAGCAATATTATGATAAATCTACACTTGTATTAAAAGTGAATTATGCATACAATATAAATGTATTATAAGTGTTTTAAAATATATATTATGTTTGTGTAGTAAGAAACTAACATAATGTATTATAAGTCTATTAAAATATGTGATAAATGTATTATCCATCTATAAAACTTGTATTATATATGTTTTATAAATAGTTCTCTGCAATATGTATTAAAACTGTATTATAAATGTATTATAAATGTTCAGTGAAATTATTTTTTTATTGCTATAAATGGTAAATATTTTCTTAATATTGTATATTTACGTAAGTTTCCCTTTAAGGAAAATACCCTAATTTTATCACAAACTCATATTTCTATAACAACAACTACATAGAAGATATCACAAATACAACCATCAAATCAAATACAATCTCCAAACCCCCTGCACAAGGACCATCCTGCTGTTTGTTTGGCTATTTCCTACCTAGGATTAGAGTAGCATTTTTCTTTTTCTTTCCTTTCCTTCTACCTTTTGACTGTGCAGGAACTTGTACACATGCAACATATCAATCCACAGTTGGAGGGCCAACTATGTGTGATGCATATTACAGCAGTGGCATGATGGAGCAATTCACTATTTGGAGCTTGCAGCTTGTGGAATTCCTCCATGCAACCAGAACTCACATCAAGGGGTTGGTGCTGGAGTGTCAACAACTGAGATTGGATAGTATGCAGGCACACAAGAACTCTCCAATAGCTAAGCCACCATCTATTAAACCTCCTGGCAGCAGCAGCACCCATCAACACTCATTATGGGAGTCTAATCTGGGAGACCATTGTTCTTGTTTGTGTGGTTGTTTAGTTGTGAATGCAGGCTGCTGGAATATCAGAAGCTGTAAAATCCATGAAGCTGCAGTTGCAGATATCATGCCACAGAGTGCTGAAGCTGAATTTGAGTGGAAGCAACAACAACTTCACAGATGTGGAATGCAGCAGCTACAAAGACCATCAACAAGAGGAGCTGCAACCAGCCACAGCATCCTTGCAGCAAAGAGTGATATTTGGGACTGCTTTAGAGAATTATTCCCCATTTCACATTCTGATCTGAGGAGACAACAACATGGCAGCTTAGGAACTCAACAACACACCAACACTACTCTCATGCCAAATTCCTTGATGCAGCACCTGCAACAGCTCCCCTACAACTCAAGCTTCCTGGAGCTCCTGGCTATGTCCACTTGTTATGTGCAGGAACAGAAACATGCAGCAACAAGCACTGCAGCTCAGAAGGACCATCTACAATTCTTGTTAGCATGTTGTCTTGTTTTTGTGGACATGTGCAGGTATTTTAATGAGCTGAACACTTCAAAGGAGCTGATCACTCTATCTTTGGAGGCAACAAGAAGCTGTGTACAGTTCCACAAAGAGTCAAACAGAGGGAGACAACCTTGTACTCAAAGCCCATCCTGGTTGGCATATAAGGTACCTTCAAAGGAGCTGATCAACTCACCTTTGGAGGCAACAAGAAGTTGCCTACAGGATTGCAACAACCCTCACAGATCTTATACTTGTTTGGCTCTTTGGTTAGTTGTTTGGGCAGGTACACAATGTCTCAGAAAAAGGGAGAAAACAGCAACACATGCCCCTTCATGCATACCAGATGCATTCCATCAACAGCTGCAACAGCTAACTTACATCCAAGACTCTTGGAACTCCTTTTTGGTTTATTTGTGGATGTGCAGGTACATCCCTGATCAGCCTCGACAGAACTGGAATCATGCAAAGTGTAAGGCACACACTGATAGACTTCCAACCAGCAACTCAAGTCAGGGTTGCACCACATACAAAATGCATTTTACAAATATTCTGTCCCTCAGCTTCCTTAACTACAATCCCAAGCAAGATGACTGCTATGGCTACATTTACTTCCTATCATTTCATCCCCCTTAACTGTGATTGTTGGTTCTGCAAACTTCCTTGGACCAACTTGGTACGACAAGACTAAAAAGAGCAAAGATGAAAAGAATTTTTCCATCCCATGCGAGATAGAAGTTTCGTATACTTGTTCTTCTTCAATGTAGCTATGTCTGGTACGTAGCATAGTTGGAATAGGACTAGTGTAGGTTACTTTTCTTTTTTTCTCATGGAAGGGGAGAGTCTCCCTCATTTATGCTTTCATAGTTGAATTGTACCGGGAGGAGTCCTCTCACAGGTTTACTGCTTTCTAGTTATAGTTAGTATCTTTTTTGTATCGGGGATGAGTTAGCCGACCTTAATGGGTTAGCCGACTTATGAACCATCATAGAATCGGAGGTAAGGTTTATGTCCCCCTCCTTGTATTTTTAATTTGATTATTTATGTTAAGGCTTGGGGGTGTTGCCTAACCCCTGACTGTGCACGAGAGGTGGGAGCCTCGTGTAGGGTCTGTTCCCGTAAAAAAAAAAAAAAAAAAAAAAAAACTCATATTTCTTGGTGGGTCGGGCCTTTGTACACCTTGGGCCAACAAACCAGTCCATTGGCTTACTACAACTTTCAAACGGAGATACATAAGAATGGCCCCGAGAAGTGCTGGGCGTTTTTCCTATCGATTTTGGATCTTGGCATTCAAAAAGTCTGTCTGTACAAACGATCTAGGCCTGTATTCGGAGAGGTCTTGAACTTTTGGCCTCGCTTAAAAAGTTGTTCCATGAGTTTAATTTATAGGCATATAATAGTTTTACGGAATATCTCAACAAGTAAAAGTCTGAATCCACTCAATTGGCAACAAGTTTTGGCTTATTGGTACATGTTGTAAGTATTGTTCCATTTACAAGTCAATACAATTGAAACTCCTGTCCAATAAGCAATATGTTATATTATCTTCACGATCTATTACTTCTTCAAATGTTCTGACCTCCTACCTCGCAAAACTTATGCAAAATTATTATAACTTTTACTTATAACTGATGGACAATATAGGTTATTTTTCGAAGATTTTGTTAAACATAACTAAAAGTTCAAGACTACTCCTTATGTTGTTCTATTTTTGCACTTTCAAAAGCTTATAAATTGCTTGATCATTAATAGGTGCAATCTGATTGACTATATGACACAACAGAACGTTTGTTTTGAAGTTCAGAGGTATGATTAAGGTATGAACATTTGATCAGTATGACCTGCCTGAGAAAAATGAAAAGATGAGTATTTTCGAATGCAATCAATGACAACTTAGCAAAACTTAGCCTAAGAGTCAAGTTATAAGAACCTTACAAGTATTATCATACTAATACCTAAGTAATATATATACTCAAACTACACTAACAATAAGCATCATCATACAAACAGCTTATTCAGTTCAAGATAAGGCGAAAAATCTTCCATTGCAATGGCTATTGTTCAAAATTTCAACTTCCCCTACTTCCCTCCATTCCCACCTCATAACTATCCATTTCCTCCACCAAGTGTCTCACCACCCCACCAACCTAATACACCTCCTTTCCCTCCGAAAGTGACCCCATCAGCACCACGTCCACCAGTCACACCATCACCACCTCCAAAAGTGGCCCCACCACGTCCACCGGTTACACCGTCGCCGCCAAAAGTGACACCGCCACGTCCACCAGTCACACCGTCACCACCAATTACACCATCACCACGTCCGCCGGTTACACCACCTGCACCTCCACGTCCACGTCCACCCGTTATACCATCACCACCACATCATTATCCTAGCCCACCACCTCCATCACCAATTAAGCCACCACCTCGTCCTTTTTATCCTCCACCGCCACCACATGTTGTTCCAACTCCACCCCCATCTCCACCAGGACATCATTCGCATACCATCATCATTATATTTGTCTCGCTTGGTGGTCTATTCTTTCTGGCATTTCTCTCAGTTGCTCTGTGCTGCTTCCTAAAGAAGAAAAAGAAGAAAACCTCTCAGGAAACTGATATCGTGAACGTGGATGAACACAGGAAGGTCCATGAAGATGTCGTAACCCGTTCAGATGGAACCAAAGCTGTCATTCTAACAATTGATGAAGATATACATATAGATGAAGAAATAGTGAAAAGGGAGAAAGTGGAGAAGGGTTCACTAGGCCAATTGGGAGGTGAACATCTTGAAGCTACAAACACTACGGAGTCATCTTCTAGTTCCAATAATCACAATCAAGACCATAAAAGCTGATAAAAATTGGCAAAAGACAATCTCAATTCATATCGTTCTTTGTATCAATGACATAATAATAATCATCACATTAAAGATGAGAGAAAAATGTAACAGGGACATTACAAAAAAGAGTGAGCAGAACAAGTTAATCAACTTGATGTTTGTTAAATAACCAAGACATGATTTCTTCAAATGTTTTTCTACCTCTGGTGAATGTTGATTTATCTCTAGCTTTCATGTATGTAATGCAATGCAACCTTTGCTCCTTGTTATGAACTGCTTCATTAAGAAACTTTAAAGACTAATCTGAATCTAACTTTTCCATCTTATTCACTAACTCAGCTCAGACAGCTACTCCATTATGACCCTAAAGTCATTCAGCAATTCAAATTAAGAAACAGATAAGACACAGAGAAATGGTAGGAACATGATAAAAAATGGATCTTCGACCTAATTCACGACGTGGGAATTGTCTAAGACCATATAAATAAAGCACATAACTCCCCATTCCCAACAGAAGGAAGAAGATTTTTTGACAGTCAGGCAATTGGAATAACATGCTTCTACTGCCTCCGTTTCAATTTATTTGACCTACTTTGCTTTCTAGTCCGATGACTCTTTACCTTTTTAGCAACTATTTGATTTCAACTTTCCACATTTTGTGAATGAGTCAAAAAGGCACAAAATTTATAGCAAGGTGATTTAAACAAAGGATAGAAAAGGAATCAGCAAGTATTTGATTAGATAATCAACCAGATATGTGTGTCCTAGAAGCTCAGCACATCCAAAATTGGCAGCACCAGGAGTACATTCTGGTCACAAATCCATCATAAGTACCTGCTATATTTCATCATTTTCCCCTCCTCTATATCGATTGTTCAAACTCATTTTTAGCTGGAGAGGCATAACTTTTTACCATAAGTCCATAATAATCCCTCCACTCATTTACATAAGATTAGAACAGAGGCAGGAACAGAAATAAGACAGCAGACTAAAACATAACAGAGAAGAAACAGAGCAGACTCCACCAAAAAGAAAGAAAGAAAGAAAGAAAAAAATACCGTAAATGGCTCAGCAGCCAGACTCCATATCAAGATTGAAACCCTAGTACTATTATTTAAAGTGAAATGTCCAAATTTGACCCTAAACTAGCAACGAGTCAACGACTAGTTCCTTTTTCATTTTTTTTTGTTAACTCGAACCCATAGTCTTCATAATTAAACTATTAAAGGCGGAAGTTGTTTACCATCTAAGCGATTTCTTTTATCGATTAGCATTTCAACTTTTTTTTCCTTGTTATATTTTGTAGCAAAAATACCCTTAGGGGTTGATGATAAAAATTTTGAGATAAATTTGAAATTAGCTTTATTTCGTATGTAATTTGAGATATTAGCTAAGTTTGAAATTATTTTAACTCATTACTTATATTAAACGGATCTGTTCTAGGGAATGCTCTAGTATATTTCTAACGAGTGTTGAAAAGAAAATGAAAAAGACAATCATGAAAGAGAATTGATTTTAAGTAGTAATATAAATAGATTATGTAACCTCACCCCTGAATCATATTCTTTTCCACTAATATCTCGTCTGATAGTAATAGCTTCTCCTTTCGACCGTTCTTCCCTTATAACAATTTTAAAATCCAAATCACTCTCGCAGACTCTTTGACCTTGTAGTCAATTTATTAATGCATTATGGGGTTACTATTTTATATAAAAAATGAAATAAAATAATTTCAATATACTTATTTATCCCATATTGTGCACCAATATCGTTGGAAAAAAAAAACATAGCTCGCGTGTTGTTTTTGATATTTATCTTTCTTTTTAATGGTCTAAATATTACTCTATAAGATATTGTTGCTTAGGACGTGGCATAACCAAGGCCTCTAGCTTCTTAACTTTGGATTGATTTTTTTTAACTTCACTACTCCCAAAATTCTCCAATAAATCAGTGGACACACACTCGTGCTTAATTCTCTATAATTTCTATCACGCCAAAAAGAGAAAGAAATACTAGTAAAGATGCTGGTAGGTGTTAATATGAATTTGCTGATGATGAAGCTGTGTTTGTTTCTAGTAATCATTTCCAAATTATGCAATGGTTATTCAACAAAGTTGGATTTCTATCCTCCAACTTGCCAAAGAATTGAATGCCCAAATTATGATTTGATTGAATCTGGAAAAGACTATGAAATTCGTCTTTATAATTCTCCTATGTGGATGTCTACTGCACCAATTGATGATATTTCATTTGTTTCTGCCACAAGAACTGGTTTCCTCAGGTATTTCATTTATCTGTTTCTACGGGTCAGTTTGTGTGCACTGGATTATTTTGTCCATTAAGATTCGAACACATTAGTAGAAATCACCTAATATTTTTGTTTTTGCTCAAATTTGGACAAGAGACCTTAGGTCATTAGGCCACACTCTATTAGGTGCTCTTTGTTAAATCTCCATTAATCGACTATTGACAGGAAAAACAATAGAATAAATTAAATATCTAGATAGAAAATCTTTAGAATTTTTGAAAAAAATATTACAATATGAATTACAAGAATATTGTGTTTTAGAAAATCAATTGTTAAAAGATAAGTTAGTATTCTGAATTTATACCTAAGATAGGATAGTGTGAAATGTGTGAAATGTGTGAAATGTGTTATTGTGTCTCATTAGAAAAATTACAACTAATTCATTGCGAAAAGGTGTCATTTAAATTGTATCATTTCTCTTGGTTTCTTTTTCAGAAAAACATTCATTTTCCATTCTCACCTCTAAAAAACCCAACATTTGTCTGTCTCAAAACATATAAAATCTCACATTTCATTTTCCAATGTGTTCTTGTTCTATTTGAGATTCATATGCCAGTAGAAAAAATAGAGAACGTTGTCTAGTACTTCTATTTGAGCTTAAAAGGATATTTATATTATCCGATTCAGACTTATCTGGGATTGAAGCGTAGTTATAGTTGTTAAATCTTTATACTTCAAATGTGTAGTGTATCCATTTGCTTACAAATGCGATTGTGAACTTGGCCTTTGCAGGCTATTTAAGTATATTCAAGGAAAGAACAGTTACCATGAAACAATAGAGATGACAGGACCAGTTATGACTCAAGTGAAGCCAAGTGATGGACCTTTCTGTTCTTCCTCTTTTGTTGTGAGCTTTTATGTACCAAAGAAGAACCAGCCAAATCCTCCTCCAGCTAAAGGCCTTCATCTCCAAAAATGGGGCAAAACTTATGTCGCGGTTAGGCAATTCAGTGGATTTGCAGCTGATTCTGATATTCCAATAGAAGCCGCTGCCCTGAGTGCCAGTATTGCTGGCACTAAATGGGCAGCAGCCATCGACAAAAGCCAAGCTGCAGATAATACTACGATTTATACAGTCGCGCAATACAACTCCCCGTTTGAGTTCAAGAACAGAGTTAATGAGATATGGTTTACTTTTGATTTGGATGAAGTACCTGCTCTGTCTTTTGAGAAGCTCTTGTTCTGAACTTTGACATTTCAGGAGACATGAAACTATCTCATTTTCTTGTTTTGTATTATCTAAGTTTAGTTGGGAAGTCCTAGTAATTTTGTATGACCAGAATGTTAGTACATTATATATTGCAAATAAGATAGGTTGTATAATACAATCTGATTATGAGGATTTGGTGGTTATGATACCTCTCTGTTGTCAAGATCTTTCACAATAATCCAATGGTTGCAATTTATCAAGTTGAAGAATGGTCTTGAAGTAATGGTAAAATAGTCTCGGTATGACATATTTGCTTACATTATACTAGATCCTGCGTGAAAGTGAGATGCTTTGTACGTACACTGGGTTGTCCCAGATGCTTCATGTACCGAATTGGCCTTGGCAACAATTTAGCAAGTTAAATGATGTGTCATGTTAAATTATAAAAAAGATGATTTACTACCTTAGTATTACGGGGAGAATTAAAGATGATGCTGAAACACAATGGACTTTTTCCTATACCTGTTTGTTCTTTTTGATTTTGGGGAATAGGGAGGGTGGCAACTATGCACTATGCAGAGTTTTTTACAACTTAGATCCTAAAAAACTAGCAACTACCCCTTTTAACAAATTTTCTTCCTTAAGAGTCTTTAGCATTATAATTGTATTAAACACTTATATTTTAAAATCAAACACTTATATCTCTTATTTTATACTCTTTTTATTTCAATTTGTTTGTCTTATAGTTTGACTCGACATGAAATTTAAAACAAAATTGAACTAAGATGCGTACAATGTATCAAAATACTCTACTTAAGATATCGGGTGTAAAAATTTAGTACGGCTGAATATAGAGTGATATATTTTTCCCGTAAGACAAACAAATCGAAACGGAGATGATGAATGTGGTGAAGTAGTAGCCGTTTGTTTATCCTTAATGTTGTCTGGATTATTGCGATAGTGTTGCCTAGGACGTGGCATAACCAAGGCCTGTAGACACTCCTTTGCATGTTTACTCCCAAAATTCTCCAACAAATCAGTGGACACTCCTCTGCATGTTTCATTTTGGCAAATTAGAACACCAAAAGGAAATAAAGATGCTGGATGTAACTGTGGATTTGTTGATGATGAGGCTGTGTTTGTTTCTGGTCCTTGTTTCCAAATTATGCAATGGTTATTCAACAAAATTGGATTTCTATCCTCCATCTTGCCAACGTATTGAATGCCCAAATTATGAGTTGATTCAATCTGGAAAAGACTATGAAATTCGTCTTTACAATTTCCCCATTTGGATGTCTACTGCTCCCATTGATGATATTTCCTATGTTTCCGCCACCAACACTGGTTTCCTCAGGTTTATTAGTTACTCCTCTGTTACATACAGTGTTTTTCCTTCCTTTTTCCATGGTATTGAGGTTAGCTTGTGCACAACTTAACTATTCGTCCTTTTTTTTAATAATCGTGGTATCTGGTTAGCTTGTGCACAACTTAACTATCTTTCCTTTTTTTTATAACTGTGGTAACAGGATTAGTTTGTGGAGAACTGAATTCATTCCATGGGTACTTAAAATTGTTACATAGTTATCGCGTAACTCTGTCCATCCTAGGTTGAATAAATAGGAAGAAACCACCTAGTAGTTTTACTTGTGCTGAAATTTGAATCTACAACCTTATGATTTTCAACCCACTATGTTTTAGTCACGCTAGCTAGTATGTCTTATGATTTCCAAAGTCTTTGGTTATGTTTGAGTCTTTGAGATCTATATGCCAGTAGAAAACTTCTAGTACTTTAATATTACACTATTATTTGATATTAAAAGGAGTGATATGATCACTGAGGATTCATAACCGACTCATACTTGCTTGGATTGAAGCGTAGTTGTTAAATCTTTATACTTAAAACGTGAAGTGTATCCATTTGCTTAAAAATGTGGTTGTGAACTTGGCCTTGGCAGGCTATTTGATTACATTCAAGGGAAGAACAATTACCATGAGACAATAGAGATGACAGCTCCAGTTATCACTCAGGTGAAACCAAGTGATGGACCATTCTGTTCTTCCTCTTTTGTTGTGAGCTTTTATGTACCAAAGAAGAACCAGCCAAATCCTCCTCCAGCTAAAGGTCTTCACCTCCAAAAATGGGGCAAAACTTATGTCGCAGTCAGACAATTCAGTGGATTTGTAGCTGATGCTGATATTCCAAAACAAGCCGCTGCCCTGAGTGCCAGCATTGCTGGCACTAAATGGGCAGCAGCCATCGACAAAAGCCAAGCTGCAGATAATACTACGATGTATACAGTGGCGGGATACAACTCCCCATTTGAGTTCAAGAACAGAGTTAATGAGATATGGTTTACTTTTGATTTAGATAAAGCACTTGCCATTTGAGAGGCTCTTGTTCAAGAATAAAGTTTATGAGATATGGTTTACTATTTATCAAAGGTAGTTGGTAAGTCCTAGTAATTTTGTATGACCAGAATGCTACATTATATATTGCAAATAAGAGAGATTGTATAATACAATCTTATTCTGAGAATTTGGTGGTTAAGACACCTGTGTAGTCAAGATCTTTCAAAATAATCCAATTACAGCAATTTAGCAAGGTGAAGGTGAGTCTTCGAGATATGGTAAAGTTGTCTCCATGTGACTTCTAGGCACAAGTTTGAGCTATGGAATCAACCACTATACTTACCTTCAGGGTAAGCTGCCTACATTACACAAATTTGAGCTATGGAATCAACCACTAATACTTACCTTCAGGATAAGCTGCCTACATTACACAAGTTTGAGTTATGGAATCAACCACTGATACTTACCTTTAGGGTAAGCTGCCTACATTACACTCCCTTGGAATGCAACCCTTAATCTTGCATGAACGCGAAATGCTTTGTGCCCGGGGCAACTATGCAGATTATTTAACTATAGGTTGTCGAGATAATTAGCCACAGCAAGCATATTTACAACTGCAAATCAACAAAATGGACCACTTTTTCCCTTGAACTGGTAAATAATTGACGTGCTTCCATTCAATAAAATATTGATTGGCAAAACAGAAGCACAGCTTGACCTAGCTGATTCGACATATAATGACTTAAAATTTCAAGAAACTACACATTAGGTGGACAGTAAGTTTGTCCATATCTAGGCTCACTATCATATTCTACATGTACACTGGTACTACTATCACTATGAAAACCTTCAGAATAAGGAACAGTGACCTCGTTCAGAATTCTAGCCCCGGCAGTTGAATCCAAAACAGAACCCTTCCTTTCTGAAAAGAATCTTGTATGAGGTTTACTACTTGAAAACATACTACACGCGACAGTTCTGTTAGAAGAATACTCTGATGCGCATAAGTTGTTGATGATGGAAGAGAAAGGATCAGCAACGCTTGCATCCGCATAATCAACAGTACTAAAAGAGTCTCTGGTACTCTCAGTAGTAAATGATGCTTCATCTGAGCTTGTAAAGAGGGACCAATCACTTGATGTAGCATCAGAAAACTCTATAGTCATTGACTCAGTATAGGTTCCCACAGCCGGCGGTCTATTTCTATTAGCATTTTTGACGAGTCCATCAGAGGTGTAATCAATGATGTCACTGTTCATTTCTGGCCTATGATTCGCATAAGGATCCACACCAACATAAAGATGCTCCACTTTTATCTGCTCTGGCCTAGAAGTCTTTGTCGATTTTGGTGGGCAGTGCTTGACAATTCCAGGAGCTTGTCTTCGGCTAATCTTTCTTGCTGGCCGTGGAGATGATCTACAAAATTTCATACAAAAATTCTAATAAGTCATGAAACAAACTTTTGAAGGGGTGACGAATATGGATTGGCCAAATTGATAACTAGATTTCAATTTCTACAATGTCTTTGGTAAGGTCAAAGCTCTCTAGTGCTTTACCTCTTATAAAATAAAATATATGCTCCTTCCGACATCACCTGGCTCATGGATACAGGGTGTACCTAGTATCAGAACATGCAACTTATGAAAACAGTATGTCAAGATACTAAAGCAAATAGAAGTAACAAGCACAGTAAGTCGTAGAATTCACCTTTGACAGTTACCTACTAGCATTGTCGACAAAGGTGTGTAATTCCTCAACAAGAAAGTGATCTCAAAAGATATTAGCAAGCAAACTGAATCTTAGCAGCCATCCTTACAAGCATGGTTCCCAAAAAGTGCAGTCGAGCACCAAACTGATGTATATGTACTAATTCACTTTTCCTTTTCTTTTTATGGCATAGGTGTACCGGGACAGCTTGCACACCTAAGACTATTTCACTTTCACCATATAGGTACTAATTCACTTTTCCTTTTCTTTTTATGGCATGGGTGTACTGGGACAGCTTGCACACCTAAGACTATTTCACTGGATACATGCTATCTCCCACCGGCACAAATATCGGGTTACCCTGCCCACAAGGCTTAGGCAAATGGGAACCCAAGAACCAAACCTAAGACCTCATGGTTCTCCTCCCACTTTATTAACCACTAGGCCACAAGTGCTAATTCAGCTTTTCCATTATTGCATGGCTTACTTCAATAAACATTTTAATATGCACCAGGAGAGGTTAAGCTGAGTATCAAGAAACCATATTTTGTAGGAAGACAACTACAATACTGTGACCTATAAACAGGTCAACCAAAAGACCAAAAAATTTGATATCATGGGTTTCCTCATCACAACACAAGTGATTCAAGAATAAACAAGCAGAAGTTTACTATTCCTCAAAAAGCCTATATACATTGCCCCTTGCTCTACTACCATTATTATCAGTAAAAAAAAAATATTGATCAGATACGTCTGAAAGTAGCATGCCTCTTGCTATCATAGCTATATTTCTCATGGGGTGACTAGTCAAGAAACATAAACTCACTCTTGGAATTTCTATTTTCCTAGCACAAGTTAGCATATCATAACCATTAGGTCTTAAAAGAAATGACTCATATGAAGGAAAAAGGAACACTTCCAAGTAAAGAAAGTCATTAACCACATCCTGATTCCAACTAATGTGGACGCATACAAGACTCTCAGATATTATTCCTGATGTATTCCACAGCTAGCAACCTCCTACTAGCTTTGGAACCACAACACTCCAACTTCCTTCCTCTCTTTCCCATCTCGTGTGACCAAGGAAAGTGAAACATGGCAATCTATTTCAAGTAACAGTGAAATGGAAACATGACAGGCAAAGAGTATCCAATTTTTCCCACACAAATATTCTTCTTCAATGATTGGGAAAGTGAGATTAAATGACTAAGTGATTAAATTCATTTTCATCACCCATTGAGCATTATCTACACCAGTATCTTCTTGATTGGGAAATTGAGATTAAATGTTCATTGAACATTATCTACACCAGTATCCTTTTGATTGGAAAAGTGAGATTAAATGACTACCATGTAGGAAGTGATTAAATATTTAAATACATTTTCATCATCCACTAGCATCTCTTTCTGGGCATAAGTATAGTAAAAACAAACATCTAAGAAGCTTTAAGCATCAAATTACCTCAGTATCGTCAATCCTGAACCAATTGCCACGTAGGTGTAGATCCTTCACATAGGATATGTAATGCCCAGAAAATGATGCATTTAGGGTATCCAAGTGCACAACAACAGCATAAAGCATGTAAAGTGGAGGAATGTCATCTGTTCCAGTCATAAATGGGATCATATCCAACATATCCGGAAATGTGATGCACTTATTTATCTTCCCATAACTTCCTTCCTGATAATTATAAAAGTGAGGTTTAAACAACAGCATTGAATAGAAATTAAAGAGCATGTTTGGATTGGCTTTTGGCTTATGACTTATAATCCAAAAGCCATAAGTTCGAATTTCTAATTTATGGCTTTTGGCTTATTTTGTTATTTTGGCTAAAATATAAGTGCTTATAAGCACTTTTTAACTTTACCCAAACACTTCAAAACTGCTTAAAAGCTATTTTAGCTTAAAAGCACCTAAACTAAGCCAATCCAAATGGGCACAAAGTCAGCAAAATATAGAATTTAAGGCCCTTAAGTGCCTAGAATTTTAAAAAGGGTAAATTATTTTCATGACTGATTTTCAATAGTATGTCTTAAGAATGAGACATAAATAGTATAGATTCAATAGTGTGACTTCCGAGAATAAGATATAAATGGCATTTCCAATATAACCAGAAATTGGGCAGAGGTATATTTGACATTTAAGACTGCTTCGGCAGTGTCTTTTAATCTCGTCAGAGAAGCAGCAAAAATCATTGAGCAACTAGTGACCTCTAAAAATAGCAGTACCTGAAATCTCTTCAAGACAATGGTTAAGATATTTGGAGCCTCCTGTATGCTCAACTGTTTTTGTGCACGGACATAACAAGCACACCTTTTAAGGAAATATAAGCAGAAACATAAGTCTTTTCAGTATCAATAAGCAATATGGATGTTCAATTGGGAAGACATCTACATGTGGGATTCAAAACCAAGCTCACATACCTTCCGCATCTATACATATTTTCCCCATCAAGATCTTCCGGGCTTGTAAACTGTGTCAATGCATCTTCAAGAGACTCAACCCAACCAAAGATCTCCAATGAGAGATCCAAGATATTTTCATAGCACGCCGACTCATGGTGGCATCTCAGACATTTGACCTGGTCATAATAAGACATAAAGTTACTAGGTATTACAAAAGAAAGCATAAAGTTCATTCAAATTTTCAATTCAAAATAAGTCGGAATAAAACTAGAAATCTTAGACCTTAGATCTAAGTCGCCCTCCGAAAGTGTGTTGTATAAAGGTTGTTTGCTGCAATCTCGGATCAACAGCATTTTCTCCACCTAATGCCTCCAAACATATAGATTGCATAGAAGCAACAAGAAACCTGCACACATACAGAACAAGCATTGAGAAACAAATAGTAAAAAAAGAAACTCAAACTTCCCGCTGAAGTCGTCAAAGAAAACACACTGTTTCTATGTGTGCATTTTTTTTTCTTCATTAAGATTAGCAAAATGTTATTTAATGCAGACCTTAAAAACTCATGAGCATCTTCCTGACTGCCATTTCCAATCTGGCCATTAATACTCCGCATATGCAAAAGAATCCTGTTTGGTGACAGAGGACCTCCACTCTCTCTTAACATCATCACATGTTGCTCAAGTTCACACACAAGGCACCAATCTCTCCTGCAGTCTGTTATCCATGTAATAGGTGAATTTTGCAATTCGTTTTAAAAAGAAACAGAATGGAAGTAATTAAAGGGGTTAAATCGAGTGAAATTACAAGCTCTAGAATGTGATCTGTGAAGTAGGTAGATAGTTAAAGGCTTTGTGCACATCAGACACTGCAAGACAGCATTGGCATAACAACTGCAAAATGAACGAACAACTGCTGTAACCAACTTGCTAATGTTCAGGCGAAATTACCTATTAAGCTAACTTCTGTTTAGGATGTTTTCAATTATTTAAAGAAACAAATATATCTCAATAGCAAAAATAAATGAGATAGAAGAGTAAAAACATCTGAAATATTACCTATTCCCGCAGTTTATGAGACCTCTAGGCAACAAAGTGAAGTCTTCATATTCAAATAGCTTCACAAACTCTTCATAAGGAAACAGCATCTGTTCATTGGACGATTATTAATGGCTCATGTCAAAGCCCAAACAAGCCAATGGCATCATGATATTGTTTAATTTACGTTAAAAGTTTCTCCAAACCTAAGTGATTCTTCATAAATACTGACCTTTAGTTTCTTGTGTTTGTCAACCCTGGATTCTAAAGATTGATGTCCGACAACTTTTGACGATTTAGCCAGACCAAACATTCTCATAATTCCCAAGTTTGCAACCCCATTGCCTGCTTGTGGAGGGACAGCATCCTTTCTTCTAGCATTTTCTGCATTGTGAGGACTCAGTTAAATGAAAGCGCAACATGCAGATATTAGCATATCATAATCAACAAGGAAACATACTTGACTCATCAATATTCTGTCCCTTCCCTTCCAAACCTGAACACATTTCTTCTCTTGATGTTTTTGGCATCTTATGGGACTTTGTTCCTAGAGAAGGTGATGCACTTTTAGCCCTACTGCTTCTCCTTGTTGAAGTCTTTCCAGAAGAACAGTTCAATGGAATTGCCGGAGTGCCGTTAACGACGCCTTCTCGTGTAAGGCTATTTTCATCAATCAGCTCCTTCTGATTCTTGCATGCACTTGTTTCATGGCCTTCTAGGTTCAATGAACTTGAAACATGACGATGATTTCTTGAGATGTGTTCTTTCTGCTTTTGTAACATATGGCATTCTCCCATTGTATTCATCAAATCAGCATGTTCACTATTGAACCCATCTGCGATGCTATCATGTTCCGAAAGCATGGAATCACTATCTCTTGACTGCAACCAAAGACGGCTAAGCTTAGGCAAATTAAGAAACAAAAATAAACTTCACACTTTCTGTGGAAAAGAAATAACCATCTCGTTCATACAAAGTTCTGTTGAAGAGATAGTACAACATGAGGCGGAAGCACTAACCCTAGATTGAGAGGCTCGTTCAGAACTCTCAGACATAGTTCCGTCCCCTCTTCTTAATATGTCTCTGTTGCCTTTCTGTACTCTCTTGTCTATAGATCGTCTCCCAACTTTTGGAGCTCCTGATGTATCCATTGCCACACTAACAACAATAGGGGCAACTGGTGTGACAATTGGAGTTTCAGTGACACCATCTGGAGAAGTTTTGCCAAGCCATGACTGATTTAGGTTGTTTTCGCTGTACTGCGCTTCAACATAGCTATCAAATGACACTCGTCCCAGGAGTTCATCAGTCAGCATAGGCTTAGAGAATGAGCTGTTGCAGTTATTACCCAATTGAAGACACTCTAGCTTGTGGACCTGTCTCCAATGGAGAATCTGACACTTCCCTGAGCTGCACAATCTTCATCATTAGATAAGAACAACAATTGGCTCACAAGTATGATGAAACAATAAAGAAAAAGCATAAGTGTTAGAGACATTTTATTGTCCCAATCTTTCTTTACTTTTTTTGAGAAGGGAAAAGAAATAGGTTTTTACTTATAATTATGTAAAGAAAAAAATGTAGCAGGTTTATGCATGTCTAATCCATTTTTCTTCACACCCAAAAATTAACCAAATGCCCATTTCCCCCTTTTACCTATTTGTTACTCACTGTTTCTTTCATTTTTGCAGAATTTGTCTTTAAGGAGGGAAGAAGTTTGTGCTTATCATTAATCCGTTGACTGCTCCTAACGAGGAAAATTTAGAAACAAGATATTGTGTTCCTATTATAGGCTTCTTACACTCACTAGTTTAGTTTCAATTCAAAGAGATGAAATGTCTCAAAAACCTATCCTCGTAACCTAAGAAAGATCATATTGAAAATCAGATAGAACTGAAGTGAAGAGAGATAGATTACACACAGAGAGGTACATTCTTGCAACTCAGAATCTTCAGAGTGTTTAATAGTTGTAGCATGGGCTTTTTAAGTAGGGGGGTAAGACTGCAGTCCTCCCCCTTGAACATTTGGAACCAAAGTAAAAAGACTGAGGAAGTGGACAGTGGAATAATTTTATGAAGTAATTGTAAAGAAGATGGATGTAAAAGAAAAAAAGAAAGAAAAAAAAGCACTTTTCAAAGTTGATAACCAGACACTCATTAAACATGCTACATCTTTGTTTCCAATTTGTTACATCTCAATAGTGCAAAGGTCCATCTCTTCGTATGTTGTTTACAATATTCAGAAGGTACATAGTTCAGACGGGAAAGTTCCATCTCCCTATGCATTTTGTGGGTCCTCGTCTACAAGGTTGAAAAAAGGAATCATTATGAAAATTCTTAAGTTATCATTTTGGATATGTGAAGAATGACCTGATGGGTATATAGATGTCACCTACTTTTCTAGAAAGAGTAAGTCATCCTGTAGTAAGTTAAGATTGTACTGTTTTCACCTGGGGTGACACCTCAGAGTGCCTTTCGCACCCTAAAAGGGGATGAGACGAAATATAACTATAAACTTACAACACGAGCCATCTTACCTTTCCAAGACGAAAAAAGAGAAAATTAAAAATAAAGGGAGAAGAGAATGAGAGAGAGAGAAGACAGGCCATTTCACACTCTTAGACAATAAACGTTCCTATTCTTGGTACATTCCCCCGTCCTCTATTTACTAATTTTGTACACAACTATATACAATTTAGTAGGCGTTTAGCCATAGATTCCAATTATATTTCACTTTATTTGGAACTTATGGAGTAGAAATTGAAGATAGAGTTGTGTTCAGTTATATCTTTTGCAAAGAATCATTGGATTAATATTCATGCTTGAATGTACTCAAATACAACTTCAAAGTGAAAGTGAGTTGTAAAACAGGTTATAAGTTGCTTTCCAAATTTGACGCAAAACTTCTGAACTTCTAGTTGAATTTGGAATGTTCATGGACAAACACTGATTTTCAAATAAAGTGAAAAAATTATTCCAGAAAAAGGTAAATAGTTTTTTATGGCCAAAACAGGTCCTTAGAATCCAATACACTAAAAGAACTTTGGGCGTACCAATATCGAACAGATTTGCATTGAGAGCAGCGAGTTGTGGCTGGACTATGGCATCTTGCACACTGATGAGTTGCACTGCTTGGCAAAGGCACAAGAGGGATAGGGGTAATACTTACTACAGGCATAGTTTGTGTCTTATGTGCTTCTTCAGCAGCCCGTTGAGCCAGCAAACCAACCCTTTCTTTCTTTTTGGCTGCCTCATTCCATTTGCCTAGAAGAATATAAGAAACCAGGGGAAGCACAACCAAGACCAAAAATAAAGACGGAATGTCGGTTTCCCTTGGCTCGAGCATGTTCTCACCAGCAAATTCATGTCCAACTATCTAGCTAAACCTCAAGTTGCAGCCTGATCTACCAAGCTACAAAAGCCGAAGTAAACAGGCAGCACAATTTTGTAATGTTCTTGTTAGATGATTCCAGCACCAGCACCACATTATCTGTGATATCAAGCAGGCGATTATCATTGTAACCCAAATTGACAGAGAAAACAATATATTAATAATCCAAATGTATAGCACCAGAAACTATTATGACCTATTAACCCCATTTCTCTTACAGGAAGAAGTATCAAATTTTGGATATCCAAGAAGCAGCGACCTTGTTAAATGATTTTATCTAATAACCTTGGAGAATAAGCAACCCCTCGAACATGTTTTCTACTCTTCAGAACTTCTAGGACATTTCCAAATCTGTTTAAACGCAACCTTCCATTTTTACTTTTCTTTAAAACATTCTTTAGGTGGACCAGTTCAGTACAAGTTACTAGAGAGGTCATGCTAGAGTATGGTCTCGGGAAGCTATAAAATAATCACAATCACAGGCTATTTAATGCATTTTAGTTGTAGACAGCTTTACACTTACCCGTATCAGCTATAACTTTGAACAAAGAAACACGCTGAAGTGCTTGGTGAACACAGATTAATATAACCCAAAAACCCTTGCCCTATTATTTTCTTCCACGGCTTGAAATTATATCGCATGAAATCCATGGCGTTCTTTGTCCTGATTGTGTATTTAGCATCAAAAGATTTAAGTTTGTTTTGTTCTCTCTCTCCCTTTCCAAATTTACATTAACTTCAAAATGCATTTGTATTTTCGCATTTGAAAGTAATATTTACTAAAAGTTCTTTGGCCAACATCAAGAGATCTAGTAGCAACTTTTTGGTATAATGGTGTAATTAGCTCAACAGACTGAATATATGCATCATACAACAGTTTCCTAACTGCTTCCATGTGTCTTATGATGCAAAGTGCATTAACCTCGGTTTTAACAATTCGAGGGCATCAATCATGCACAACTTCTTAGGGGCAACTATGTAGTGCTCTCCATAGTGCTATATTTCGTTGTTGTTATTGCTTTCATTTTCGTATTCTCTTTTTCAACCTTCTTTGAGATGCTTTACTTGAGGTGACGGTCTATCAGAAACATCTTCTCTATCTTTATGAGATCGGGGTAAGGTCTGCGTATACCCTACACTTGCTAGACCCCCCACTTAAGGGATTACACTGGATATGTAGTTGTTGTAGTTGTTGTTGTTGTAATCAGTAAGGGGTCGTTTGGTAGAGTGTATAAAAATAATGCTAAATAGAGTGCATTAGTAATGCGTGTATGAGTTATGCTTGCATTAATTATACATATATTATTTCTTATGCATTGTTTGGTTTGGTGTATTAAAAATAGCATGCATTGCATAGAAATATTTATTTACAAAGATATCCTCAACAATTATGATGGAAAAGATGTTAAAAGGATTTTGAGGGATAATTGGGTCTTTAACCATGCTAATGCATGCATTAAATCCCCTTGTATTACTACTACCTAGAAATCCATGGTATTAGTAATACACATCATAATACACAATAGAGTGTATAACAAGTGACTAATAAACTCTACCAAACGACCCCTAAGTAACAAATTGATAGAAATCTTTTTCAAACAAGCGACTATATGTTCCCTTCAAAAATTCAGTGAACCTGGAGGTGTCACATAAAACTAAAACTAGAAACCAGCTTTTGTTCATTTTGTTATTCATAATCCTTCTCACCAATAAATATACCGATTAAATTATGTGATGGATTGGTATCTTACATGGATATAAGTTCACGAGCAAACGATAAAGATGACGCATTCAAGTGCCTATTTAAGGTGATTAGGGTAGCAATGTTAACTGTAGTAAGGCGCATGCCAAACACCTAGACAACAATGTACATAATGAAAGGTGAGTCGGGAAGAGTATAAAGCAATCCGCGGACACAATACGGATCCACTATTTGTGTCTTACCTCACGAAACATCAACTACTTCAAACTAACCATACAAACTTATCATTCACTCACAGAACAAATAACTATAGAGAAGATTTCTTTGCTCAGTTGCTCGGAGCACAAACAACTAAAAAATCACTATTATTATTACAATCTTTAAGACGATATACTATATATAGGTCTTAAATTTCAGTTGCTTCCCATACACGTCTACTAATATTTGCACCCAAAATGGAGACAAATTAATCAAGCAGAACCCAACTAAACAACCTCCTAGAAGCTTAATTTACTGTTTTGCACATAACATCTACAAATAACAGCAACAATCTGAATCAAGAAAGGGGATTGCAAAACTTAATTCCAGTATTTTCAAACCAAAGAATAACTCAAACTGAAAACTCAAAGAGGAAAAAAAATCCCAACTTTTTCCAGTTCATAAGAGAACCCCAAAAGAGGGCATTCTGAAAATAAAATGGTTCAAGTACAACAACACAAATAAATGTACATCCAAAAGAAAAAAAATCCCATCTTTATCAACACCATGTAGTAAAAATCAAATCTTTAACCCATTTTCATTCACAAAAAGCAAACCCCAGATGGGAAAATGAGGATTTAGGTAAAACCAAACATGGGAAAACTGTAAAAACTAAATAAAGATTTGATTAGGTAGCTCTTCAACATACCTTTTTTTTCTTTGATGAATAAAATCTAAAAGACCAGTTTAACCTTTGTAGGTCTTTTTTTCTTCTTCTTGTTTCTCTACAAGTCTAAAACCCAACAAAGATTCTTTGATTCCTTAGTTGGTAAGAACATAACATAAACTAAAACAGCAGCTCATGCTCTACATTTGCCTCGCTTCACACCTATAACCCCCAATTCTGGCATTCTCACACTTTAAGACCACGGGAAAATTCATTTATAATCACTCACATTTCTTCTCTACTATGTTTAGACACGTGGCATGCTATTATTGGGAAAGAAGCTAAATTAGGGTGGACCCACTTCAGTCTTAGATAATCTTGACCGCTGAATAATGATGAGAGAGAAAAGGGGATGGAGGCTTGAAAGTAAAAACTTAGTGATGTCCGCGCAAATAGTTGGACAGATTTATTATTTATTTATTTTAATTGGTATACATGTCAAACACGTGAACGACTATTTAGGTTAATTCTATAAAGAATTACTCTTTTAGTTTTTTTTGGGGTTTGTCTTATATTCCTTTTCGATTTTAAAAGGAATATTTTTTACGGAGATGGAGGTAAAAACTTAGGGATCTCCGCACAAATAGTTAGAAAGATTTTTTACTTTTTATTTTAATTGATATACATGGCGAACGCGTGAACGACTATTTATGTTAATTATTTTAAAATTCCCTTTTAGTTTTTTATTTGTTTGTCTTATAGTCATTTTCGTTTTAAAATGAATATTTTTGAAGGGGATGGAGGCTTTGAAGCAAAAACTTAGGGATCTCTGTATAAATAGTTCGACAGATTTATTATTTATTTTCTTTAATTGGCATACATGGCAAACGCGTGAATGACTATTTAGGTTAATACTTTAAATAATTACTATTTTAGTTTTTTTTGTTTGTTTTATATTCCTTTTCAGATTTAAAATGAATATTTTTGAAGGGGGTAGGGGCTTGGAAGCAAAAATTTAGGGATCTCCGCACAAATAGTTGAATAGATTTATTATTTATTTTCTTTAATTAGTATACATGACAATCGCATGAATGACTATTTAGGTTAATACTTTAAAAAATTACTCTTTTAGTTTCTTTTTATTTGTCTTATATTTCTTTTCGGATTTAAAATGGATATTTTTATAGGGGTAGATGCTTGGAAGCAAAAACTTAGGGATCTTCACACAAATAGTTGGACAGATTTATTATTTATTTTCTTTAATTGGTATACATGACAAACGTGTGAATGACTATTTAGGTTAATACTTTAAAAAATTACTCTTTTAGTTTCTTTTTGTTTGTCTTATATTCCTTTTCAGATTTAAAATGAATATTTTTAAAGGGGGTGGGGGCTTGGAAGCAAAAATTTAGGGATCTCCGCACAAATAGTTGAATAGATTTATTATTTATTTTCTTTAATTAGTATACATGACAAACGCATGAATGACTATTTAGGTTAATACTTTAAAAATTACTCTTTTAGTTTCTTTTTGTTTGTCTTATATTCCTTTTTAGATTTAAAATAAACATTTTTGAAGGAGTGGAGGCTTGAAAGTAAAAATTTAGGGATCTCTCACAAATAGTTAGACAGATTTATTATTATTTTTTAAAATTGATATACACAACAAATGCGTGAATGACTATTTAGGTTAATACTTTGAAAAATTACTCTTTTAGTTTCTTTTTATTTGTTTTATATTCCTTCACCGCCTTTCTCCCTCACCAACTCACCGGCGACGGCCGCCGTGAATTCACCTCTCCCGGTGAACATATCCCAATATCCACCCAACTCTATTCCTTAAACCTAGTTGCTTCTTCTTTTCCTCCGTAGAAAATTTCCACAAGGAAAAAGACCAACTCCGAAACAACTAAGAGGTAATAGAAACCCACAAAATTAAGGCTTGGAATCTTCAAGATTCAGAGTGGGGTTTGCAATTTGGATTGAGTTTGGAAGATTCAAAGAGTTTGACATGCATAAATGCCTGCTAAGGACAACACATACGTAAGAGAACACACTGTCATATTTGGAAGAAGAGGCTCAAATCAATGTGACTACCTTTTCTTCTGTTCATTTTGTTCTGTTTCTTTTCCTTTCTATAAGAATCAACTGAACACATATTGTTGTTCTCATTCATTCGCCATTGATTTGGAAGAAGAAGCTCAAATCATTTCAGTTCATATGAATCTTCAAATTATCGCCTTACACACAAAGGGTTTGATGAAAATCCTCAGAGAGTTTCTTTGAACAATAACTTGCTATTTGAGTATTCCCATAATGTTTACTTTTCACTTCCAGTATTTTCCGATGGTAACTAGGTTCATTTCAACTAGAGTTGGTACCTCCGGTTTTCATATCTTTCCATATCTATTCTTTGCTCGTACAGTTGTAGTTATATTTTGCTGACTTTAGACCTTTGAATAATTTATTAGTTCATACGCGTTTTCGTGGCTTTGGGTAGTGATGGTAGACTAGGGTTATGTTCTCGCTCAGGGACAGGGATGGAGACGGAGACGGGGATAAGGACGAGGGTAAGGAGGGATAAGTGGGTTAAAGAAGCGTCTAGACTGAGAGTAGGTTCTTGGAACATTGTGACATTAACGAAAAATCCATAGAGCTAGTTAAGATTCTAAAGAAGAGGAAGATCAACATAGCTTGTGTCCAAGAGATCAAATGGGTAGGTTCTAAAGCTAAAGAGGTAGACGGGTATAAGTTTTGGTACTCTAGTAGATCAAAGTATAGAAATGGGGTAGGTATTTTAGTAGACAGTGATTTAAGGGATCAAGTGGTAGATGTTAGAAGAGTCACTGATAGGATGATGTCAATTAAGGTGGCCGTTGAAGGGATCACATTGAACATTATTAGTGCTTAAGCCCCAAGCGGACTTAGGCGAGGAGGATAAGAGGCAGTTTTGGGAGGATTTGGACGAGTTAGTGAGAGGCATACCGCCTACTGAGAAGCTTTTCATGGAAGGGGATTTCAATGGGCACATCGAGTCTATTTCGGGAGGTTACGATGATGTGCATGGAGGCTTTGGCTTCGAGGACAGAAATAGAGGAGGAGTTTCACTTTTGGATCTCGCAAGAGCTTTTGAGTTGATGATAGCCAATTCGAGTTTTCCAAAGAAGGAGGACCACTTGGTAACCTTTCGTAGTCCGGTGGCTAAGACTTAAATAGATTTTTTACTCCTTAGGAAGGATGATAAAGGTTTGTGCAAAGACTGTAAGGTCATTTCGATCGAAAATCTTACGACCCGACATAAGCTCTTGGTGATGGATTTAGAGATCAAGATGACGAGGAAGAAGAGGGTCGAGGATGAACGACCTAGGATCAGATGGAGGAGTTTGACCACGGCTAGTGCCCTGGAGATGGAAGAGAAAGTGAAGGATATCAAGGGCTGGGATAGTGGTAGGGATGCGAACAGTATATGAGATAGGACGGCTAGTTGTATTAGGATTGTAGCAAAGGAAGTGTTGGGAGTCTCGACAGGTAGCCGTGGTCGGTATCGAGGGGACTGGTGGTAGAATGGAGAACTGCAAGGGAAGGTGGAAGCAAAGAAGATAGCATATATGAAGTTGATAGAAAGCAAGGATGAGGTGGAGAAGTGGACGAATAGGAAACTTTATAAGATAGCGAGGAAAGAGGCAAAGTCGACGGTTTCAACGACAAAAATGACAGCTTTTGAACGCTTTTATGCTGAACTAGAAGAGAAAGACGGGGATAGGAAATTATTCAGGCTAGCCAGGGTGCGGGAGAGAAGGGAACGCAATGTGGATCAAGTGAAGTGCATTAAGGACGAGCATGGAAAATATTGGTAGAGGAGACTCTCATTAAATAGAGATAACATTCATACTTCCATAAACTCTTGAATGAAGAAGGGGACAGAGAGATTGTGTTGGGAGATTTGGACATACAGGGAGGCGTTACGATTTTAGGTGTTGCAGGAGTATTACGGTCGAAGAGGTTAATAGTGTTGTGTGTAGGATGCGCTGGGGAAGAGCAATCGGACTTGACGAGATTCTTGGGAAATTTTGGAAGAGCGCAAGCTCGGTAGGTTTGGAGTGGCTGATTAGGTTATTTAATGTCATCTTTAAGATGACGAAGATGCCCGAAGAATGGAGGTAGATCGTAATGATCCATTTATACAAAAACAAGGGGGATATCCAAAGCTGCAACAACTATAGAGGTATCAAGCTTTCAAGCCATACTATGAAAGTATGGGAAAGAGTGATGGAGATAAGGGTGATGAGAGGCGTATCTATTTCAGAGAACCAGTTCGGATTTATGTCGAGACGCTCAACTACATAAGCCATCCATTTTATGAAGAGACTGGTGGAGTAGTATAGAGAGAGGAAGAGTGACTTGCATATGGTATTCATCGACCTAGAAAATGCTTATGATAAAGTTCCACGAGAGATACTATGGAGATGTTTGGAGGCTAAAGGTGTACCTGTGGCGTACATTAGGATGATCAAGGATATTTGTGAGGGTGCCAAAACCAGGGTAAGGACAGTAAGGGGAGACTCAGAGCACTTCCCAGTTGTGATGGGGTTGCATCAAGGATCAACTCCTAGTCCATTTTTATTATCCTTGGTGATGGATGATTGACGTGATAAATTCAAGGTGAGGTGCCATGGTATTTATTTTTCGCTGACGACATAGTCCTGATCAATGAGACTCGTAACGGAGTTAATGCTAAGCTGGATGATTAGAGACATACCTTGGAGTCTAAAGGGTTTAAGCTGAGTAGGACCAAGACAGAGTAATTAGAGTGCAAGTTCAGTGAGACACCTCAGAAGGTTGGCACAGAAGTTAGGCTTGGTGACTAGGTCATCCAAAGAAAAAGTAGTTTCAAGTACCTTGGGTCTATTATGCAAGACAGCGGGGAGATTGACGATGATGTCACACATCATATTGGGGCAGGGTAGATGAAATAGAGGCTCGCTTCCGGTATGCTATGTGACAAGAAGATGCCACCACAACTTAAGGGAAAGTTCTACAATGTGGTGGTTAGACCGACTATGTTATGTGTGGCAGAGTGTTGGTGAGTTAAGGTTTCTCATGTTCAAAAGATGAAAGTTGCCGAGATGAGAATGTTGAGATGGATGTGTGGGCATACCAGGAGCGACAGGATTAGAAATGAGACTATTCGAAAAAAGGTAGGAGTGACCTCGATGGAATACAAGATGCGAAAAATGCTACTGAGATGGTTTGGGCATGTGAAGAGGAGAGGCACAGATGCCCCAGTGCGGAGATGTAAGAGATTGGCCATGAATGGTTTCAGAGGAGGTAGGGGTAAGCCGAAGAAATATTGGGGAGAAGTGATTAGATAGGACATGACGCAATTACAACTTACCGAGGACATGACCTTAGATAGGAGGGTGTGGAGGCCCCATATTAAGGTAGAAGGCTAGTACATAGTCTCGTTATTCTTCCGTATTAGTAGGCGCATTAGCGCACTATAATTTCTTGTACTCTGATTTCTATTATTATCTATTTCTTTCTGTACTTTGATTACTCTATTTTATCTGTGTCGCTTTCGTTATTTGCTTTCACATGGCGCTTTGAACTTCTTAGCCTTATTTGACCTCTTTTTATGCTTCTATTGAGCCGAGGGTCTCTCGGAAACAGCCGTCCTACCTTGGTAGGAGCAAGGTCTGCGTTCACTTTACCCTCTCCATACCCCACGTTGTGGGATTTCACTGGATTGTTGTTGTTGTATTCCTTTTTGGATTTGAAATGAATATTTTTGAAGGGGTTGAGGCTTGGAATTAAAAACTTAGGGATCATTGCACAAATAATTGGACAAATTTATTATTTAATTATTTGAATTGATATACATGACAAACGCGTGAACGACTATTTAGGTTAATACTTTAAAAATTATTCTTTTAGTTACTTTTTGTTTCTTTTATATTTTCGATTTTAAAATATATATTTATCCCTAAACAATATTTTTGAATAAATTTTATGTTTTTTAATTTAATATCATAAAATTATAAAATTTAAAAATAATATATTTTTTAAAATTTTATGTCAAATTAAAATTAGACAAACATATTAAAATGGAGTTACAGTAATAAAGTAATCAAAGAGGACAAAGAGGAACGAGTGAAGAGGGCAATATAAAATGATGTTTTTATAATGTATTTTGTAGGGTTAAAATAATATGTGGGGTCCATTTATGTATTTGAGTTTCCAATAATGTAGAAGGATAGCCACGTGGACGGTTATGATTAGGTAATGAGATGGATCTGTTTAATGAGGACTTTCCTCTTGTTAGGATGGTAAAGAAAGGGAAAGAAAAGACACCAAAGAGAATTTTCAACTTTTTATATGCCGATAAAATAGTGGAGAAAGTGAAATGAGATTAGGATTAGATAATGATCAATTAAAATCTAATAAAATATTAAAATAGGTTTAGCTACCTACAAAGAGTGTGTTAGATAATGTTTACACTAACAAAACATCTAAGAAATAACTATTTCCTTTGGTCTACTTACTTGTCATATTTGTACTTAAAGTCATTTGGTACATGAGAATAAATTATATTTTTTTTATTGAAGATATATATTGAATATCTAATAAATTTTATACCTTCAACCAAAAAAAGAATAAATTTAATCTCAACTTTAATCCTGAATATTTCATCTTATATCATCTAACTTGGTATTATTTAGTTCCATCTCTCACGTTGGATAAATTACAGTAATTTGGAGAGGGTATGGAAGTCCAGTTATGGTTTCACATAAATCTAGTAATTTTTGCCAAACTTTAAGTCTTGAATTAACTTTGACATCATATCAATTCCAACATAATTTAGTATTATTATTTTAGTAATTCCTTTTAATATTTTATCTTTATTAACAATACTTAAACTATCAAATTTAATGCGACAATTCGCTTATCAAAATTATTTTTCACCTACTATTATTTTAATATTAGTGAATATGTCTGTGCTTCGCGCGACTATTAAGAAGCAAGAAGTCAGACACATTTGTCAAATTTTTTTGATAATTAGTCATCCTTCTATTGCATGGTACTGTCTAAATGATTAAATATATACTGGACTTTAGTCAAATAAATTTTTTTTCTCCTTTTCACCAAAAAAATTATTGTTGAAAAGTTATTCGTATAACCTTCTTTACGGTTAAATAGATTATATGAAAGCAAAATCAAGAGACAATAATGACATCATAAACACATACATCAAGAATTTTCTTTTCTTAATTTAAAACTTTCAAGATATAAAGTACCAAGAAAGTGTATAAATGAAGAATTGAAGAGGTAGGGGGTGTGGTTCTCTTTGTGAAATTAATTAATATCCACAAGAAGCATAGATCTCAAAATTTATTTTATCAAATTCAAAATTAATATTTCATCAAAAGAAAGAAAAGTAAACACAATGATATATATCAAAGCAATGAGAAAACATATTTTGAGATACATACCAACTTTTAATATGAAGAAATGTCTTTCTCAGATCCTTTCTCCCATCTTTGATGAAGATGACAAAATTAGCAAAAACAAAAATGAGAAAAATATAGTTAAATAGAATAATTTAAAACTGCAAAGTAATTAAAAGAGTTAGTATTCTTAAATGTTTTTTTCCTTTTAAAATTAAATAATGAATGTGGATAATTATAAACTTATTGATAGAGTGATTTTAATTTCCAGGAAAATATTTTTAACCACTTCACTTGCTCAATTCCTAACTTTACTATATACACATAGATAGATTCGTAAGAACATAATACAATTTTGTTAGCACCGATTCTTTTTCAAGTACACATTTAGATGAGTGATATTTTTGTCATCAAATTAATTTTTGGTTAAAAATTAATTTGTAAATTTTATCAGTTAACTTCCCTACGCCCCCCCCCCCCCCTCCGGGTCCCTAAATCCCTATAAATAGGATAAACGTTTTGCGATCATAAATTTTAGTTTATTGATTTAAAAATACCCTGGAAAATAAATTAAAGAACATATGAAGGGAGTAACACTAGAGGTAAATAACACATTAAAATTTAAATAAATACCAATAGCTAAAATAATAAAGTAAATAACAACAACAACAACAACAATCCAGTGAAATCCCACAACGTGGAGTCTGAGGAGGGTAAAGTGTACGCAGACCTTACTCCTACCAAGGTAAGACGGCTGTTTCCGAGAGATACTCGGCTCAGAAGAAACACAATAAAGTAAATAACAAATAACTAAAAGCAATTAAGTAATTTGTATTGAATATGATTAGGCAATCAAGACAAAAAAGGGGTAAATGTGTAATTTATTATTTTAATACATGTATAACTAATACCCACATAACTTATTCCACCTTTTATCCTGCATAACTTATACATCGATTCCCTCATAAGTTATGTAAGTATTAATTATGTAGAATTACAAAATATGCAACCAAACATTATACAAAAATAATACATAAATAACTTTTATCCTATTTACAAATCAAACATGATATAAATTTAATACGTGAATAACTAAAATTATTCATATATTAGCTTTGTGTTTATTCCATAACCAATCGGCCCCTTAGTATATTGGAGAAATCATGTATAAGAAAGAATGATTGAGGTTGTCTCTGTGTGGATGTCTCCTACGTTAACGGCAATTGGAAAAATAATGTGACAAGAATCAACCATTTTTCCATATAATATATGGTTTATCTGACATACCCAAAAAGAGAAAGGAATAATCTTAATTAGAGATGTTAATATGGATCAATTCAGTTCATTCGGGTTAGTTTATATAAGCTTTGAAATTTTACGAATTATGTTGAATTGGCTCATTATTTTCGTAAACAGTCAACTCAAGTCATAACTAGGCTACAGGACGCGCCGGTCAGCCCACTTTTTCAAGAAAAAAAATTATAATTTAAATTCTATTTTTTAAATATTAACATCAATATCGTCAAGACAATATTATATAGTGTTTACTACTTTAACAAATAAAATAATCTTAATAATACTTATTCAGTTTGGTTTCTAAAGATTTAGTTATATTAGTTCAATCTAAAATCATTATCATTTTATGTAAATATTTTAGAAATAATCGTAGGAAAATATTTTTAATTTTTTTTTGTACTTTGTAATATTTATATGCATAGTTTAAGACTTTAAATTTGGACTCCTCTTATTACTTTTAGTATTATATTATATTATATTTTATTTTTTATTACTTTTTATTTGGCTCACGGGCCAGTACAACCCATATTGTTCAAGACCTACAAGTTAGTAGGCTTATCCCGATCGATCTAAAAAGTCATATTTTCAAATGGGCTCTAAAAATCTTAGCACAATCCTATTAAATTATGGATTTGACCGAACTAGCCTAACGAGCTTAGCCGACGGCTCTACTTTTAATCTATTAGTTTCTTGGTAAACTTTAATTTTGGTTAGTTTGATATATGATGAATTATAAACTTTGATATTGCAACACTTTAAGGGGTTATTTGATCGCGGGTTAGAAAGTAAATTATTCATTTTTTAAGATAATTAGCATAACTAGTATTTAAAAATATAAATTTAATAAAGGGAAAAGAATAATTGTATCCCCAAAAGGGTAACTATTTACAAATAATTATCCCCTTCTTTCATACCTTCTATTTTTAACTATTAAATCACGTTTAATGCTTGATACTATCAAAGTATTTGATGGTATCAAAGAGAACACTACTCAGTTACTTCTTGATACCATCAGAGTATATATATAAGAAACACTGTTACAGTGAAAATATTACTTAATTACTATTTGATATCATCAAAGTATATAGATACCATCAGAGTGTATATATATATATATATATACACTTCGATGGTATCAAGAATGAAGAAGCAGTGTTCAATGAATATAACAAAGGGACAATTTCAAATATATACAATAAACTAATTAATTACAACAAATATAGTCATATTTTATTTACATAAAAACTAGCCAAAATCATAAGAAAAATATAGTGACTATACAATATAGATTACTTATACATGAGCTATACACTGAATAAACATTATGATACACTCAAAAATTGAATATAACTTGATTATACATGAAATATATACTGACTATATATGCTTATACAATTAATGTTTAGATTTTTGGTAATTACTTTGGCCGAATGACTACTGAGTGTAATTTGCCCTATAACAAAGAGACATGCAGGTAAATAGTTTGGATCGTGGGTCCAACTCGGATAAATAGTTTGAGTTGAGTCCAATTTGAATAAATACTTTGTCTAACGAGTCCAATTTGTATATATTTCCCTTTAATAAATAATGAAATAATTTATATTTGCTAGTGATGATTGAGATGATCTGTTGTGGTGGCTAGTAATGATGGTGTCGATAGTTATAATAATAAAGGTAGTTAGTGTTATAGTAGTTAGTGCGATGGTGGTGATTGATGTTAGTAGTTTGCAATGGATGGTGTTGTGCTATTATGATGACTGAGATAATTAGTAGTAGAAATAGTGGCTAATAGTGATGGTAGCAATATCATTAGGAGTCGTTTGGTTGGAAATAAGTTATCCTAAGATTAACTATCTCAAAATAAGTTATTCCATCATGTATATGAGATAATTTATCCTATCACTAAGATACAAATGATGGAATAAATAATTTCATGACTACCTAATATCTCTAACCAAATACAGAATAAAATAATTATATATTTTATTTTGATATTATTATACATTATTTCTAACATCTTAGTGAATGTAATTATAATAATAGCTGAGTAAAAAAGCCTGTGACCTGTGTATTGCAAGTCTTGTCTCGTAAAAAGTTGAGTGATATAAATACTACAGCCACAAAATAAGTACACTATTCCTACATAAACTATTTTTTCTTCTTTTTTATTTCACATGATATTAAAAATCCGGAGAATCTAGTGGCGTCCATGTCCGATCTTACTCATATCCTTTGCAGTCACCAATAGAAAGCAGAACATAACCAAGTTTTTTTTTTCTTCTTTCTAACACTTGCTCTTGTCACATTCTTTTGTGTCAAAAAGTGCATAATGAATTAACATGATAGTATTTGATTGTGTACCAAGTTTAAGAAAAAAAATATGAATTTTGAAGTTTATGATTTAAAATAAGTTATAGATATTTGCATGATATATATAAATTATCTTATTAAGAGTTAAATAGTTACTAAATATAAAAAAACATCATCTTTTTAGATCGAAATGATAAGAATAGACTATGGTATGTAAGTTCGTTTACAGAAACTACGTGCTCTCCTCTATCTTCTATCAGTAAAATGCTTTATGATTTTCATATTTAGAAAATATCATTAACAAAGGTAATTTACGTTCTTGTAGTTAAACTGAGAAAAAATATAGTATTAAAGATCAACAACTTATGTTAAAGAGTTTAAGTTGTAGACATTAGTAGTACTGTGACAAATTATTTATAGGATCAGGTTATCTTTAGTAAGTTGTATCATTGTCAAGATTATAATCTTACATTTTAAATAATATTACGTGAAAATATCTTTTGAATGACCTAATCCTAGAATTGATTATTTAAAATTGACTGTGTATATATTCTATTAATTACTATTCTTCTTAAGTAATAGTACTACTGTATAGGGTGAAATTGAATCTAGTGAAAAAGAGCGAATCACACCGTGGCATGTGGTGAAACCAAATACAACCGGGAGAAGCCTTATTCGAGAAAGACCGCCTTACAGCTGGAGGTAGTCATAATGACCTGCAGAAGTCCGACAATCAATCTTGAGTCGCATGCCTATCTCTGAATCAAATTCAAGGCATTAAAGTATAAGTACGTGCTATGAGATTGCCTTTTCAATACTTAAGCATACCGTAGTTTCACATTAAGGCGACGGTTCAACTATTGGGCCTATAAAAAGGAGGTTTTGTAGAGAATGAAAGGAATCAAAAAATCCCCAGTAGCTTTTAGTCATTAGAGTATCTTGTTCTTCCTATTTTAGCATCTCCAATGAATGGAGTCCAAAAAACTGCTCCCCACTTGAACATTAATTTTTTGCCTGTATTTAAGTTGTTAGAATTCCTATATTTGATTGAGGATATGTATATTTAAGGTGTCCCACAAATAATTGGTAGGTAGATGAGTAAACGATTTTAAAAGCTATGGACTAATTAATTGTAGTTACAAAACAGTATAAGAAAGACAAAAAATAAAATACAAAGTGTGCTATCTATAGGAATCCAATCAACTATCTTTTTAAGCCCACAATGAGCATCTTGACAACCCATAATTCCTAACGTGGTGGGACTTTGTCACTTTTAGATAAGAAAAAATATATATTATTCTTATTAGGCTGCAATTTTTTCAAAAAGGATCAATCTATTATCAGCCAGTCTAGTTTTGTATGCTGATTTTTTGTACTCAAACCATGTAAATTCTTTGTACAAGCTGCTGTCTTCTCCTTCCATTAATGATGGCAATGGTGCTATTTTTTCACTCAATGGTGGTCCTCCAAAATATATCATTGATAGTCTTGATTTCACACTGTTTGCCAATACCCTATGCTTCACACTCTTAAACCTCCCATTAGTCATCACCTGCGATCGAAATTAAACCGAACAATTTAATCTTAGCAATTAAAAGTTTAAAATGAGAATGCATATCGTTTAGCAATTAAGTTATATACACTAATAGTACAAAGGATTTTTAGTACTAATTAGTGTATTTTGACCTTTTACATAGTTGATATAATTGAACTTATAGGTCATGATTTGAACTGTGAAATCAGTCATAAATTCTTGTTGTCAAAGTCGGTTGTCTATATATACCATCTTGGGCCTTTTGCTGAATCCTACGTGAAAACTTATACCTTTCACTCAACCATAGTTAAGTAATAAATGTATATACGAAAGTCAGACACATATTTAACATTTATTAGTTTGGTGTTGGTGTAAATATGATATTGTTCGCTCTGGGATAATATTACACATTTTTTCCAAAAGACCCTCTGTCAGGAATATTCAAATAAGTATCTTATAAGTAACTTTTTTTTTATCAATTCAAATTACTAATATGTAACTTTATTCGCACGTCCAAAAGATGGTTATAAGAAAGAAAGTTCCACCCGACAACAACATAAAGTGCAAATAAACAGTGTACCTGCAATGAGTCACCAACATTGATGAAGAAAGAATTTTCATCAGGTGGGACAGAGATCCAATGCCCATCTTTCAGTAATATTTGAAGCCCCGAAGTGTTGTTGGATCTTAAAATTGATATGATTTGTGGGTCAGTATGTTCTCCAAATCCAATCAAATTATTATCACTACTCAATTCTTCTATCTCTGGACATGGCGGATAATGATTCACCCTGAAAACAGAGTCGCTTTTTTCGTCCATCAAAAGCTTACTGAAAACATTTGTCGGATGAATCTTTAATCCCTCCGCTAACATTTCAAGAATCTCACAAGACATTTTCTTCACTTCTGACGCATAATCATTTACTGCAGCCCTGAAATAACAGAAACAAAAATCGAGAATTCAGATTTTAAGACATTACTCTGTTTTACTCTACTCTGTTTTAATATCTTACCGAATGTTTTCTGGATTGACACCTAATATAGATGCGAATTTCTGGTAATTGAATTCGGAATTTGTCGATACGAGGATGTGTTCGACCCAACCGAAATCGCCATTTGTTCCAATTTGTTTATTGCCATAGCCAAAAGGGTCAGCAGGTCCTGCTTTTAGTTTCTCAGAGAGGGGAGAGGAGAAGAATTTGATGGCTTCTGATTCGAGTTTACTAATGAATTCCATAGGGACATCATGATTTATGACTTTGAAGAATCCGAATTCTTCGCAGGCCTTAACGATGAGGTTCTTGGAGTCGGGTTTAGAGAGGTCAATCAATGGAACACCATTGAAGAATGAGGTTGGTTTGGACAAGATCACCATGGTTGCTCTTGGTAAATTACTATGTCCACAAGTATTTGCTTCTTTAGAAATATATAGAGTTTTTGTGTAGTTGTGAACACTTGAATGCAAGCCATGCTTTGCTATTTACAGGCAACTTGAGTCCGACCCCGCGTCCGCACTTGTGAGCATATACATAGTTTTACATAAGCGTGTCAAAATAATTTTACCTAAGTGTGTCAAAATAATAAATGAATGGAGGCAACAAATCCTTCGCTCTTAATTCTAAGATTGTGAATTCGGATTATCAAAATAGCAAAAAAGTGAATTAGGCTTATGACCATTTGGGTCTTAAACTTTCAAATCTATTGATTCCTTTATAGGTAATAATATTAGTGATGTAGAGCAAATTTTAGAAACTATTGTAGCTCTGATACAAAATGAATTTTAAAATTTTACGCTCAGTTTGATTATTAATTAAATTATTGCTACGTTTGATAATTAGGCATCAAACTATTATTATTTCTATAGTTTTTCTTAATAATATTTTCCAAACGATTTCAGTCTATCATGTATATATATAATTAAATTTTTCGACAAAATAATTTTGGATGACACTACTTTATTTAATACACACCATATTTTGGGAAAGACTTATTTGCAATCATCATGTATCTCCTATATGAAATTTTATCACTTTCATGTATTCTTTTTAATATATGACATAGTTAAATAAATCGCTTTGACGCAACCACATGACTATAATTACGTCCACCAATTACTATGTTTTTATAAATAGTAAGATTATAGGAACAACCTAAAGGTAACTCTCGGATTATTTGAATTTGCATACTCTTGTCCGTTTTAGCAAATTGAGATTTTTTAAATATTGAATAACCGCATAAAATAGTAGAAGTCGTCAAAATTAGAGTCTCAAAACATTATTAATAAAATACACTTCTACTTGAAGATTTTTCAAAGAATAGATCTAGTCAAAAAAAATCAAATAATATGAAATAGATGAATTATAAAACAAAACGTGACTCTTTTCCGAAGAAATTAGTAGGCAATAAATAGAGAGAATGAAGAATGCTCCAAACATTACTGATTTGTCATTTAAGTGGTAGATGAAATGGCTATATTTTCAATAGTCAGATCAAATAGAGGTCTCACTCAGTAGCCCATAGGTACAGTAGAGGGATGCACTTGGTCTAATCATCTGTAACAAATAACACGTCATTATGCTGGTTCACATCTATTAATATAATATAGATAATGATGTTTTTCAACTAATTAATCAAAGCAATGGATCCAGATTCGATTATAGATTCGAGTACTATATATTTAATACCACAATATATTCATACAATCGATTATAACCTGCTTAAAATTACAATCTCTCTCAATATATAAATATGAATTTCGACATGGAATTTAGTATCAAAATTCTTATAGTATGTTTGCTTCCCAAGAAAAAGATATTGTCTTCTTTTTAGGACGTAAAGAATGTATTTTAAAACAAGTTTACAGAGAGTTTACTTATGTAATCCGTCGAATCACTCAATTAATTAAGTATTCCCAGATTAAATTTAGTTAGTTAATTAATTAATTATTTAATTCAGTCTTCGTTTTCTAAACAACTTATGTTTTTGCACTATCAAGAACAAATAGTGAAAATCAGGTTATGGAATGACTATTCTAGTACTGTAATGAACAATTTGCTACAAGATTTGATTCACTGATTATGACTTTTACTTATTTTTTTCTTTTCAACATTGGTAGGCATTTGAAAATGACACCTTGTAAAATTAATGGTGCATAAATTAATGCATCACTAGCGTTCATAAACATCGAAGAAATATCTTGCTATGAGTACACATTAAAATTAGTTACTCTCAAATTTATCTATAATAACATCATCGTGTTCTATATGTATTACATTAGGTAAGACATATTTATCTATCCATTTAACGTTATATAAATTTAAATATTTATTTATATAAATCTAAAATTAAAATAAAGAACACTATTATATGTAGATTTATTTGGGTGGTGGTCCAAGTGAGGAGGAGTCAACTTCAGCTGAGTAGTCAGTCAAATCCATTTGTATAATGGGATCACTTGGTTTCCCCCTTCCCCATGTTTTCTCTTCTGGGCTATTCTTCTTCCCATATTCTACTGTTTTCCTCCTATCATTTTCAAAACTAATGTTATGTCATCATCAGAGGCAGCAATATTTTTCGTCTCCAATTCAACTTTGTCTTTTCATTTTCAAAATAAACGTTCTTATTAAATATCATCTATTTTAAAAAATATATTTTAATAGCTAAAAATAATCTTATTCTTTATTTACTCTTACTTCTAACATGTGTTTAGCAAAAAATAATTTAACATATTTAAGATCATAATTTCATGTTGGCCGGCTAAGAATTCACACGTTTAGAAAACGAATATAATGAAAATGATGATGCTGATTAATAGGAACATAATATTAGGGACAACGTAGGGGTGATTTATTTGGTAGACAAAATAAAGGAAGCAGGTTGAGATAGATTAGATATGTGGAGAGGAGATCCACAAAACTCCAGTGATAAAAAATCACACATCTACTAACTTACCATTTACCGATGATCAAATAACCTAGAAAGAAAGACATGGAAGTTGAGGATTATGGTAAAAAATTAATATAGGTGGTTGTAGGTTGTTTAGTTTGTCCTTTGGAGTATTGTTATTATTACTATTTCTAATGCTCTTTTATTTCTATGATTCTTATTATTATCTGTTATTTTCTTTGATATTATTATTTATTGTTGTCACTGTTTTTTTCTATATTTTTTACAACAAGACTATTTACTATTATATTTATTTTTCAAACCTATTTTAAAATATTTTACCTGAGTCGATAATTTATCGAAAATAACTTCATTACCTTCACAAGGTAAGATAAGATCTGCATATACATCACCCTCCTAATTACAATTGAAAATAAAATAAACAAAATGAATAGAAAATATATTCAGGCAGATGCGTGAATATCTCTATCTCTTTAAAGAGATTGAATCCCACTGTGCCATAATCTAAACCGATCCAGCAGTACTATATCTCTTGACTTGTCCCCTTCAGGATACAACAGCCCAACAACATGTATAAGTCAAACGACTCCGGATTAATTGAAGAGTTCAAAGCTCCACAAAAAAGAACACCTTCCTTCAACATATAATTACTTTTTTTTGTATGGTGAATTAGTTAAAGACTTAGAATAATTTCTTTGTCTCAATTCACTATTTCACTACACTAACCTTACTACACACTACAATATTTATCCACACTTTCATTTATAGGTGATTAATTCTTCCTTGACTTGAATAAGAATAAAGTGGATAATGATGTAGGTAAATAAACAAGCAAAAGGTTACATAAGTTACAAGGCACAATAAGGTAGAATAATGAGTGAAATGAAGAGTTGATGGTTATAAAAGTTATTAATAACTAATTACTACAAGAGGCACAAATACAATGTCCACCAATGGACATAACATGATACATAATGTGACATATGATATACTTTTATTAATATTAAAATGTTACTCACTTGTAAAATTACATTAAATATGTTATTCTTGTTATTATTTATATCGATTTAAATATCATCACATAGATTGAAAAAGTTATATGAAAACCACGCGTGTTAATAGCACACCCTACCATATAAGAGTTCCACGTCAACGGTTTTATATGTTGTTGGGGACAGGCCAATATGTTTTATCAAGGAGCATCGTTGGCCTTTTATTATTCGTAGAACATTTTTTCCTCCTCGTCGGTTACATTCATAGTATTCTATATCATTATTACTCGCATTTTTTTAATACATCACAATTATGATATTATGAAAATATGAAAAGAGTGTGTGGGTGGTCCCTTAAGCTGACGTGGAACATCGTTATTCTCAAAATCCAATATTAATATGTTTCCACTCCAATTTATCTTCCACTTGTCTAAATCGATCCCTCCATTTTCAAAATTTATATTCTAAATCACTTAAGAAGGAAAAGAAGAAAAAAGAGGAGGATATTATATTGAATTGGATATGTTTGACATTTTGATGAGAGTTAAGTGGACCCTTGAAAATGAAATTTATATATTTTTGTAAGGGAAAGGATAAAAGATAATCTACGATACTCAAAATAGAGTAATTGAACTCTTCTTTATACATTTGATGTGATTTTTGTTAGTGGAGAGGGGCAATTAAACTCTTCATTTGGTTTTTGATTTACATTTGATGTGAAGTTCGTTAGTGGTGAGAGGTTTGCTACATCTTGGCTACTTATAAGGATATTTTGTGCAAAAAAGTAAATGAAGAGTATAATTACTTTGTTTAACATAGTTTAGGGCACATTTGCTCCACTTAACTAACATTAAGATATTTTTAAATGCCTAGTTACTCTACTTCAATAGTTTAGGGCATTTGATACTTTTTTTAACCCCTAGCCTTGCTTTTCTTCGAAAGTGCATTGGATAAATGTGTTCCTATGCAATAGTTCGCAAATCATACAAGAGATGTATGTTATATTAAGCAAGTCCAGTGCGATGGACTCCACTGAGAGGGCATTGACAAGGAGAATCGGTCTCTGATCTCCCTTATGAGATATCATCTACCGCACCAACTCAGTCACACTTGTAGGTCCTTTCTTTCCCTTCAATATGGTAGGACAGAAATAGGTCACATTTGGGACTGATAATTTGGTTTGGTTGAGGTGCATTTCATTGTTCCCTTATTATGGGGGATGTATGCTCCATTTTTAGGTCTTCTGGTGTCAAATGACATCAAGAAGCCACCACTTACTTTACCCAAACCTAATAAAATAGACACATTTTATTAGTCTGAACAATTAAACCATGATGATAGTTTATATCAATTTCAATGGTTTAAAGCAGGAAAAATGCGTTACTTAAAATAATGACTATATGATTAAGAATTGGCAAAAAAAAATGATCTAATTTTAAAAAAGCTAATATTTTTTATTCATGGCAATTTGCCACATTGCGACCTATGTGTAATGTGACATGCAACAAATTATATTTTCCTGAAACTTATGAATCATTTAATTACGGTAAAGGTGCATCATCAAATGATAATGAAACTTTTTGGTACAACATTATTAATGATGGAAAATTGGTCCTAATTAAACATTGAAAATATATAATGTGCCTTTCTAACTAACAAGCTAAGTACTTGTTCAAAATTTTCATTACAATTATTGTTTTAAAAGAAGTGCTGAGCGTGAGCCTTGTGGTGGGACGTTTTACCTAGTGTGTGACAAGACTTAAGGTATGTTTGGTAGGAAAAGAAAAGCCCGTAAAATATTTTAGTCTAGAAATATGAATGTCGCCAATATAGTTTGGTCTAAAAATATTTATATTATTACTTAATGAATAAAAAATATTTCTTTTCAGATAAATATCTTATTTTTTTCCGTTTAAACATATTTTATTTAAAAACATCCAAAATATCTATGTAACAAGAAGTTATAAGATATATGACATTATCATGTAATATAAATATATACTTTTAGTCAAATGTCAAGTATTTATATCATGACTACACCTTGTATACATATGTAGCTTCTTCTTTTTTTTTTCCAGCTATTAATGTAAAAAACTTTATTCGCACCTCCAACAATGTCATTCATCGAGTCCAAGGCAAGTTTTAAAAATAAATGCCTTCTAAAACTCTGGTTACATGTCGAAATCAAGATGATTAATTAATGTGAAACCATTGACCATTGTTGTCCGTGAATAATTCTTAGTTTGTTAAAAGTGATGCATGTTTTGTTAGTTCAAAGTCTTATTATATAATGCTGTTGATTAAATAGAATGAAGAAAAGGACGTGGAACTTACAAGTGCTGTGCAAATTGAATAATATTAGGATTGATTGATACCGCAACGTACACTATTTACAATTATTAGGAAACTTTACTTGAATAAGTGAGATTGATTTGGCGTATTTTCTTTATGAAAGGCAAAAAAAGAAAAAGATCTTAACGAAATGATGTAACAAATTATTTAAAAAGGCTAAAACTAATTTCCATAAAAATGTTCAATATATATATTTAAAAATATATGAAAGAAAAGTTGTATCAGCAAAGAATGATCCGAGATTTAAAGTTTATGAATATTTTTACAATAATCTCAAAATTAATATATAATTGTGTGCGACCCCCCTCAGTCCCTTTCATGATCTTCTAATTTTGGTCAAAAAGAAAAATTCCACCTACTACCCCACCCCCCACTGCAGCTGCCCCGAATTGTCACGTTTGTAACTGACTACTCTCAAATATTGTATTATTTCTATTCTATGCTTTATGCAGATTAAAAAGTATGATGTTTCAGCTCAACTAACTGGAAGAATGATCACGAAAATGACTTTAAAAAAAATAAAAAAAGATAGAAGAAAGATTTTGTCAATGTTTGGTGTTCACATCCAATGTACTTATTCAAAATCTATGACTAAATTTAGAACATAAAGAAATTAAGAGACAGCGCAATATCATAATAGGGGTATATTGTATACCACATGCAAAGAACATAAAAGAGTCATTCATGATGTGGTGCTATCATATTGTGGATTCAAAATTGGATGGCGGTTGAACCAAATTGGTAACCTTAAAATCAAACTTTAAAAAGTAAAACATAAGCAGAAGTTAATTAAGAGAATTTACCAACATGAGTTGTGGTGGAGTGGTGAGACTGCTTAATTCACCCTAACTCAGATGTCTCAAGTTTGAGCCCTGAGTATGGAGAAAATCTTATTGGGATCGTCACTCTCAAATGATCCCTGCAGTACATGATCCAAATTTAGTCGATATTTAATTTGAGACTTTTTTTTTTACCAATGATTCATATAAACCTCTTACGCTCCGCTAGTTCCACCACTAATTAACCTCAAATTAAACCTTCAACTTATTCCGCAAAGAGAATTGTAAGTACACTTCCATAATTTGAAGTTATTACTCTAGCTTTTTGAGGTACAATATTATTAAAGCTTACGAATCTAATAAGTATAATCAAATATCTCTGTAACAAACAAGGCACTATAAAAGTTAATTTTCTTTTTTCAAAACCCATTTTTTGTATTTTGTTATCTACTTATGTTAAGTGTTATTTACAGCAATATTTCACCGTAGCAATTAAAAAATTCAAAAAAAATTGACTGATCAAATTATGTAATGCATGATGAAATATGAAATGGGGGTCCAAAAATAGGTGGTATTCACGGCTGACTAGGTCAACAGTTCATTGTATAAGACATTTCTAGATAAGTTCTGACATGACCAAATAGACGTAACTTTTTATTTACACGCACTCTTTGAATCTATCTACGTATACAACGACATAAATAATCGGACGTTGTGTTAGTTGGGATAAAACTTTGGTCAGTTATATACGTTCTCTTATTCATTTATTAATTATGATATCATCAGCTGAAATTCAGTCAGTATAGTACTATAGTTATCAATTTCTACATCATACAAAATTGGTATATATAATATTGTTGATGACATATTATGGAGGACTATTGATATGATCGATATCTCAATATCAAATGTCTCTAGTACATTAATTATAAGAAGAGATTCAATTCTTCTTTCACTTTATTATCAATTGTTCATCGTAGTGACAATTAAAAATATGAAAAATTACATGATGCAACTAAGATAAAGCACGTTCTTTCGTAGACATCCAATAAAATAGAAACGATACAGAGAATGAGAAATAGTCCAAATAAAAAAATCACATACTTGAATTGGGTCGTGAAGTCAATAAACGCATGATATGTGATAGATATTTTTATTACTTAATTAATGATTATTTATCACACATTTTTACATTATTAAATCAATTAATCTCAATAAGTTAATCTACAACACAACAATAATATATCAACTGCAATTCCACAAATAAATATTAGAAAAGGATTGAATGTATGTAAATTTTACCCCTATATACCTCATAGCAATAGAAATATCAGTTTTGATAGATTTTCGACTCAAGTAAAACAATACATAACATACTGACATAAATAACGAGTGCAAAAAAAATTCAGCTCTTTATTTTCTTTGAGGATAAGAATAATGTCTAGTCAAAAATCCTAGCTAGTGCTAGTGGTAGGGAGATATATGTAAAATATTTAAAAGATAATTATATAATTTTCTTAAATAAAATTTATATAATCAAAACTTTTATTTGACTTACTCTAATAAATCGTCTACATAGTTAATATCTAACAATAAAACGTCTACGCAGTTAATATATCTTAAGTCAAGACTTAAAAAGTTCCCAATTTAGCTTAGCTGACGTTGAATGTCCTATTTTGCAAGCTGAGCTAATTAACCAGTGCTTGTGCGTAATATAGTGCTTCTTCCGTCTCAAAATAAATAAAAAATTGTTCCAAATAAATATTATCATAGTAATTCAAGATAAAAATTAGTATATTTTTATTCATTTTATTAATTTACCTTTTAAGAGTTGTTTTTGAAATTTTACAAACTTGTTATCATTCTTTTTGCCTTTTGTAAGTGAATTGTATGTTGAATAAAATAATAATTATTGCTAATTTGTAAAAAGTTCTTTTATTTACTTTTGTTCATTGTTTTACCTAATATCTAGAACATAGAAATCAACTAAAAAGGCTACATTCCATAATGGAATAAATTGTAATACTAAAAAGAGTGAAAATTATTTATACCTCCAAACTTTACTTTAAAAATTAAATTTCCACCTAAACTTTGAGAAATAATTATTTTCCCCCTTTTTTTCTAATTGATTTGTTTAAATGTTTATTCGATTCTTACATTATCAATTTTTATCTTCTTTTTTTAACTATTTTTTAAAAATCATAATATTTTTATTTTTTAATCTATATAACAACTTTTTATCAAAAAAATATTGATTTTGTCCAAAAAAACAAAAGGAAAAATTGAGAATATAATTTAACATCGTTCTATAATGAAAACAAATTAATAGAAAAAAAATAAAGTTACTAATCTTAGCGGAATCTATAATGTGATAACCTTATAAACATATTTTGATGCAAGTAATAAAAAAAATAAAGCTATATTTTATAACATTTTTTAAAATTATTATCTATTATATTGTAACTAAATTTTAAAATTATAATTTAAAGAAATTATTAATGACCATCAAAATTCATTTACCTACATAGATAAGATATAGGCATAATTACATAAACGTGCCCTTTTAACTTGGTTTCAGCTGTTATCTACGCCTTCCAATTTTAGGTGTGCAAAATAGACACTTAAATTTAGTTGAACAAATATACACACACGTTGTACATGACAATTCGTGTGAGATACACTCGAATTGATAAGTATAATGCCATTTAGGACACATATTATGTTATATGTAGGACGTATGTATCTATTTGTTCAACTTTATACAAGTTTAAATGTCAACATGTGCATACCCATAAGTTGAAGAGCATAAATGACAACTGAGATCAAGTTAAAGAGCACATTAATGTAATATGCCTAAGATATAAGTGAAACTTAAATATGTATGCACATAATACATTCATACATACTTTAAATGTATGTAAAATTAAAATAATAATCATAAAAAATAATATTAGATTTTGCATTAAACTTATAAAAGGATTATTCAACTTAGAATGTTAATGAATTTAAATAAATATCTATAAATACAAAGGTTAAAAAATAAAACAGTATAAAAGAATGTTATATAATAATAAAAAAGAATGTTATATAAATGAAGGATTGAAAATGACAAGGGTAAAATAAACTTTGCATTCAATAAAACGGAAAGTTAGATATTTAAACCAAAATTTGGGAGTGTAAGTGAACTGATATTAGCATTTTGAACCATAGGTTTGGACAAAATGCCTTTCCAACTCTAACACATTCTCTTTTAATACTAACTATTTCACAAATGTATCTTAATTATATTTAAAGAGAAGAAATTCAAAGATTACTCATTGATTATGTGGTGCAGCTTGCCTTACTGAGATTAGGGATATATCCAACATTAGATTATCTGTTAAATGAAATAAAAGTCGATCAACATTTCAAGATTATTATTTTTATCAATCTAAGTGGCCTTCTCACGATAGACACCGGAGGGGATGCATATGCAGGCCTAATTCCTTTTTTTCATATTTAGCGTATTTCAATGTTAAACCTCATAACCCGTTGGCATTATAAAGATTCATTTTTTTTGCTTATAATATTTTACCGATGCATATATCATCAACGAGCAATGTATGTAACCAAAATTTTAATACATATGTGCGTGGTCGAGATAAGCATTCCTAATAAGAAAAGTAGTTAATGAACAGAGTAGACCATTTCCACCGCCACGAGGAATATGTATAATAGATGATAATGACTTTGAACTACTATTATAAAACATCAATCTAACATTACAACAGATCCTTCCTAAAGAGTTGGACCCTTGGATGTTGCTATTTTATCAAGAGTTTAAATTATATACATTAGCTTTTCTCAAAAAGGACCAACCTATTATCAGCCAGTCTAGTCTTGTAAGCAGTTTTTTTGTACTCAAACCATGTAAACTCTTTGTATAAACTGTCTTTTCCTTCCATTAGTGATGGCAATGGTGCTATTTTTTCACTCAATGGTGGTCCTCCAAAATATATCATTGATAGTCTTGATTTCACACTGTTTGTCAATACCCTATGCTTCACACTCTTAAATCTCCCATTAGTCATCACCTGCACGTAAATTCAGGATTTTTAGTTTATGAGTTCTGAACGATCATAAAACTTCCACTATTTCACAAGACAAGTACAAAATTTGATGTATTGTTGTGTACCTGCAACGAGTCACCAACATTGATGAAAAATGAATTCTGATCAGGTGGAACGGAAATCCAGTGGCCATTTTTGAGTAAAATTTGAAGGCCGGAAGTATTGTTGGATCTTAAAACCGATAGGATTTGTGGATCGGTGTGTTCTCCAAATCCAATCAAATTTTTGTCATTGAATTCTTGAATATCAGGACATGGAGGATAATGATTGAGCCTGAAAACAGAGTCACTCTTTTTATCCATCAAAAGCTTACTGAAAACATTCATCGGATGAATCTTTAATCCCTCCGCTACCATTTCAAGAATCTCACATGACATTTTCTTCACTGCTGACACATAATCATTCACTGCAGCTCTGCATTAACAACAACAAAATCAAGAAATGATAAAAACAAGAATCGAGATTTTAAGACATTACTCTGTTTTCCCCTGTTTGCTCTGTTTTAATGTCTTACTTACCTAATGTTTTCTGGATTTACACCTAATATAGATGCAAATTTCTGGTAATTGAATTCAGAATTTGTTGAAAGGAGAATGTATTCAACCCAACCGATATCGCCATTTTGTCCAATCTGTTTATTGCCATAGCCAAATGGGTCAGCAGGCCCTGCTTTTAGTTTCTCAGAAAGGGGAGAAGAGAAGAATTTGATTGCTTCTGATTCGAGTTTACTTATGAATTCCATAGGGACATTATGGTTTATGACTTTGAAGAATCCGAATTCTTCGCAAGCCTTAACAATGAGATTCTTGGAGTCAGGTTTAGAGAGGTCAATGACAGGAATATCATTGAAGAAAGAGGGGGCTTTGTAAGAGTTGTTGACTATAGAAAAGTGATCAATGGCAGGTTTTGTTAAGACCACCATTGTTGCTGTTTTTGATGAAAATAACAATAGTAAAACTTTGGTTTAATTTCTTGTTTGTAATTACAACTGTAGGAACTTAGCTGTGTAGAAGTGTACTTTTGGAATCAACCCTTGTTCGTTATATATAAGGGAAATCTGTGTACCACCCACCCATGCCTACACACAGACAGATATTAACAGAAGGATTAGCCTAATTTTTATCGTCTCTCTAATTTGACTTGGTGCCCATGTCATTGTATTAAAAAATATCTTGAATCCCTTCTTTTTTTCTTTTTTTTTGGGAATCCACGGCCGCTAATTTTTGAGTGTGTGTGATGAATAAATTTGTTCATGTGCAATAACTCATAAAATTGATGGGACGAGCTCAACTGAGAAAGATAACCAGTGAGGGACCTCACCTAGCACCCCTCTGAATACTGCACTATAATCTTCCTTTAGCGTATTAGTACAACTTAAAATATTAATTACTTGATATATAACATATAAAGATGATTATTTGAAAAAAAAAATAAAAAAATTAACGTGTTGAAAAATAAATTGTAAGCATTGATAAAATATGATGAAATAAACATTCTATTGATGAATATTTTTTAATACGATTTTGTTCTTTCTTTGATTATTTTATACGTCAGGAGTTTGTCAAATTTCGAGATTTCTCTTTTTATGTTACCATTTATATGAACGTGAGATAGAATTTAAAATAAAATAACCTTCCAAAATTCTAACATAGATTGAGCTAATCTAGTAAAATCCCACAATGACCTAATACAATGAGGTTAAAACTCCTATGACATTGTGCATCTATACCAGTTTTTTTTCTCCTCGTGATCATCATTTTTTCCACACACAACCTTGTGTTTGTACATGGAGGGAGCTAGTATTGAAGACATGGATTCAAAATAATTCAGTAATTCAAATTTTAAATTCTGACTTCAATAAGTATCATAGGCATTAACAATCAAACGGTATGGAATGACGATTCAATGGAACTTAGTACACTAGGAGATTATGTCGCTATTTTGATTTAGAAATTGCTTTCAATATCTTTTTCGGACATTGATAGGTCATTGAATATGGAAACAAACATTGACAAGGATTCTCCTCTTTCAAGAAAACACATAGTTCTAAGGTAATTTTCACTATGTCGGCAAAGTTAAGGCTTACAAGACTCACTCCCTGTCAATCTTTACCTGTGCACCATACTATTGTTGAATGGACGTAGTATTCATTTTGAGATTCAATTAATTTAAATTCACGTTGAGAAGTCTCGTTATAAAATAAAAATCATATAAATAGAAGAAGGATAATTTATTTCTTAAATTGTAGTCAATCAATATTCCCGGTCAAAAGTGAGTTCATACTGAAAGCTGGAATTCAATAACGCTAAGTATTTACCATTCCATCGTAATATTTGATGGTCAGAACTTAGAAGATTGGTTATCGCCTATCGGAATTTGTGTTTATCATAAGTACTCCAAGGCATTGCTCTTTTAATTTGTTTAGTACGGAGAAAAATACTCCCTCCTTTCATATTTACTTGTCTATTATATTAAAAATAGATGTCCAATAATATTTATCCAATTTATAAAATCAAGAGATAATTTTACACTTAGTTCCTAAATACCCTCATCATTAACTATAGTCAATTTCCCATTACATTTTTCTAGATATTATATTTATTATATTCAAAAGGTGATATGATAAAATTATCCTTCGATTTATAATTTTTTAAGAAGTGTGCAAAATTAAAAATGGATAAGTATTGTTGGACGGAGTACTTTTTAGCAAATATTTTTGATTTTTTTCATGTATAGTAATTTGACCAAAAAAGGATGTAATACTTCCTCCATTTCATATTAAGTGAATTTTTGAGGAATTTCTTATTGTTCAAAATAATTGAATTATTCAAAGTTCAAGATAGATGTTTAAAACTTTTTCCATATTTGCCCTTTTATTTATTAAAGATTTATATTTTCTAGGAGTTAAATCACACAACTTGCAAAATTATATCTATGATTTTACAAAGGATAATAGTGAAAAATATGATTAAAATTACGTCCTTGATTGTTTTTCTTAATATATGTGCATTGCCTCATAAATTCAGCGGGAGTATGAGATGAAGTGAACAGAATTCTTTATTTGCAGGCGAACTTTTGGTCATAATAACGTGGCCACTTATTATTCGTAGACTTCATCGTATTCTTATTTATTTATTTTTTGGTTGAAGTGGTTAAATTGCTCTGAATTTTAGGTAAATTATTAATTTTATCTTAAAATTATGCCTAATACTAAAAACACTCTTATGCTTAGAAAAGTTGTGATAGAATCTTAAACTTAAATACATTAAGTTCTAATTTTTAATTTGTCTCTCCAACTTTGAGAAATAAAAGAATGACGAAGAAATCAATTCCGTTGAAGTGAGTTGTCTCACTCTCTGTTAACGGGAGTTAAGTGGAATGAAATCTATTAATTATTGTGAAAATGATAGAACAGAAAATTTGGTCCCCTAATAATTCGAAAAATTGGTAACTTAGATCATATTACTCATTGAGTTTGGTGTTGGTACATTTCATATTTCACATAAATTAGGGTACGTAAGCTCCATTATTTATTTTGCTCTCTGACTCTGATTGTACCTATAATTGTCCTACTGTCCTACTATTTATAGAAGCAATTACGCATAATTTTCACACTGTAAAGATTTTTCATATCCATATTAAGAACAAAATCTTAATAATAAGGATCGTGACTACATTGTGTTAGGTGTAACCGGGGCGGAGGCCGCGGAGCCAACTTACAGTTACAATTCATACAAATTTTTTTCGGTAAAAAATTATATTGTTTATACATAATTTAAATAATTTTTTTATGTATATATATAATAAATGTTGAACTCCATTTGAATAGTTCACTAGTCTATTTTTGAAATTTCAAATTCCCTTATTAAAAATTTTAATTCTTGGATGTAATAATGTCTAAAATTGTCATTTGATGTGATAAAAAAAAAAGGCGACTCTTGCTAGAATGAGTCAATAGTTTCTTATTCTAAAGAGTTTATCTTTTTATTCAATTCAAACACGTGGGAGTTGATTTAATTTATGTATTATAAATAAGTTTATATTTATAACTTATATCTTTTATTTAATTGCAACAATGTCATTAATAATTTCAGCTATTTACGTATCCTCACCGGTCAGTAAATGTATAACATGATAAAGATTAAAAAACATGGATTTAGTACAATAATATTTGTAATGACCCGTTAGGTAATTTTGAGAACGAGTCTTCCTTCTTTCATAGATGACCCTTTTCGTAAATTTAAGTTGAAAATTTTGGACCTTTCGATAACTTTGGTTAATTAGTTGAGGGTTAATTTTAGAGAATTAATTTAATTGATGGGCTAAAGTGTTAATTTATTTAATATCCTATACCACTTTTCTTATATCTATTAAAATACGTTAGTAGAGTTTGTAAATTTTAATACATAATTAGTTTGGAAAAGAAAAAATAAATAAATATATATATATATATAAAAAAAAAAATCAAATGGCATTAAGCCATCAGATATAAACGAGAAAACGAGAAAAACAAACACATAAACGGAAAAAAAAATACGGAGGAAGAAAGAAAAGAAAGGGGAAAAGAAAAATAAAAAAGAAGAGAAAAATAAGGATTTTAATTCCAAAACGTCAAGGTAATTATTCTCATCCTTTCCATTAAATTTTTATGCGATTATGAACATATTTTTAGGTTATATTGGTGGAGAAATAATGCTAAAATAAGAAAATTTGATCCTAGGGTTCTTCATATAAAATCTTGATTTGGAGGGTCGAATAACGATACGTTTTAGCTGAAAATTGACATGTGAGTTTATTTTATCATGAGTGAACATAATTGGAAAGAAAATTTCAGATTTAACTTCAATAACTCGGGATGACTTTTTGACCCAATTTTTGATTCGAAAATAAATATAGCAATATGGGTGTATTTAAACAGATTTTGATCGTTAGAAAGCGTTACAAAAGGCTCAAGTTTTAAAGTGATTATTCAATTTAATTGAGGTTTAACCCTAGTTTTAAAATTCAGAAAATATGGAGTTGACATATTAAGTGACATCAAGATTAGGAACGTGTTTATAGATCTGCTTAAAGTTTTGGGTCTAGGCTAGACATATGGTAATAAGGGTGTTGTTAGTTTCAAAAATTTTATTGTAATTATTTATTTGACTAGATTACGTTGATTTAGAGGCCCAACGAATTGGGAAGGCTCAAGGCCCGGAGTGACTGGTTGATTAATTAAGGCAAGTGAGTTTCTAAACCGTTGTTTAAGATTGTAGATACTTGTATTTCCGTATTATGTGTATTAGGGAGTAATTAGAATTAGACTGGGTTATTGACTGTATGATTGGCCTTAAAATGGAGATGAAGGGTATAAAATGGTGATCTAATGGCATTTATTAGTGGAATTGATATGTTGTGATTATGAATTTATTTTGAACATGTGAAATGACTATGTTGATGTGAGATAGGAAAAATTATTGTTGTTGTCATGTTATTATCGTGAATTATATGAACATGAATTGATTGCATTGATTCTGACATATTGTGTTGAGACTGAAAATGATGTGAAACAAAAGGGGTCGGGCCACACGCTCCGTGGCAGGTATTATGAAACAAAGGGGTCGGGTCACACGCTCCGTGAAAGGTATTATGAAAGAAAGGGGTCGAGCCACAAGCTCCGTGGCAGCATATATATATTGAGGGGACGGGCCACACATTCCGTGGCAGGTTACATGGAAAGAAATGTCCCCCAGGGTTCTGGACTGTAATTCAGCGGATGTGTACCGATATGACAGACATGCATCAACTTATTGCAATGCATCACATTTTGTTGATATTTGTGAATTCGTGTTTACCCCTTTATTGCCCTGTATATGCTGAACTTGACTTGATATCATTCATTGGTGAGACTATTGATAAGTATTCGTGAACTGTATTACTGTTATTATTGTACAAATGTAGAGTTGGTCTGGTTTTATGCAAATTGTAGTTAAGAAGGTTCGGTTGGGAGGACATGATTACTTGTATCTATTGAGCTTTGCTTAATTTTAGTTGTCCACTTGCTGAGTACTGTGTTGTTTGGAACTCACCCCTTGTTTCTACACTTGTGTAGGTCGTGACCTCGGACCTGCTTGATCTCCTACTGTCTTCTACTACATCCGAGGCTATCATTCTGAGTGTTGAGGTAGCTGTTACATCCACCTAGCGGACACCTCTTACTCTTTTATTATGTGTTAGTCCTATTCTGGAGACAAAGACATTGTGACTATATTTTCTTTCGTACTTTGATAATGTATTAGTGGCTTGTACACGTGATAACCAATCTTGGGGGATTTTGAGGTTGTTTTAGGTGTTTTCATTTAAGTTAAATTTTGATTTATGTCTTTTTCTTCCGCATTTACTTTCTGTTGGGTATTAGGCTGACTTGTCTCGATGGGTAGAGATGAGTGTCATCACACCCGTATTTGGGTCGTGACAATATTATTGATGTGGGACTGGGTTTTTTAAATTTAAATCTTGAGAATGTGCACTTTACCTTACAATTATACTACGAACTGTTAGTTGCCATGTCAAATTCAACATCAACGATAGGTGCAAATTAGTTTCCTATATACAAATAGGAAATAACTATTTGCAATTTATTAGATAATATGCATAAAGAAGAATCTATATATATAAAGCAGGAGTATAGCATCTATTTATGGCTTCTATTCATTTTTTTTTCTTTTTTTGGCTTTTTTCTTTCATTTCTTTTAATTATTTTATTTTATAAAATCTTCTCCTTAATACATAAATTCTACTCTTAATTAATATTAGTAAAATCCATAACTCCTAACCTTTCATATAACTCTCAAATAATTTATATACAAATTGATGACACGTTAAACTCACTCTTATAAAACCCTATATTTTGAGACTTATATGATGATTATTTTATTTTTATTTCTCCTTATGCTTCATCTTTTATCTTTTTGGTTGATTATTTTTTTGTATTCTTTGATTTGATTTTGCATAAGAGAGATCTATAAATTGTTAGATCATAGATGCATAGTTCAATTTCATAAGGTAAAATGATTTGATATGTCTATTATAATTATCCCTTTTTCTCTATTGCAATTATATGTTTAGTATTATTATTTTTGTAACTTTAAATTTTTATTGAAATAATAGTACGTAATGCCAAGCTTTTTTTTTCCACTTGCAAGCTTTAATTTTAAAAGACAAACAGTAATTCCACATCAAGATTTTTTTAAAGCATAATTAGAAATTATTTTGGCTAGAGATTTTTTTATTTTGGCTTGTGAGTTATTACACGAATTTATTTATAATAATTACCATGATAATATTGTAATAATAGGAATAATTGTATTATTATTGTCAATCTCTATACGATTGAAGTAGGTAAGTATCACACCAAGTCATTAAATAATATCATAACTTATTTTTTACATCTCGTTTAACGTATTGTGTTGAATTTTTTTATTTTATATTGTAAAGGTATAATCTCAACGGTAATGTCTCACTATCTCAACTTCATTATCTCTTCTCACAATGCTCTATATGCGACAAAAATATGCATTAAATGAGCGCGATACGAATGTCAAATATCAAAAAAATAATTAAAAAAAGATCTCTCTAACTTTTAAATTTCGTGTATAAATATGTCGATACAAACATCGAATATCGAAAAAAATAAATATGTCGTTATTTATTTATTTTTATTATGGAGTCATTTATACAAAAAGTAATTTATGATTCAGTTTATTTAATATTGTTGGTTGAACCAATAATATTGCTATAAGAATCATTGACTTTAGTATGAGACTGATAATTAGATTGTCAATTAATTGAAACTTTTCATTTTAACATTTTTATTTTTATTTTTTCCAATAATTTTAAATTAAAAATGCAGCATGTAATTTTTTTTAACAATTTTTCTAAATAGGTAATATCAGAATCATAACTTAATTTGTATTTTTCTTTTTTATTACATTATTTATTAGAATATTTATCAAGTAGTACCATTAATTATTTTTAAATATATTTTCTTTTCTTATAATTGCACGAAGCGCGGCTAAGTATACTAGTTGTATTATAAAACATAATTTTCACATTATCCTCACTGATCAATTAGCTCACTGAAAAAAAAACCTCATGACAGAAACAAATTTTCAATAAGAAACTTTCTGATGTTTCTGTATGAAAACATTGTTATTTTTTTTTATCAGTGGTTTAATAAAACACCTATAAAAATAATCACTAAATATTTTTTATTGAGAAATAGTAATTCTTTAGTAGTGGATATTATTATCCACTTAGGATGCCTTGTTCATAATTTTATCTTGTAAGGTTGATAAATAAATTGGAGAAAAATGCCTATTGATTTTTTCTTATTGCATTACTAAATTTGAAATTTCTAATTAATCACAACCTTTCTTGGTGTATGTCCTCTCAAGATCTACTTTGGTCAAATATGATAATTCCAAATCACTCACGTCCTCTCAGCCCAATTAAAACATTTTTTCAATCTTTATCTGTTCATAAATCAACGTGAATAATTATATTTTAAGCTACGTGCGATATTAATAAACTCAATTTTAATTTATCTGTTACAGCACTAACTTATTTTTATCAATAATTTCTTGTTCAAATCATATTAAGTATGAAGTAAACAATTATCTTGTTAGGAAATAAAATTTACCTTCACATATAGATTTTTTAAAAGATTTAAAAATAAATAGACTCAATATAAAATATCAAACATTAAATAAAAAATTAATATTTTTACCAACATATGTCTCCCGAAAGGTCTTATCACATGCAGGTAGCAAAGTAGATCTTCCGTAGATTTTTCTTTTTGTGATTCCACTATTAAATTAAAAAATATTCATTTCCTTTCAAAATAAATATCGTCTTGGTTAAAAAAAAATATCATCCCAAAATAAATATTATTATATTAATAAAAATACTGATAAATAAATTAAAACAATAAAAATAATATTTTACACAATTTAAATATTTAAAAATTGAAGTCCCCTGATCCGACAGCACACTGTTGAAAAGTGAAGAACATTATATTCGACAGGTATTGTCACGCCCACTAAATCAGCCGCCAACCTATTCATAGCTTACAGACAGTAGGATAAATCTTTTGCCTCTTCTTATCCGATCACCACCGATACGTTTATTTTATGTGATATCGTTTGATTTATATGAATACTTTTATTTATAAAAAATACTTTTTTTATTTTATTTTATGTGATATTTTTTATTTTAATATGATATTTAAGAATATAAGGTTACATTTTTTTTTGAGATGTATTAAAAAGAAAATGATATCAGAGGGGTAGTTTTTTTTGAAATTTTTGGTGTAAAACAATATGCAGATATTAATATTGATGTAAATTATTTTATTAAAGATAAATGGAGAATTTAAAATTAAATTATTTTTTATTATAATAAAATGATATTCTTTTTAGAATGGAGTAAAAAAATGGAAGTGTCACATAGGATGAAGGGAGTACTTTATTTGTCTTAAAATAAGTATTATTTTTTAAAAAATAATATGTCTCAAAATAAATGTTACCGTAAAAATTTAAGTGAAAATTTGTATTTTTTTCTACTATACTTTATATTCTATTTTATTAATAATGTTCAAATCTCAAAAAATATTTATTAAGTAAAAATAATTTAATAAACTAGAAATTATAAACTTATTTTGAGCGGAAGGGAGTTGTTATTAGGGGCGATCAAAAATCGAATCGAAAAAATGTTATTGGGTTAATGGAGTTTTAATCGTTTTATAAAAAAAAATTATCGGATTATTGGTTCGATATTGATTTTCAATATTGGGTAAATTAATAACCCATTAAGATAATAATAATTTACTACTTTATCCCTAAATAAATATTAAATATTAATATTAATACTTTATTGATTACTACATTTACCCTTTAGCCTTCAATTCACTTTATTTTCCTAGTTCTTTTATTTGTGTTGCATTTGTAGAGTTCTTTTCACTATTATTTTTATTTTATGAGCATTCTTTATATTATTGTCTTATCAAGCCAAATTATTAGAGAAAAATCATATAATTATTTTATGAGTATTTTTTTATTGATTAAATCGAAAATCAAACCGTTAAAGGTCAAAATAGATAAATCGAAAATCGATAAAAAAATATCTTATTAATTTGTTTTTGATTTAATATATATTAAAATCAAAAATTAATAAATCAAATTAATAATTATACATAAACCGAATGAATCGATGTACATCCCTAGTCATTATGTGCCTAATCAAGTTAAACATTTCATGTTCACGTTATCACATATACCAACTTGAGGTGATGACATATACGGATACACGATTTGCACTTAGATTAATTGATGGATCTATGATTTTAAAGTCATTTAAATAAAATACAACAACAATAATCCAGTGAAATCTCATATCGTGGGGTCTGGGGAGGGTAAAGTGTACGCAGATCTGACTCCTATCAATGTAGGACGGCTATTTCCGAAAGACCCTCGGCTTAATAAAAAGCATATATTTTATCCTTATACGTGTCGACCTCTGAATATAATATGCTTATTTTAATGTTTAACTATTCATTAGGTGAATTTTACTTTATGTCAGTGGGTAAAGTTAATTAAACTTGAAAGCATGTGCTTTCTCGACACAAATTAAAGGTGAACACTATACAAGATACTTACCCTCTATTATTGGAGCTGTTTTTTTTTTAATCATTTTAATTTAGGAGTACTAATCAAGATCAAATTAACCAATTTGATTTAATTGGCTGTCAGTTTAATTATGATCTTGTAAGGATATTTTGTATGTAACATTAAAGTGACCGTCCATTCAAATGGAAAAAAAAAACCTTTATTGGAGTAGTGTACTCATTATGAATCAGAGAAAAAGGTAAAAATGGGTGTATATCCAATATCTATCCACCTTTTGTGGCTAAAATGATTTCTCATATTGTCACGTTTTTGTTTGGACGAGAACTTTCTTCTCAAAGTAAAAATAAGATTCGTACATATTATTACGTAGTTAAACAATAAAATTTATTATTAATCTTATTTAGTGATAAATTTTTATTAGCTATGAGTAAATTAGCAATCAAATTTATAGCTAATTATAATTATTTTATAGTGTACTCAGGGGCGGAACCAGAATATTTGATAAGTGGGTTCAAAAAAATTAAAAAATAAGGAACTGGATGAAAAAAGTAAACAAATGTGTTGAGATGTAAAGACTAGTTAGGAAATTAGTTAGAAGTAGGGGTATTATGATCAATTCCATCTGTCTTGCTTAAACAAACTAACTACCAATTAGTTAGTTTGTTAGTCTAAGTAACTGTGTATATATAGACATGTATATGTAATCAAAGTAATGAGGATTAGGGCATTCTCTCTACTCGCTCTACTCTCTCTACTCTAACTTCTCTCAATCTTCATCTTCTTCTCTATACTGAGCTTAGATGTAAGAAGCTCAGTAAGAAGCTTAGAAAACTTCAAAATGTGTCATTGCCGAGAATCGAATCCACGACCTCAAGCTCAATCACAGGCACTTTATCCACTAATCCACAATTTCCATTTGTTAAGGGGATGCAAAAATAATATGTGTACATGAATAAACAAATTCGCATATATATAGTGCAATTTTCCGATGAAGGGGGTTCGATCGCCACCCCTCGCACCCCTGTAGTTCCGCCCCTGAGTGTACTTATGAAATTACACTGAGTAGGTGCATGAAATTTTCTTATTTTTTTTGAAGTTGAACTTTAAAAAATATATTGGAACATAAAATTTTGAAATTCAATTTGAAAGTGAATTTCATAATTTTCGTGAATTTTAAAAAATAACAAAAAGATATTTAACTTTATCACTTTAAAAATTAAAAAATATATTTTATTTTAAATTTCACAATAAATCATAGTCAATCACACGCGGAATATGTTTAGATAAGAATTCTGTCTCATCTTAAATATCATTGCCATATATCATAAGATTGCCTTAAATTTCTTCCACAGATAATTTGGTCAAATCTTTCCCATCTTATCTTCCACTATGACAAGTGCGAAGACTATACACTAGTGTAGTACTACTAAATTTAATTCATAATAGTTTTAATGAAATTAGCATTTTTGGTCTTTTGGATAAGTCAGGGGTATGGGATTGTCGAATTTTTTGGATAGTAAATATAAATTTCGTATCAAATAAAATTACATTATAGAAACGAAAGGGGTATTATATAGAAAAAATACGATAATATTTGTTGCCTTTATGTCAGAACACCTGCTCTGGTTCACATGCATGCACACAACTCTATGTATATTCTTGGTATACGTAAATGATGGGGAGGGAAAAAATCATACATTGCATGTGTATAATTGGAGAAATGTAGAAACATGCTGTATATCTGGTTTCATCTGATAGGTCACACTATTCTTTGTCTGTCGAACATGAAATGTTTGGTCAATTTTCCTAAAATAATTTTCTTAATCAGAAGTTGTCTGCAAATGTTGTAAACACATATATTTACTTAAAAACAGCGCAATGTGTATACACATAAATGTATGCATGTATCAATGTATGTGTCTGTTTTTGAGTTCAAAGGATATTTATTTTATATAATTTTGAACAATTCTTAATTAGCATTTACGATTGAGCTAGAGAAAAAACTCTTGTTTACTTATCATATAGTATTTGAGACATATCTATCTCATTTTATGATTTGCCCAATAATAAAGTCTCATCTTATATTATTCATGGCTTCAAATCTATCATATTAGGTATTTAGGGTGTTGAGTCCTACATATATGTGTGTTGGGGGAGGGGCGAGGGATTTAAAGGGCATTTGACCTAGTCTTTTTATATGATATTGAGCAATCGTCCTCACTTAACTTAATTTTTATGATTAAATTATACATTAAGTTGGACCAAAATTTGTTTCTTTATACGTTGAATCTGTTATTATTTGCCCTAAATTTTCTATTTTATCTGGATGTTACCATATTGTGTTTTACTTGCGGGTAAATAATTCTTCCTTGTTTATTTTTTTTTCTAGGATGAGAAGTTTTCTCTTTCCTAGACTTTTATAAATAGAAGATTCACTGTTCTCATATAATGTAACATAATAATATTAAAATATATTCTCTCTGTTTATATTAGTTGTCCATTTTATTATAAATAATTATCTCAAATTATTTGTTAATTTATTAAATTAAGATAGAATAATTTTTTTTTATAAAAATCATTTGACCCTTACAATGAATTATTTTTTTTGTAAGTGTAAACAACTTTGTAAAGTTACAAAAAAATTCTTAAGGACTAAAATAGAAAAAACTTTTCTTTTTATTTATGATTTCTTAAGAAACGTATAAAGAGAAAAGCTGACGACTAATATGAGACAGAGTTAGTAAAAGGACAGTTCGGTGCATTAAAGCTCTCGCTATGCGCAGGGTTCGGGGAAGGGCCCGACCACAAGGGTCTATTATACGAAGCCTTATCTTATATTTCTGCCAGAGGCTGTTTCCAAGACTTTAAAAAATCTTTCTGAGGGGAAGACTAATCTTTCAATATTTTTTGTGCTTTCACTATTCTCTCAATATTTTTTATGCTTTCTTTTATATTATTAGTTTTCCCAATATGTAAGTCACTTGACCAAATTATATTAAATACCATATTTTTAATTTTAGTATAATTTTCTTGATCGTCTAATTTATTATCGTAAAAATTTGTAATTATTAATTTCCGCAGCGTGTTATCCTTATCCTAACAGATTCCGGATCCACATTGAGGAGCTAATAGCGGACTGAGGGAGCAGTGCCCTAAAATATGGGAACTTTAAAATGTATCTAAAATGTATCTGAGTGTACCAAAATTTGAGAAAATGGGACCAAGTTTTTGTTCTATCATTTTCAGAATTAACTTTCTTTTTCAAAAATGAGTGTCTCCACTCAACTTTTCACAAAAGTGACATTTTCACCTTAAAATCCTCTTCTTTAATCTTATATATTTACTCCGTTTCATATTATTTGGTCTTTATTGACATCACATATCTCTTACTAAAGATTTATTTTATTAAACTAATCTAATTAGTAATATCTTGAAACTGTAAAATCGACAACTACTACTTTCTGTAGTAATTTAATATCAAGAATGTTGAAAATATATATTGGATTGGATCCACCATAAGAGGTGTTAATCAGTATGTTAGTCCATTAGCTTGTCATACTCCTTAACTCTAAGCCTAGTGTATAAATACACCAATATGGGTGTAGAAAATAAAAGTTTTTTTTTTCCATATAAGATGACGGCTAGGATTAGTGGGACGCTTTGCATTCCTAAAAAATATCTAGGTTATAGATAAAGAGAGTTTATTTGCTTTGTGAGAATTTTCAACGATTACTAACGTACTATGGAGAAACTTATTAGTCTCTTAAATAAATAATTATGCTTACAAATATCATAACAAATATATCTATTATTAATATAGTGACCAAATAAAATAAAACGGGAGTATATAGTGATAATAAAATGGAGAAATGGATTTAGACAAGTGGAATCTTAAATTTGATCAAATGGTACAGTGTGTTTTTGGAGTAAAAAGGATTATGAGAAGAAGAATGTTCCACGTTGGTGTCTAAAGCCAACCTGTCTCCTGTGTCACTGTGTACATGTTGTCTACGAATAATAAGGAGCCACGACATATATAATAAAGTTTTATTTGTAGTCCCCGACAACATTTATATGTGTCATCCTGTTAGAGTTTTAACTGTTGACACATGTGATTATTGTACAAAAAAAAGTAGTATTAATGATTTCTGAAAATGAAAATGGAGGGAGCGGGGGAACATAATTTATGACACTGAAAAACACATTGCTGCTGGCTGCTGCATTAATAAAATTCAAACAATTTAGAATTGGAAATGTACTAATATAGAAACATAGTCAGACAATGTTAGAGAAATTTGATGATTCGTATAACGTTCTATATGTAACATCATTTATGAATTATAAAAAAAAGTCAGTCCGGTGAAATAAATTTTCCGCTATGCGTGGAGTCCGGAAAAAGATTTGATTAGAAGGGTGTATTGTACACAGCCTTATCTTGCATATCTGTCAGTGACTGTTTTCAAGATTTGAATCCGTCACCTCCTAGTCACATGACAACAACTTTACCAGTTACATCATATATGAATTATATGTAACATCATATATGAATTATGTGTCTAATAAATTGAAATGAATAAAAATAATATTTTTTTAACTATTTCAATTAGTTTTTCTCTCTCTCTTCACTCTGAAGATGAGCACTAGTGGATTAGTATATACTCCCTCTATTTCATATTAATTGAATTTATGTAGCAATGCACACATATTAAGAAAAATATTTAAGGACATAATTTGAACCATAATTCCACCATTGCCTATTGTAAAATCATAAATATAACTTTTTAAGTAGTGTGATTTATCTCCTAGAAAACATAAACTTCAATAAATGAAATGAAAAATATGAAAAAAGTTTCAAATATCCTTTTTAAAGTTTGAATAATTCAATTATTTTGAAAACGAAAAATTTCTCAAAATTCAATTAATATGGAATAGAGGAAGTATTAAAAATCAAATATATCATTTATGATTAAGTTGAATGAAGATAGAATTTTGATAAGTGATTAAATTAGGAGATGAAGTACTAAGTAAAACACATCGTTAAAATTAAAATGAGTTGAATCAAGAGAAATAAATTAGATAAAAATAGAATGAATAACGAAAGAAATATCATCCCAAAAATCGGGGGGGGGGGGGGGGGGTTGGGTTGTAGGCAGGGGGAGTCCATGTCATTGCCCTAATACGCGTTGCCTGGAGTAATGTCTTAATAATCTCATATCAATCATTTTAATAGTCATTTCATAGCATGATTGCTCTTGTCAATCAACTAATTTCGTTTTAAACAATAATATCATTTTAATTAGGAGAAAGAAGCCACGTTTTTTTTCTTTTTTTTTACTAAAATTTCAGAAATATTTAATAAATACTTTCGACAAAAAATGTTGTAATTTTTCAGTCAATTTCCTACGCAATGTAAGAGGTTAGTGTAGACATCAAAAATTTGTGGGACTCTACAAGAAGAGTTCGATTTCGATTAGAATTCTTGGAGGCTACTCTATCCTAAACTTAGATCATGCCTATATAAATAGTAATATATTCCTTTTAAAGAGGCATTTCGAATATACCATTAACTCCTGGGATATTCATAAAGAGATCAAGGAGAGTCAATCATTGTTAATTCGAGAAACACGCTACTAGCGACCCTCGAATTATGGAGAAATCTTACGAGAGAAGAGTCAAGCTAAGGAAAAAACAGATTTATACCTATAATGTTTGTCGATAAAATTATGTTTCTTCATATTTTATTTGTAATTGTAATTTAATTTTCATCACTTTAAAATTTATTATAAATAGTTAGTTTTGTGGATGATCACTCAACTTTAATTTTACTTTATTGTAATACTACTAACTAAACTATTTTTTGTGATGAATCAAAGTGAACCATAGTTTGTAATTATAAAGTCAGTCGACTTTGTCTATGTGTCATATAATAAACTCTACTAATTAGTGGGAGAGGGCATATTTGAACCTTTTTAAGTGAATATATTTGATACCTAAGATAATATTAGGGACTTCTATGAGTCAATAGATTCACGAATGACATATATTTGACAAGTCACAAACGTTATAATGTGAAGGAAGGATATTCCATAAAGAGTGCCATGTAAAGCCATAATTAGGGGTGTACATGGACCGGGTTGGTTCGGATTTTTTATAAACCAAATCAAACCATTTGTGTTGGGTTATTAAATCTATAAACCAAACCAAACCAATAAAAGTCGGGTTTTTCGATATCAATTTTTCTCGGGTTTTTTCGGATTTTTTTGGGTTTCTCATAGTATCTAATAAAAAACACAGAGCAGTGCTTCTTAAAAAGAGTTCTAGTACAAAATATCAACATATAAGATGGAGACACAACACTGTTTGAAGTTTTAACTTTATAATATAACTTTATAAGATGAGCTTTTTTTGTATATTATTTAGATGAGCTTCTCAAGTCCAAATCTAAATGTAAGAAAGAAAACAAAAATTATGAAAAAATTTTAAAAAATATTTATAAATTACATTTTAATAAATATTTTTATGTATAACATAATTTAAAAGTAGTATATCTATAATCGGGTCGGTTTGGGTTCGGTTTGACTTTTTTTAGTTAAAACCAAACCAACCCTATAATGGTCGGTTTTTTTTTTCAAACACTAAACCAAGTCAAACCAAACCACTAGCCGGGTTTTTTTCCGGTTTGGTTCGGTTTGTCGATTTGGTGCGATTTATCGGTTTATCCTGTACAGCCCTAGCCATAATTGGTCCATATAATTATTTTGTGGGGGGAAAGGCTACGTACCTTCTTTTTTTATTCCAACTGATCACCAAGACAATTTATCTGGTAGTGACTCAGAAAAGAAAAAAAGTACACAAAGGGAGAAAAGAAGGGGACAATGTTTTCGTTTTTAATATTCTATTGATGTTCGATATTTATATTAAAATTTGACTGATTAATTTGGATTCACACATTAAATTTAATTAATTTTTTTTGTTAGAAAGGACATAAATATAAATCTCTTAATTAAAAATAAAGTAATTTCAACCAGCACACGAGAATCTATGTTAGTAACCATGTTTAATCTTGGTACACATTTCCACAATATTGTCAATCCTAGGTCCACCGTCCAAATTGCACTCACTCACATAGTACTAAGATTTAAAAAGCAAGTTTTCTTATGCTTTTTTATCCATATCCTAATCCTCCTCTATGATCGCATTTAGTTCTTGTGAGTTCCAATTTAGGAGGTGACGTTTAACTAGACATAACATTTGAAAAAGTAAGAACAAACTTTTGAAATTTGTTATAACTAAAACAAAATCATACTATTTATCTGACTTACGAAGAATAATATGAAAAATTTAAAATTAAAATTATTTTTAATATTTATGGAGTTTGAACCCTTCATGTGGATATCAAGAGTGAAAAGTAGGGAGCGTACCAATTATTCTAGTCCTCCCTTCCCTTGATTTCTATATTTATGTAATTAGTTTGATATATTTTGAATATATATATATATATATATTTGACATTATTTTATTTCTCAATTATTTTTTTTACAAATATCAATAGTTCTAACTCATTTACAAATCAAATCAACTCTAAAACTTCCATCAACCCTTTTCTTTTTCTCGTAATACTCTATTTGTTTATGATGACCAAACAAAAAATTAGGCAATTTATTTCCTCTAATTTGTTACAACCTTTCTATCCATGGTTATCATTAGGGGTGTACATGGACCGGGTTGATTCGAATTTTTTACAAACCAAACCAAACCATTTGTGTCGGGTTATTAAATCTATAAACCAAATCAAACCAATAAAAGTCGGGTTTTTGATATCAATTTTTCTCGGGTTTTTCAGGTTTTTTCGGTTTTTTCGGTTTTTTTTTGGGTTTCTCGGGTTTTCATAGTATCTAGTAAAAAACACAGAGCAGTACTTCTTAAAAAGAGTTTTAGTACAAAATATCAACATATAAGATGGATGCAGAACAATGTTTGAATTTTTAACTTTATAATATAACTTTATAAGATGAGTTTTTTTTGTATATTATTTAGATGAGCTTCTCAAATCTAAATCTAAATGTAAGAAAGAAAACAAAAATTATGAAAAAGTTTTAAAAAATATTTATAAATTACATTTTAATAAATATTTTTATGTATAACATAATTTAAAAGTAGTATATCTATAATCGGGTTGGTTTGGGTTCGGTTTGACTTTTTTTAGTTAAAACCAAACTAACCCTATAATGGTCGGTTTTTTTTTTCAAACACCAAACCAAGTCAAACCAAACCACTAGTCGGGTTTTTTTTCCGGTTTGGTTCGGTTTGTCGGTTTGATGCGGTTTATCGGTTTGCCCTGTACAGCCCTAGTTATCATATCCTTTCTAGACTTTAATTTACTACAACCTTTCTATTCAAAGTTAGGATAAGATCTACGCGGATTCTATTATTTTCAGATTTTACTTTATTACAGACTTTATATACACAATTAGAATATGATCCGCGTATATTCTATTATTTTTGAATTTTACTTTATTACAACATTTCTATCTACAATTAGAATAAGATTTGTGTATGTATTGGGAGTTTTGGACCGGTAAGTCCTATAAATAGGAAAGCAGGTGTTGCTTTATAGTATTCATCATACAGTTGTAATTAGAAACAAGAAATACTTGTCCTTGATAATAATACCCAAAGTTTTGATCTTTTTCATTTTTGTGTCAACCTACTGTAAATTTCATCAGAAACAATGGTGGTCTTAACAAAACCTTCCATTGATCACTTTTCCATAGTCAACAACTCTTTCTTCAATGATATTCCTGTGATAGACCTCTCTAAACCTGACTCCAAGAATCTCATTGTTAAGGCTTGCGAAGAATTCGGATTTTTCAAAGTCATAAACCATAATGTCCCTATGGAATTCATAAGTAAACTCGAATCAGAAGCAATCAAATTCTTCTCTTCTCCCCTTTCTGAGAAACTAAAAGCAGGGCCTGCTGACCCTTTTGGCTATGGAAATAAACAGATTGGACAAAATGGCGATATCGGTTGGGTTGAATACATTCTCCTTTCAACAAACTCTGAATTCAATTACCAGAAATTTGCATCTATATTAGGTATAAATCCAGAAAACATTCGGTAAGTAAGACATTAAAACAGAGTAAATGTCTTAAAATCTCGATTCTTGTTTTTTTATCATTTCTTGATTTTTGTTGTTGTTAATGCAGAGCTGCAGTAAATGATTATGTGTTAGCAGTGAAGAAAATTTCCTGTGAGATTCTTGAAATGATGGCGGAGGGATTAAAGATTCATTCAACGAATGTTTTCAGTAAGCTTTTGATGGATAAAAAGAGTGACTCTGTTTTCAGGCTCAATCATTATCCTCCATGTCCTGATATTCAAGAATTCAATGACAAAAATTTGATTGGATTTGGAGAACATACCGATCCACAAATCATATCGGTTTTAAGATCCAATAATACTTCCGGCCTTCAAATTTTACTCAAAAATGGCCACTGGATTTCTGTGCCACCTGATCAGAATTCATTTTTCATCAATGTTGGTGACTCATTGCAGGTACACAACAACATTCATCAATTTTCTTACTTGTCTTGAGAAAAAGTTGAAGCTTTATAGTTACGTGTTCCACAGAACTCAAAAATGGTCGTTTAGAACTCATAAACTAAAAATCTTAAATTTGCGTACAGGTGATGACTAATGGGAGGTTTAAGAGTGTGAAGCATAGGGTATTGACAAACAGTGTGAAATCAAGACTATCAATGATATATTTTGGAGGACCACCATTGACTGAAAAGATAGCACCATTGCCATCACTAATGGAAGGAAAAGACAGCTTGTACAATGAATTTACATGGTTTGAGTACAAAATATCTGCTTACAAATTTAGGCTGGCAGAAAACAGATTGAACCTGTTTGAGAAAATTGCAGCCTCATAGTGATTTTTCTTAGCTAAGAGCGAGAAACTTATTCAGAATTTGAAGTTTATCGTTATATATATATATATATATTTAGTAGATATCTCAACAGATATACAGAGTTTGTATCAAAAGGGTAGTTGATTATTCTCTCAGACATATGTAACTACTTGTCTTGTGTTTATAATACAAGTTGAAAAATCATAATTATCAATAGTGTGTACTCTTAAATCCTAGTGTTTCAAAAAGAAAGTTTAAAACATGAGATTAGGATAATCTGGTACATTTTATATATCTTTGATTTAAGAATACAAGGTTCAAAAACATTATTTACTTTCTCAAATTTAATGTCAACTCAATACTAAACAAACAAATTGAAACTTAGAAAATAATAATTTGTACCTCAACTGAATTGCTATGTTAATTGCTTCAATATTGAGAGAAAAGGGACTATATATAAAACACTGAAATTTATCAAGCCATCGAATCGAAAAACTCAAATGATTTTCCTTTGATCACGTAACAATTTGTCGTTCGATTAAATATTTTTATTACTGAATGCTTTAAAGGAGTCCATAATTATTTTTTTCCTTTATCGATAAAGGTTCATCAAGATGTAAGATAGTATAAAGTATTTAACCCCCATTATTTTTTCAAAATTTTATATTGCAATTTTTAAAATAGTTTGTGTATGTGAACCACTGATATTAAAGAGAGATTTCTTTCTAGATAGGGTTATGAGTAGGAACTTATGAACATGTTTGTGATAGCGTGTACTATCATCAACCAAGTTACTGATACTTCTCATGATTATTCCCATTTTGTTTTCACAAAAATAACAAAGAATGTTCTTGTATTTATGCTTCTTTCTCACAATATTAAATGGCATCAACAATATATGGAACAAAAAGAACATCACCAATGATTTGATATTTACAGCAATTCTTTATTTCTTTCAATCAAATCAATTAGAATTGACAACTGGAACACATATGAATTATGAAATAGGACCATTCTATGAAAATGAAGGCTATCCATGATAATGCACTCAAATGTGACATCACTGTATCAAAAAAATCTTTTAGGGACAATTACTCCGTAAAGTCTATAGTGACATTGGATCCAATGATAATTAACTAATGTTGGTAAAGATTTTCATACTCTTTGTTAATGTGTATATTTATTTCTGCTAAAAGTTATTTTTGTTATAGTGCATGTACAGTAAGGACAATTTGGTGCACTAGCTTCCACTTCGTATGAAATTTGAAAAAAGGTGGGACCAGAAGTCTTATCATGTATTTTTTCCAAGAGACTATTTTCACTGCTCGAACCAGTATATAAGATAAATCCAATCGAAGAAACAGTGAAATATACAAAAAGAGTAAATTGCTTGAACAACTACAAATTTATTAAAAATAAGTGAACAAAGTCTTTATTTTTTGGGGGGGGAAGCCCAAATGCAAGTCCCCGTTGTCACAAATTATGACGTAGGCTCACTTCTCCAAAGTGCCAATTTAAGCTATGAGCCTTATTAATCACTCATTGACGTGTACAAGTAAATGCAATAGAAGTCACCAACCTAGTTCATTTTTGATAACGTGATAAATCACTTATCTTTCGTTATTTTTTAAAAAAAGATCATTCAAGGCGGAAATCAATATATTTAGCCACTTTACGTTATATTTTGAGTCAAAAATAAAAAATATTAAACTCAATTCATTTTAACCAAAAATTACCTGCCCATCCAAAAATTGACTGGTAAACTCCTTTTTACACGATAAACACAACGGACTGAGTCATTGCTATTAAGCATGTCCCAACAATCTGGGCAGTGATTTATATTCACGTATTTAATTTATTCTTTTGCTTCAAATGACATGATTGCTAGTGTAGTTAGTGACAGAGAAGGCAAGTTTGAATTTAATCAAACTAAGGAGTATTTGGAAAACCATTTTGTAATTAAATTTGGTGTAATTATCCAATTTGACATATTTAATTTTTATGACCAAGTAATTATATATATATATACTCCATGTGTTAGACATTTTTCACAAGTATTTATATTTATAATTGACTAACTAACAGATACCTAGCTAAAGGTATTATAAATATCTTTTTACTCCTAAAACATAAACACAAAATTGCTTTAGGATTTGACTAACACCAATTACTTCTCTTGATCTCTTCATAAAATATTCACACTTCTGGCACAAAAACTCATGCATGCAAATAGTGGGGGCTTAAATTCCTTAAAGACTTGTAATATATTTACCAGTGTGTTCTTGCAGCATTGTACGTGCTTGGATCCCTTAGTGTAGATATCCAAGGTGACACAAAAGTCTTTCTTTATTTTTAAAATTTTATGTCTGATCAAACGGTGTCATATAAATTAAAAAAGATGGAATATCTAATTAAGTCAAAAGCATTGTTAATTTGTTATAATATATATGTTTGTAATTTGTTAAAACTTATGTACTTATTAATATGTTCAGGTACACATGCAAAGAGCACATCTATAGGCTACTTATTTACGGAGAATCACAACCACGAAGAAGACCTTTTTTTTTTTTTTCATCCAGTACCCATATTGAAGCCCGACTACAATATTTACCAACTAATAATTCAAACTGAAAATTAAAAGGGGAAAAAATCCTCACTTTGACTCCCAAAAGAGGGCATTCTGAAAATAAAATGGTACTCCTTCCATTTCTTTTGGTTTTTCTTATTTTTTTTCTTAGTCCAATTAAAAGAAAAAAAAAATTCGGTAGCTTCTTCATTCAAATTTTTCACCTGGTAAGTTTAAAATTACTATAAAATTAAAAGGGTTACATTTTGCACATCATTAGTTTAAGACCACAAGTTTCAAAAATCTTATTCACTTTCTTAAACATCTTGTTAGACGAATCAAAATTAGACAATTAAATTCAAACATAATAAATATACACATTTTCTCACCCCCCCCCCCCCAAAAAAAAGCACTATCTTTATCAACACCGTGTACTTAAAATTGAATCTTTAACCCATATTATTCATTCACAAAAAGTAAAACCCAGATGAAAAAAGAATTTAGCACCAAGTTTCGCCCAATATGTACGTCATGCCGTCACATCAAACATGACAATATATCAAGAAGGACCGGAGCCCTGCATCAAGAAGGGTAGAGACTCAATAATCAAGAGAACCAAGAACCATATTAAAAATGGTTTCCTAATTCGTACTTAAAATGGACAACTTCCATAATTAAGACGAACTAAAAATCCATAATCAAGATGGAAAAGAGTCCGAAACAAGAGGCATGCCAATAGTGACAAAGTCACATCCACAAGAAGGACAAAGTCCACAAGAATGTCATGACATTGTGTTCAATATCAATATTTTGAAAATAAAAAAATTCTTACTGACAAACGCTTTCTAATCTTTGATGTGCAAATTTGAACTTGAACTGATTCGTACAATAAATGAATATAAAATAAATTTTTCCTTAGATTCAAATCAATCTACATTAGTTAGAGAATCAAGTAGTAAATTTTTACTCTATATATGCTATTCTTGACGGAGTATGATAATTAGTATTATTAAAATATATCTCTCTATATATATATAAAGTTAGATATAGACAAGGTGATATGATATTACTCCATGACCACCATATTTATCCTTTTTCTCCTTTTTTTAAAAAACTTTTTCTCTCATTTTAAAATGAAAAACTCTAATTATATCTTAAGTGCCACAAAAGCCTTTTATGGTCTCATTGGCGCATACTATTAGACCCTCAGCTTAATGGTTCGAGTGGCTTGGGCTTAATTAGGGATTTACATGATGAGCCTAGTCAAGACTCAATGCAATTAGTCAAGATTAAGTACAATTGACAAGACCTTGGCAATGCCGTGGCTAAAGCATGCAAGGAAAGACATGGCTAAGGTATGACAAGGGTTGGGCAAGTTAAGGCAAGGCTAAGGCATGCAAGGCAAGACATGGCTAAGGTATGACAAGGGCTGGGTAAGCTAAGGCAAGGCAAGGCTATGATCGTGGCAAGGTCATAACTAAACAAGTGTGGGCTAAGTGCTGGACGAAGGGGCAAAAGCTAAGGAGACTGGACCACAGCGGCAAGCTGTGCGAGGCAGGACTTGGGCACAGTGCAGGCACGTGGGCAGGCACAAGTTTGGGCGGCCAGAGACTGATTTTGGCGCCAGAATTGAGGCATACGTGGGCAGTTGGACAGTTGGGATGTCAACTGACTTTGTAAGGCACATGACTGGCATGTGACTAGGTGCTGTGGCCTATTTAATGGCACAGGCAGACCAGTCACAGGCAGAGAGTCATTGGGTCAGAATTTTATAAGGTTGATTTTGTGTGCTTTTTTGTGGCAAGAGTTTAATACAAAGTTGAGACTTGTTCCCGTACATGCTGGTGTGTTTCTATATTCGTAGGCATTGTCTAAGTGTGAAACGAAATTAAGGAAAAAGAAAGAAAGGATTGAGTCTAAGTGTTAGGCTGTCGAAGTGGGTTAGATTATCGTGAGTTGACTCCCTTATACATACCAAGGTGAAGTCTTTGACTGGGATGAGGTTGTAATAAGATAACCGTAGGGAATTCTGTAGCTAGATTGAATCTTTCGTGATGAAAATGCACTCTTTTCCCAACTTTTCAGCATATGGGTTTAGTGTGCTTCCGTTGGTGACGAACGGTCCAAAGGACACATAACAAAAGCGAATTCAAAATCCAATTGAATTTAATAATGGACAAAACGAAAAAGACAACTTATATATAAATGAAAAGAGACTAATGAAAAAATTAAAAATAATAATTAACATGTTGATTGTGGAGGAAAGAAACGGCAAATATTAATTGTAAAAAAAGACATATAAACATACTACGGAAAAGAAGAGAGTTATTTACCCCAAAAAAAGGGAGTTATGCAAACTATGAGGTAAATTTCTTCCTTTCTAGCTAGATATATATCTTAGTTTGAAATGCTCAACATAAAAATTATTTTATTCAATTATTATTTTTGCAGCGGTGTTGGTGCTTACTCCATTAAATTTGGGTAGTAAAATTTACGTACAATTGAAGTATGATAAAAATTAAATTGAAGAAACACTCATTTGTCAATTAAGAAGTTTAGGAATTTCATTACATATTAACACCATCAATTACATTGTTAATCAAGATATGATCTTTTAAACTATGAGAATATTTTTCTCCTATGTTTTCTGTTAATTTTAGTTTCTTTTTTTTTTTAATTTTTTAATTTTAGGGTCACCTTAGTTATTAGATGTAATTTTTAATTTTGAGGGTGAAAAAAAGTTAATAATTTCTAATGGTTAAGATTAAATTAATTTAACAAGTATTTTAACTATGATTAAAATGTTAAATTTGGAAACTACTCTTTAATTATAGTATGCAATATCAATCTCCCCACATATTTTGATACTCATTAATTTCAATTTGTAAATTTTACATTAGAAAATCAGTAAATTCAAAGTTCGTTCATATGTTCAAAATTTTTAACGAAGTTTAATAGCATCAAATTAACCCAATAAAATTACTATCACAGTACTTTTCCCAGTCCCCCCCCCCCCACCATATCTTTTGCATCTTAGCTAAATTAAATTAAATGGAAGAGAATTAATCTAAATTATATCACAAATATATAATTTCAATACTTAAAGTTTTTTTTATATGCCAATTAAAAATTAAAACTATTATTTCACTTCTTCGGATATTAGAAGCCTTTTGGGCTTAGCCAGATTCTATAGAAGGTTTGTTGAAGAGTTTTCTTCGATTACTTCGCCTTTGACTAGGTTGACCCAAAAGAAAGTGAAGTTTCAATGGTCGGATGAATATATATTTATTTTAATGAGTATAATAAATATTAGCTCACTATACATTTTGAAATTAAGAGATAAGAACTAACTTACTAATTTTTTTAAACTCTACATAACTAAACCCTGCATAACTAATACCTACATAACTAAACCTTGCATAACTAATATCTGCATAACTATACCCTACATAACTATTACCTGCATAACTCTAACCCGTAACGAAATGACTCTTACGGAATTGTTTGATAGCTGGTTAGAATTATGCATGTATCAGTAATATATGAATTAGTTATAAGTAAATTTATGTATTATTTTATACATGTATTAATTATGTAAGGATTGATTATACATGTATTAATTATTTTACCTTCTATCCTGCATAAAATAGTATATAGACTACCTCATAACTTATACATGTATTAAATCATGTCGGTTTCTATTAGTTATACGAAAATTAATACGTAGATAGCTTATTTCTTATCTAGCCACCAACGATTGCTGATTAAAAAAAGTTATTCATATATTAAAATTAACATAAACATTTATATATTATTTGGTAACAAATTAAAAATGCCTCCACATAAAATTTAGTATAAATATTTTTATATTATTTTATGCAGAATAAAATATGAAATAACTAATAAACGAATCATTAATATTTGCATTACTAATACTTCATTATGCATAAAAAATAGTATTTATAATTCTAACCTACGACCAAATGTGCTCAGAGTGTTATTTCCATCTACTCCGACATAATTATCTGGCAACTCTCAACTCAATGACTTTCCTGACAATAATCTTGGTGTAGCAACAGCGCTTTCGGACTTAAGAAAAAAGGGGATTCACCTCTTGGTATTCATGAACTGGTGTTGTTGGGATAGCTGCAATTCCTAAATGTGTCAATTGGCCCAAATACATTCATAGTGACTAGGATGGATACCTCGAAAACTAGCAGTGAGCAGTGAATTCATGATTCAATGAATGATATTACATAATTTTCCACAAATTGGAATAAAAGACATAAAAGAATTGACTATTGAGCGCTGAGGTAAGTATGGTTTTAAAGGAATTTCAGTCGGGGAGAGGCTTGATTAGGACTTTTTATTTTGTTTGTTGAATTTATAGATATTCCTTTACATCAAAGGAAATGAATTTAGATGTATAATTTAAATGGTTAGCTCTATTTATAAATTTTCTGCATCAAAAGTCGAATAATTCAATAGATTGGAATGAAATTATTAAGGACGTAGCTCTTTCTATCAGTATAGCTTATTTCTTTTTGTATTAACCCATTTATTCTTCTTTAAAATTTTCGAGTTAGTTCTTTTGTTAAAAAGGGTCCTAAGAGAAATTAATCTGTGGGTCGAAATTCCCTAATGTGCTGCCTAATATTCAGTTCAATTTTTTGAGGCTTTGGAACAGCAGATTGGGGTTTGCCCAACAAAGAAGGAAATACAATCAACAAAGAAAATCGTGTATTATTGCATATTAATTGAACATTCACGGCCTGAGTTGCAATAAAACACTGCATACAAACACACACTTCACAAATAAGTGATAAATCACCTTGAATACAAGCTTCGATCCTTTTTAATATAGACATCACACAACCTCGAATACAAGCTTGATCACAGACATCACACATCCTCAAATCGGTTACATTCACTTCCATATTTTGACATAATATACAACAAGATGTGTATTACACATACCTTTGTAAGAAGCACTTTCATTCTTTGCTTGAACACTTGGGATCACCAGCACGCATCATATCTCTTGGCATTAATCATGCCCACACACCATAACACTTCCAGAAACACGGACTGAGAGCAGAAGTATCCTACTTTCAGGACTTTATGGCGACTTAAAACTTAAAGCCCCAGAACGTATTTAAGGGTGCTAACATGAAGAAAAGGGATCAATTCCACATATAGCACCCAAAAAATTCAGTTCATCCAAATCCAACTTCTCGTTATCATCTTTTCCTCGACTGAGAGCCTCTTCCAACTGCCTTCATATTCTGTGAATCTCTGAAGCAAACAAAGTGCACAATTGTCTTACCATTAGGATAGACTGCAAAGACACTGGCGCCGATCTTCTTGTTGCAAAGAGAACACATGCTATCACTTGTGATCTTCAAGACTGCTTTTCTTTGATTATACAGTTCATCTTTAACCTGTTTCATACACAGGTACAATGAGAGACAACAAATGCTAAACCACAGTGTTAGTAAACAATCTAGTTGTAGAAATTAAATACTCCAGTATTATTTTTCAATCTTCTAGACATTCCCTAACATAACCTCTAAAACAATTGATGCAAAGATGATAATTGGTAGTTGCCATAAAACAGAAAAAAACAAAAATAAAAGATAAGTCTTATGCCAGTAAAGAAAATCATGTACTCTACACGTAAACTGTAAAACAAAGCCAGAAAACCCAAAAGACCTCATATAAACTGTGTATATGTCTCTATGTGTGTATTGGTATGACCACAGTAAAATTTACCTGCAGGTTTTCACTTTCTCGCAAGCTTTTTATCACTGAAAAGTTTCGATACGCTTCACTGGATTTCCTCAGAAGAGGTGCAAGAAATGGAAGCAAGTTCTGCATGATACCAAAATGAATCAATACAATATTATGACAGCAAGATGTGACACATTCTCGCTCATGCACACATCGGTGCACAGGGCAAAGCTAGAGGTAATGATTCTGCAGTTATAATTTTAGCATGTGCATGAAAGGATATTCACTCAAACAAAAAAACGATGTCGCATGTACTATCCCACAGTGGTGTATGTGTATTTTCAGAAAACCCTAAAGGGTCTACTACCTATATTCAGAAACAATTCTTTGTCCAAAGAGAATCAAGAAGATGCTGACATAATATCTAACAGTGCATGGAGAGTAGCATTAGATAGAATTTTACTTGGCGTAGTTGTTTCAAACAGATGCTTCTATATACTTGACCATTTGAAAGACAGATTGATCAAATTTCACCTTGCAGCTTTTTTAATGTGTATAATTCCAAAGTCAATATTTACAGATAATATAGCTGGAAACATCTAATATGCAGTTTAAGACAGTGACTAATCTAAAAACCACACATTAGGAATTTAGGACATATTAATGTGATTAGTCTTCAGATGTATAGAGTACCATTACTCTTGAACGGATATCTTAGGCTTGTATTCTAGTGAGTTTTTTCTTTTGTAGTAGCTTTTCTGAGAGAATCACTTCTCCGTGCAAGGAATGATGTTTGTTTACTTTAGCCCTTTGATTAAAAAACGACCAACTTTCTCATCTAGCTCATGTATACCATCATGTTTTGATGGTTCATTTACCTGTAGTTTAGTGTCCCTTGGTAGTAGTTTCAGAGCTTGGGCCCCATGGATCCGATCCCACCTCTTGCTCAAAAGATCCAGCACCTGATCTAGCATAATAGTAGAACCTCCTTCCTCGGCAGCATCTTCTGTATCTCCATCGCTCCTACCACTGTCAGTGCCACTGGGACTGAATCGTGTGTCCTCAGCGCCCTCGATTTCAGCAATTTTCTTGAAGCGTCCTCCTTTTACCTTTGCTGGAGTTCCTGAACCAACTTTTGGAATCCCAGGGCTCTGAGATGATACCAGATTAGTAATTTTCTTCTCAAAATTTTTTGTTGTCTTTGTGGGATTGAGATAGATTTGCAGTAGAGTCAGGTAAATGTTTCCATAAGATTTTGCCGAATGTTGTTGAAGTCCTGACTCGTACACCCGATCACAATAACAAAGTGCAAGTTCGGGAACATGAAGCTATAAATCAAAGAGAGCAATTCAATTCAGTAAAATGCAACACGAAGAGACAACTGAAAACACTTCAATGCCTGCCATCACATTCATAAAATTAGACATGTATTAATGACAAAAAGATGACATACTGATGCCCCTACTTAGGAATGCATACTATCCCAACAACATACAGAGAAAGAAAGTGTAAACGCCTAATCCAATGATATAACAAAACTATGTAATAATGTCAGACCAACTGGTACACTAACTAAAGGAAGAGTGAAATGATCAGCAAATGTCAAGTTCACAATACAATTCTGTAATAATGCTTATGATGAAGAACTTGTACGGTTCATATTTTCTCCATACCTCAAAAGACCCTAGAAAGCACCCATACATTAGATAATGGACTAGCCTAAAAAAGTGCAGTTGAGGCGGGAAAAATACCTTGTGCACATAAATAGATAGTGCAAGTTCATGTTGATTCATTTTCCCCAACAGAAGTGCACGTTCTTCATACAGAGCATCTGGTGGAAGTCTCTTCAGTAACACCTCCGGATTATATCCGGATATACTCTCCAAAGCAGACAAAAGCTTTTTCCTTGTCGGAGAACATGTTTTTTCATCCCATTTTTGCTGGGAACTAAGTTCAGCATATAAATCAATCACTTCTGAGAGATAAATTTGCACCTGCCACAAGTTACTAAGCGCATTTATAATAGTCAAAGACACGCTCAACATTTTAGTCAGAAGCATGGAATTGAAGCAAAAAAGTTTATCCCCTGATAAACAGTTTTGGAGACAAGATAATTGTTTCCCAAGTTTCTCACTCAGGGTTTTTCAACCCAGCTTTGAGTTGAAAGGAGACTAAAAATGTGAGCTTCTTTCGCCATATCAAAGAGGAGAAACTAAAAGCCTTGGCTTTCTCACTTCACTAGCAGCAGTGTTTCTTTCATAGCTTTTCTGCAATATAAGGTACAATGGGGAAAGAAAGAGAGAAGCTACAGAAAAAGAGACAGATGAACGAGTGCCTCTACCATTTCATTCTGCAGATTCCCGGAGATGCTATTTTCATTCATGGCAATCATGAGTTCCAGATATGTTGCCTGCATGTTTGGAGCATGCTGTTTTAAGTAAGAATTCACCAAGTCCGCTGGAATGTTACCAGACAAGAATAGCTCAATGGTTTGCAAAGGACAGCTTTCAAGAACAGGCAATGAGAACTCCAGGACAAGCATGGGGTCAGTTGCACAAAGGGGCTGCCAAAACGAAGAAAGATATAATCAGGTGTATATTTAATGATAACTGATTTGCTTTACCTTGTGCTGAGCACAAATACAGTCTATAATAGGAAAGAAACCCAGGAAATTCCAGAAAACGTACATGTATAAATGATTAAAAAACATACATGTATAAATGATTAAAAAAATTAAAGGATCAAATAGAATCCTAGACATATCACAGTCCCAAATCTTGACAATCCTTTCCACAAAAGTCATGTTGGTAGTTCATGATTATGCTTGATATCTGCCTCGACAGAGACCCATAGTTCATGCTGCACTTCAAATTTCAACATAGCTGATCCAAAAACTTTACGAGCTTCCACATCTCTCAAGAAATTAAAACCTAAAAGGAAAAAGATAAAAGTAGATAAAGAAGCATACTTTGAGATATTCAATGATCATATCAGGCTTGAACTTCAATGAGAGCTCTACAGGAGTTTGCTCTGACTTGGACTCTTCTACCAATTGATGAAGAAGTTTAAGTGCTTCACGATGCATTGAATTGCTCCTATAAAGTTCTAGAAGACAAGCATACTGCCTTTTTTTTTGCAGGAACTCCTCGCATATTTTCACATCACAGTAGTTGAGGGCTTTCAGAAAATCTGTGGCCACTGAGGACTGTCCAGTTAATATGAGAGCTTGAAGAAGTGCAGTGTCCAGTATTGCAGCCATATCCCTAGCAATGGAAGTGATTGGAGCATGAATTCTGCCCTAAATGGATCAACGAAGCAACATTTTAGATGTAAATTAGGCAAGTAATACAGCTAGGTAGAATTACCCCAGTACTAACAGCTCTTTGAGGCACATTAGTTATTTTCCTTTATAAGTGGCTTCTTCCTTCAGTAGACCCACTAAACTAAGCCAGTACTTTTGCATATAGCAAAATCAGAACTTACCTCCCTGATTTTTGACTTTCAGAAGATACAAATGAAACGGTATTTTCCAGAAGGCTATAAATGATCTATAACTTGAATAATCCATCAGAATATTTTGCACTTACTGAATCTTTTCTTTCTGATAAGGTTTTCGGTAATTAAAAGTATATCAAACACAGACAGCCGAAAAGGTATTTACACTTGGATGCAAAGAAAGGTCCATGTTAAACAGCTCAATATAATTTGTGCAGCTTGTTAAACAAGATAACAGACTGGATACAATTTCCCTTGTGGAGTCTTTGGAAAGCTTTGCTTATAAATACAGAAATATACTGCTAGTCACATTTACCAAGAAGAGATCTGCTTAATGTGAAAACTTTGCCCTTCAATAGGGAATTTATTCGACAATAAAAAATTCCCCCCGGATGGAAGGCATAAGATAAAAACCCAAAGGTTACCTTGGTTGGTTTTTTGGACCGGCTAGTTCCATAAGAAATGAAATTATCTCCAACAGCATCTGAAACCACCTCTTCAGTTCCCTCAGCTGTGGCTTTCTCAATAACACTGTATCTCTTCTTCTGTAAATACTTAATCAGAGCCATCAAAGTGTTGTGACTCATTTTTTTGGATTCTATATCCATTTCATCAGATTCTAAGACATTTGAAGGCTTAGAATCCAGATCATCTGACAGACCAGAGGAAGCTCGGGAGAGATATGGTGCATCCCCAACATCCACAAATTTCTGTGGTTCAGGTATGAAAGATGATTTTGGAACAATAATGGATGGATATAAGGCGAGCACATAAGTGAGTTCAACTTGAGATGCCAGAAAATGTTCCATTGCTTCTTCATAGCTCCCATTTTCAAACAGAAAGTGTGCATATCTGTATCAAAAACTTGTTATCATTCTTCATGTATATTAGTTTCAATACTTTCTTTTTCTTTCCTTCTTTTCAAAGAAAATAATTAATGACTAAAACTACAAAAAATGAAAAGAAAACTAAAAGAGATAAGAAGCAAATCGTAATTAGAAACTTCTTGTCAATCAATGTTCATATTTAATTTATTTTTTTCATAATGGTGGACTGGTGTCCATGCCAGCTCACACACACCTTGACTAATCCATGTTACCTTCTATGTCCCACCAACACAAGTATCGGGTAATTCTGCCCACCAAGGTTTAGCTAGATGAGAAGAAATCACCTAGTATTTTTGTCTGCTTGAATTTGAACCCTAGTCTCCAAGGCTTTTTCCATTTCATTGACCACTAGGCTACACCCTTGAATGTTTTTCAAATTTCAACTTTCCGGGAAAAAGGGAGCACTGGCTATAAAATTGAGCTGGGATAGTTTCCTGGTCAAACCAGTACGCTGGCAGTCTTCCTACTCATGTGTACTATACTAGATGAAGTAAAACTTTTTAGCAAACATAACACCTCACATAAGTTTATGGTAACAATATCCTATCCATTATTCCTGTCCAAAGCAAAAAATGTGCATTGTTATCAATAATTTCACATCTCCTACAGGTGTCTTCTCCTCACAGAGAGGCTTAAGACAGGGAGACTCCCCCCCCCCCCCCCCCGTCCCCTTTCTTATTCATTATAGCCATGGAGGGACTCAATGATATGTTGAAAATTGCCCACGAGAAACATTGGTTGAGGGGGTTCAGAGTATCAAGTAGGGTGGGTTTTAACATGGAGATCACATACTTGCAATATGCTGATGATACACTGATCTTTTGTAATGCCAACAGAAACCAACTGATGATCCTCAGAGTTATATTTGTGCTATTTGAAACCATCTCAGGACTGCATATAAATTGGGAAAAAACTTCCTATACCCAGTCAATGAGGTCACCAATCTAACTTCTCTAGCTGGGACACTTGGGGGGAGGACTAATATGGAATGGAGGGAGTACAAAAGACTCTTCAACTCCTTCAAGTGCTCCTTTGTTTTTCCAATATGGTCCACATAAGCTCCAAGAGATCTGCTTCCCATGCTCTACTTCTCTAACTCTTTCTTCTAAACTTCCACGCTATCAATATGCCTTTAACACAACCAAGCAACACACAATCAACTACGAACATGTTCCATGCTACATACCGTAACCAATATGCCAGACCAAAATGGAATAACAGATGATTAGTGTATGCTCCAGCAGCCTTACACATGGAAATATCCACAAAAATTTGGCCTCAGTGATTCTCATTTAACTTTCTACAGATGTTTCAATTTAGAAGCTTTACCATTTGACTTGTGTTAAATGTAAGAACGTATAAACCATAACTTTGACTTAAACGAGGTACTATTGCAATTGAACTACAATGTTAACATAAGAAGTGGTAAAATGCCCCCTGCCCCCTCTGCCCGGGTTTGACCATGACCTAAATGAGATATATTTTTGTTTGTTTCAGGTAAAAAGTAAAACTTTCCTTAATAAAAACAAACAAGAAGGTGCTGAAAATTATCTAAATGAGGAGGGAGGGGGGAGGGGGGGATCACCTTATATGAATTGATTGCTCCTTTGCAGATCTAAGACTTGAATCTTCTGGAGGTAGCAATTTGCACAAAGCCAAGGCCTCCTCAAAGTTTCCAGATGCTGTTAGTTGTACAATCTGCATCATATATCATATAAATAAGTTGGAATCACGCTCTCACAATTAAACTCGGTGGATAATGGAACCTTTGTGGGTCTGTTCCTGAACCTCTTGGATCTTAAGTCTTTGTGGGTACAAAAAGTAAGAGGTTTGCATGTAGTAGGGAAAAAGTGAGAAAGCCCATAAGGCATTTGATCAATGAACCATTAAACTAAAAAATGATTGACTGAGACCACTCCGTCGAGCATGTATGAGTAGTCAAGAAGTCTAGAGCACTTAAGTTGGTTGTTGACCAGCGGAAAGCATTGGAGAGTCTCATAAACAAAACTAATCATGTTACAACCTGAAATATAGATTTATTTTGCAAGACTTAGACGATCAGTTTGTGTGTCTAAGGCATTCTCAGCTTAGTCATGAAAACCCCCAGTTCCTCCAAAACGAGTTATTCGGTTACACGTAGACATAAATGTGCTACAGTTCCAATACTGGCTTAGAAGCATAAGCAAGATAGTTAAAAATAATATTAAACTAAACCTTCTTGGGTGACAATTACCTGTGCACCGAGAGGAACAGGAAATAATCCAAAAACAGAATAATCAAGAGCAACAATAACAGCATTGTTGCTTTGAACAAGACGGCGAACATTCCGAAGGACAACTGTTTGAATCAAAGGATAAGGAACACGAAGAGAACGTATCTGCAATTTTCGAAAACATCAAACTGCATTATCTTTTCCGATTATTTAGAGCTAAGGTTAATCGCTTAATAACGAACAAAAAGTACGGATTAGCGAATTAAAAACTCAATCTACCTCAACATGTCGCGGTAAAAGACCTATTGTGTAGGGCTTCTGAACAACAACAATTGCAGGAGCCTCTGACCAACAAACCCTCCCATCTTGGATCAACTTCCCATTTTGGTCTACTAAGACACCAATATTATCCTGAAACAACAACGATTAAGCATAGTGGTAATTTTTAAAGCTGGATATTTAGTTTTCAAAAAAAACAACCCAGAACCAACTGGTACTGGTTCCATACACAAAAGCTGGACATTTAGTTTTCAAAGATTAGGACTTTTCTCGAGAGAAGTGAGAGACAAGGGCTTCATCAACTAAATCATAGAGAGTAGAGTATAGATTCTATGGAATCAAAGTCATCGAGGGAATAAGAACAGAGGGTGCATCTAAGATAAAATCAATTCTGAAGTAAAAGTATGTTTTCCCTGCTGGTATGTGGAATTTGAAAAGTAACAACAATGTGGGAAGATGGTCAGCCTCAATCCATAAGACAATAGTGGTGTGTGCATGAATGTGGAAAGAACTAGAAGGACAATCAACTCAATGTAATAATGGTAGTGATAAGCTTTAGAAGAATGTTGAATGACTAGGAACTGAATAGAATAGCTGAAAATTTCTCAGAAGTTTGGAACATTTCCCAGGTAATACAGCAACTGAAGACAGATTATTCTGCAAGATGCATAGCAAAGGTATACATAGTAAAATTGGCTATATAGTACTCATGTATAGTGGTCAGCAGGGGCCCAAATGGCCTTGGAAGCATATCTGGAAAGTGCAGATACCCTATAAGGTGGCATTTTTTTTTTGGCTAGTTGTAAAAATCATGCTTGACTCAAGACAATTTGATGAACCGGGGGTTGCAGTTGTGTTCAAAATGTGTTTGTGTGGGAAGGATTGAAATTTGACTAGCTTTGGCAAGATGAACTGCCCGCTATTATCATTTTTGGTGCAAGGAAAAATTCCTAGTTGATGCTAAAACTTTGATAGAAATCATAGAATCCCTGTAAGAAGAGCAAGGAGACATTTTGCTTCTTTTGAAATGTCAACATGGTTTATGCACAACCTTTGTGCTGATGATATATAACATTATTACCTTTGTAAAAAAATGATAGTGTTACATTACCTTGCCCAAAAGAAGTTCTCCAGAGGGAAGAGACACCACAAGAGGTGCGGCGATCCTCCCTGAAGGAAACACTTCAGACAACGCACCATTGGTGGTATTCAATATCATGTACTCTCTTCTAATCCCCAAGCAAATATTCTCACCACACCAAGACATCGACTTGACTGTATCAGGAACTCCAAATTCCTTCACCTCCACAAAACCCCTCCCCCCTATAGAAGTTTCAAATAAGAATCAGATTACACTAACACAACTCTTATAGCATGAGAAAAATACTATTAGCAATATCCAAACAGCTTTGGGCAAGAAACCTGAAGGTCAAGTCACCAAGTGCAAGAAGAAAGAATTTTATAGGCATTTATGATACTTGTGTTAAACTAAAAGCAGTGAACAGAAAACTATACCCCCCTCCCCCCCTATCCCGATTTATGTAACACTCCAGCTATTTTATGATGTCACAAAATATTTGAACCATTCCATTTCTATACAACTTCCAAAAATTCAAATCATTAAACTAATTAAACTGGCGTCATCTGATGTTTACTCTATCAACTATCTTCTCAACCATCAGTTTAATATTTTCTTCTACTTGCCTTACTGTAACATATAAATCAAGTTAATATCTCTCCGTCTGCTCAAATATTGTCATATAAAATGAGAGGAAAAAAATCTACAGATTTCTTTAGTAGCAAATACAAAGGACAGCCAATTCGGACCCCCTAAAGGTCATCGGAAGATCTGCAAAAGATTAGCTACAGTTCGAAAGTTATGTCTCTACTTACCGGAGGCAAAAACAGAAACAGGTGCATTCTTTTAACACATTTAACCATTACCTATTATGTTTGTAACATCATACCAATGGAAAATCACTTCCTTTCACATCTAGCAGACACTGAAGTACAAATTCACTCATCTAAAATCATCAGAAATGCATCAATGTCAAATGTTCAAATAACAAATATCGTAATTAAACTGCTATTCAAGTGATTACCATCGTGTCTGAAGATACAAACCCTCTTTTGCCTCCCAAAGCATAAAAACCCTCTTTTATCATCCCACGAATACACATTAGCACCTTTAGCCTTAGTAATCACAGCTAAAGTCTCCAAATTAGGCAACCGATGGAATGCAATGGACTCGGAGAGAGAAAGCAGAAGTTCTCGTGAGACAAGGACTTCCATGGACAGCATTTGTCGTCTGGAGAATCCATTCACAGTTCTTTCAAGCACATATCGCTCTTGCTGAAGCCCTAAATTCTGGTTGTGATAATCGGATGGCGGAGATTGACCGGAAACGGAGGATTCAGGACCGTAAACACGGAGAGATCCATCGGAACAAGCGACGAGCAAATTTGAGCCGTATGATTCGATAGCATCGATTTTTGTGGCACAATTATTGAGGAGTTCGAAGGAATCGTACGCACTGTGCACCATTTATTTATTTTTTTTGCTTCGTTCTTTCTTCTTCTCCGATTGCTTTTGTCTCCGATGTCAAATTTTCAGTCCACGTGAAACGACGTCGTGTTAGCATGTTAATTGCTCGACTGGAGCTTTTGTTTTACAGTTATATGCTTTGTCCCGCTCTGTTTGGATTTTGTCCTAAACTTTACTATTTCCACACCCAAATTTACCAAATACTATAATGGAAATATATGCTTTATTATTTATTTAGGTAAACAAAGGAATTGAAAATATTAGTACAAGCAGGATTGTATCCAGAGTTGGCTGTCTTCAAAAGGATTAATTTTGCCAATTTTTACTAACACGACAGCTATATGATTGAAGGAGGTGATATATTTTATGAGGTTAATTTATTTATGTAATGAGTGTTTGAAAACACACACGCCCAAAACTTATTTTTCAAAATTGAGTTTCATATGTATAATAAGAACACTTTACCATGTGTTTAGATGTTCAATAGTAAAAAATCATAGTTTGCATATCTAAATATAATTCGCGAGTAAGTTTAAGAAGTTGGAATATATTATGTTTTTTTCCCTTGTCTTCATATCTCAACCTCATCTAATATCAATTGTACAGTTTTATTTCACCTTATCCCGATCCTCAAAATATGTCTCCTTTCTCCAATATGATGCTACCAGAAAGAAGAACATTGATAAAGCAAGTAGTTTGCATAAAGTAATTAAGAAGTAGTCTTGTTATGAGCATGTATATCAGTATATGGTAGTAACAAGAACATCACTTCTATGTGACTGACTGACTTCTCCGAGGTAGGTAATTATTGTGATATAATAGCTGAACAAGGGCAAAGGTCATTAGAACAACGAAACCTCAATATGAAATTTCAATCAACTTTTTATTGATTATAAGGTTCTCTAGTGTATTTTCTGCACAAACCAATATGTGAAGATCCATTTTGTGTTAAGTGTTGACATTCAAATGGGTGATGCATTTAATCTCAAGCAACAACAACATATCTAACTAGAATGTATGCAAACCTTATCCATACACAGAGAGGTTGTTTCTTATAGACTCTGACTCAAAAATTCATTCTCATGCAGTACACCAGAATTTTGTCGTCCACCACACACAAAACGCACAAAATTATGGATGTAAAGCAACTGCCCTGAATGACGGGTTAAGGCATCAAGCTAGACTAGAAAGAAAAAAGATACTACTAACACAGAAATTTAAACTCAGCATAATTAGTAGTATTGGCTAGAAGCCAAGAAGAAGATTCATACATTAGCCAATAAACATAAAATGGCGAGCGACCATTTTGCTAGCAAAACACGACAATCAAAACGACATTTATTTGTGGCCTTTCTTTTTCCAGAGGTCACCAAACATCTTAATACCAGAACCTTTTCTTTTTCCATGTCCAAAAACATCATCAGAATCATCAACCAAGCCTGGTGAACCCATGTAACTGCCATATCCACCAACACCTGGTTCAAATACATTACCATAGTGCTTATCCATTGATCCACACCTCTCCGGTAGCCTTCTCCCGTTCATCTCCACGCCTCCTCCTGCTAATACTGCTGCAGCAGCATCTGCTGCTTTCCTCCATTGTTCTGTTTGGACTCTAAGTTTCTTCATCTCATTTTCTAATGCCTCTTTTGCCTTTTCAGTGGCTTCAAGTTTCTCCTTTAAATGAACTCCATCATTCTTGCTTGTTTCCAGCTCTTGTGTTAGTTGGTTTAGCTTGAGGTTCGTTTCGTCTTTATTGGACTTAGCAGATGATATCTCTTGAATCTTTTCATTCAGCTCCTTTTTCAGGCTCTCGTTTTCTTGGCAAAAAACCTGAACCTCTTTTTCTTTCTCCTCCAACTTGGATTTCAATGAGCTTATTTCTTCATCCTTCAAGTTAAGCTCTTCAAACGATGGTTTCTCTGGTTCAGCATGTGAAAGACTTGAACTTTTCAAGTCATCTTCAGCAGAGGGGTGGCTAATTTCAACATTTGGAGGAGGCTCCACAGTTAACTTCTCAACTGGAACTTCAAACACATCCGTTTCTTTCATTTCATCGTCATCTGCAATTTCATGAGTCGGGTTGTTTTTGTTGTCGTTGTTGTTGTTTTCTTGGATTCGGTCAGATTCAGCAACAGTTGGCTTCTTGGTTTTCTTGTCAAGCTGTTCTTGAGCTGCTTTTTTTGCAGCCTCAGCTGAAGCTAACTGTCCTTTAAGGGATTTGAGTTCATCCTGTGCTTGGCCAAGTTGGGATTCCAAATCTGCAATTCTTGTTCCTAGTTTCCTTTGATTCAGTGGATCAGATTGAGCACCTCGTGGAGAGCGACGATCACCTAATTTAGGACTCCGGTCAGTCACTGGCCGATGGTGTAGAGGATCAGACTCAGAGCTTGATGTTCTAAGTTGTGAAGGGCCTCGAGGAGATTGCCTTTGAGGCATTTCTGATCCCCTATAACATATGAGAAACAAAATAGTTGCTGTCAGAAACTATGAATTGTAACATATGAGAATGATAACTGTCCATAACAAACGGGACACGGATAACCTGCTACAACATGTTAAAATACACTGATATCAGAAAATATTGTTTACGTTTTACTCGTACGTATTTTAGAGGGAGTGCAAATCATCCCAAAAACTCACCTTGATCGTGGCATTGTACCTTCTTAAAATGTTAAATGATGCAAAGCTTCTAACACTTCAAAGTCTTGATCTGTGGAAGTGAAGGATCAATAATCAGTTTTGAGACATCAACAACAACATAACCTGTGTAGTCCCACAAATGAATCTGAGGAGGTAGTATATAACAGATTTTACCCTACCTTGCGAGGTAGAACACTCAGCTCAAGAAAATAATAGGAGTGAAAGAAACCATGATAAAATACTACACAAGGCATACTGAAAAGGTAACAGTAACTACAATAAAATAATATGATAAACCAATTACAAGGATCAATATGTTTTAAGCATATCAACAAAATGCATCAAGTTCACCACATTGCATTGTAATTGAAAGTAAGAAATAATTTCTAGAAAGGAACATACAACCACAACAATAGAAGCAAGAAAAAATTCAGTTTTGAGTACTAACTTCAATGGAATTATAATGGAATTACACCTTTTGTAGCAAAGCCAGATATGTCCAAGAACACTTTTTTAGGAGTTTAACAAATAACTCACCAAAGTAATTAAGTAATAAATCCAAAAGTAACACGTACAAAAGAAAAAAGAGGGAAGCATGCTTTTAGAACAGAGCAAAAGGAAAATTTGCAGACACCTTTAACCCCATGCATATGTCAATGTCATTGAAAAATGTGCACATAATATCCTAATAAAAAAAACTAGAAGGGGATTCAGATATTAGATTTTCATAGAATCTTTTTAAGTCTGTTTGCATGAATACACTTAACTGTTCATCATTGAAGATCTATCCCACAAATGATCAGCTACGTTGCTAGAACTCTACAAAAATGCTAGTGTATTTTTGTCAGACTCTCCAAAAAATGCACTTTGAAGAGTCTGAACAACATAGATTACTGATATATAAGAATGTGAAGAGGAGATAAACTTGAATTCTTGGAAAGACTATAGTTTTATAACATCAAAAAGTGAGGTTTTATCTTATTTTAAGGTTCTTGAAACAGTATTCAAGATCACAAATCACTTTTGACCAAACAAACACAAATCCTTAAAAAGGAGGAAACTTTGATCTTTACAAAGACAAAACAACAAGAAAATGACAAAGGAAGAAATATCAAGATAATGTTCCTCAATTCTTACCAGAAAGAATTGCTAGTTCTAAAGCAAAAGTCGATACAAGAAGCCTTGAGAATGAAGAAATAAAAAACACCCACAAAGCAGAATCAAGAAAAAGACTTTAACTTTATGTGAACTTTTAATGTTAGTTGTGGATGCAAGATTGCCTGTGAATGAGGGCTTACTTACCAGCATTAAAAGCCCTTTCCTTTTTTGAAAAAAGAGCAACAGTATAATCTCAGTGGAGCAGTAGAATTTTCGACCCAAGTAAGCTTAGGAGTTATATTTTAAAGATTTGAACTTTGAAATGTTTGAAGTTTGAATTAAAGTGGGGTAGCAGAATGAAAAGGGGGGGAAGAGGACAAGAGGGTAAATTTGAATGATAAAAGTAAGGAACTAAATAATTGTCACTGAGGCGTTGGAAAAATCATCTTTTCTTTTTTTTTCTTTTTTGGGTTTTTCATCGGTGTGCAATATCTACATTAGAAAATTTTAACGATATCTAGATTGGTGTTGAAAATTCATTTTGGAGAACTATTGATGAGAATGATCCTAAATCGGAACGAAAAGAGAATTATGAACTCTTTATAAAGCTTGTACAATTTTCTTTCATTTGAAATAATTTTTAAGACATGAATTAGGTCCAAACTCTAATTTGATATGATATCGTAGGAAGACTCATTAAGTCCAATGTGGTGCTCCAAAACTATGGGGTATTATAATACTTGGACAATTGTTTTTCTATTCCTATATGAAATCACATTCATTAACAAAAATATTTTCTAATTTTTAATTAAAAATGAATGTATACTTATTATTTTATCACAATTGTGATTAATTTGAAAAAGTCCAACAACAATAGCAAAGCTGACCTTTTTTTCCTTTTTACTGTCCTTTTGCTTCTTTTCAAACCACTTACCTTTCTTGATTACTGAATCTATTTTCTCTTCCTCAACATCTAAATTATGGATAATAGTGAAGAGTATTTAACCTTTGAATTTCACACACTAAAACCAAGAAAAAAAATATTGGACTTCGAACCATAGAAGAAAGGAAATACGTGTCCCATTAGGAAAAGTAGCTCTTCACCAGACAACTGCTAAGAAACAATTGAAAACTGAGTTAGTATTATTTTAGGGAATTTTTTAATGATTTTACTTCTTGTATTCACTTTTACTTATGCACGCTTTATAAAAAAAATAATAAATAAAGTATATATTTTTCGTTACAATTAATGTTAAAGTTAAAACATAAAAAAAATATCTTGATATGCTAGAGTTAATATATGAAAATGAAAAACTACTTTTACTAATATAATAAATAAATAACAATAAACGGAAAAAGTACTACAATAATATTCCCTTTTTTCTTTCACATTTAAGTTTCAAGGTAACTTTTGCTACTCTTTTGTTCACGTAGTAGAAATGATCTTGTCTATGACCTAAATTAAAAATTGAAAAAGAAAAGAAACATGATTGTTCATCATTTTTCAGTCCAAGAAAATGCATTAATTCTCGTACTCCTTTATCATATTATATATTAATTTCTAACTTAAGAGAAACTTTTTCCTAGTTAGGCTGGGTTTTAATAATAAAAATCCAATATGTTTTTCCTATGCATGGTTCTCATCGTAGTCTGAGGTATGCAAACCTTTTCGCTACTTTTATTTTAATGAAATAAATGGACTCTCGACTCAAAAAAAATGTTTCAGATCAAATTTCATTATCCATATTAAGAATTCATCCTAGACATAATCCAGCCATTAAGCAAGAATCCATATAATTAACACATTCCAATATATATTTTTATAAAAGAAACAATTTTTGTCTTTAATACTTGACTTTATCTGAAAGGAGTACTTCTACCACTAGTAGTTCATTATTAATGTCCCTAGAGATTCTGGATATTAATGAATAATTATTTAATTAGTAGTACAAAACTTGAAATCAACAACTTGAAAAGTGATTCAATCATCAATTAAATTAAGTGGGTCTAAACATCAATTAAATAATTTAGATGGGTGGCCCATGATTATGATCAAAAGAAGTAGCTGGGCTTTAATATGAAAAGGAACATTGCATGTGAGGTCTAAATGCATTCCAACTACTCCATGGAACCAGATTATACTTGCATCAACCCCACCCCCTTTCAAAAATAATACTCTCTATTCGTTTTTTTTTATTTGTCAAATTTTAACTTTACATATCTATTAAGAAAATAATGATTGGTATACTCCTATTAATTGATAGAATTTTAAACAGATTTACTTATTATATTTTTCAAAGACATTAACGCAATGTTAATAAATTGAGGGTATAATATGAAGAAAAAATATTGTCATTTCTTGATTTGTCAAAATTAACAAATAAAAAGAAAAATTAAATTAGGAAATATTTAACAAGTAAATAGGAATGGAGGGAGTAATTATCAAATATGAATTTTTCGATTCATTTAGTTCTCATACTAACTTAATCTATCAAAAAAAAATTAAAAAAATAAAAAATAATATATATTATGCATATCTTACGTATAAATTTTTATCACTAAAACTAAAAAATGCAGGGAGTGTGCATTAATTAATCAGATGATGGCCATAATAATGTGAACGAAGACTTTTCTTATTATTAGTCAAATAAAGAATTGATCGAGGATTGTGATCCAATGATTGGAATTTTTTTTTTCTTAATTAAAGATCTCAAATTTTAATATATTTTTTTAAAAAAAAAATTATATTAAGAGCATCGTCTCAAAAATAAATTCTATAATACACAAATTCAAATACAGTCAAACACCAATTGAAAAGAAAAATTGATTGATTGAAATTCAATCGTGGGGTATGTTTTTCGCCCATTAATAATTTAATTTGAAAGTCATATGTGAACGCCGGTGCAATATTATTTTCATATAAGCATTAATTTATCCCTATGTTCTTTCTCTTCTATAAAATTCAATAATTAGAAGATTTCCTGCCTTCCTGGAAATCTTTTATTTATTTTTCCCTGTGATAAAACCTTTGAAGTCATAATTTCCCCTTTCCTGCCCTAGCGACCCTTTTTAAGTGTGTTTTTCAAAAATTTCATTCATTTTCTAACTTTTCAAGTCCCATCAGCCACACGGTGGCTGGTGGCTGTGTTCATTCGAAGCCTCTTCGGTGAAATATTAAATTATTTATATACTAGATTTTGAATCTCTTTATATATCTATATTTTTTTTCTTCTCTTTTCCACTTCACCTCCACACCAAGTTAAAGTCCCTCACATGTATTTCTAAGTGTTTTCAAGTATTTCTAACATTCGAATACAAATAATTAACGAAATTCTATCCCATAATCTTAGGATTTTGTGTGATAAATCAAAATTAGGTGGCATATTTTGGTGAATATGGAGCATGGAGTTAGTGAATTAAACTTAGATCAAGAAAATAATTTATTAGAATAAATAAAATGAGGATGGAATCAGAGATGTAAAATTCAGAGCCCCCACCAAACTTGAATTTAATTAGATCATTGAACTTATCTGATTCTTCTTCACTAAATTAATTATAATAGTAATACTTTTTTTTAGTAAAAAAGGTCTCAGATTAAGCATCTTCAGTAGTACTCCAAATTGGGTAGTACACTTGGTACTACTTATTGTAGAGAATAGAAAAAGGAAGGTATAATTGAAAGAAACTTTCTGCTAGTCCAAAATCGTTAACTAAGACCGAAAGATTCAACTAAAGAAGATGATCAAGCTAGAAAGGAGAATGTGTATTTTGGTAAAAGAACTTTGTTATGGAAGAAAACTCTTTTACTTTTGTTGGATTGAACAAAAATGAGTAAGACCATCCTTATTTATATTTGTGTATGCTCGCGTAGAGGAAATTTTTTTGACTATTTACTTTCACCGGAAGCAAAGATTCTTAGATTCATCTACAAGAATAATCTAGATAATTTTATCTTCTAACTATCTAACAAGAATCTAGACTATTCTATAATTGATTATAAATATTAAATTCTCTAGAATATCTATACATTTCTTATATACAATAAATAACTTTACAAATTTCTAAAAAGTTCCATTAAATATTTAAAATTATTTGACCCTATAAAAAATCATCTTTATTTTTCACAGTTGTGTTCCACGATATCAAGCTTGCAAAATTTTATGAAATGAAATGTCAAATATAATATTAGCAGTACTAGAACTGTACTATAGTAAAAATGTAGTACTAGTAAATTAATTGAGACATTCTTGATGATAAAATAGATAACTTTATTGTAGTACAATCATCCATGTACTTGCTAAGCCACTCTTATTTGTAAAAGAATATAATGTACTGCATCATATCAACAATCTATCTATAAAAAGAGTCAAATATGCTACATTTAAACAGCCAAGGGAAAATTGAATTGAAGAAGAAGAAGCAGAAGATGACACTTTGTTGGTGACTTTGGTCTCGAAAGAGTGATAATTGGTGCTTATCATTGTTCATTTAATTTACTATAGTATGTTATTTGTCTTATATTTTTTCCACATTATTAGTAAAAGTAGTTACTATGGTAAACTCTTTATTGAAACCTATTTCAAAAATTACTTAAATCGTTGAGGGTCGAAATAATTTTTTCATCCCGCAAGAGGTAAGCGCAAAATTTATGAAATTTAGTAAATTGTTTATTAGTTTTGTACATTAATTGAATGTTTATGTAACGGTGAAGAAAGAAATTTCTCTTAGGATATTCAAGATTATAAGTTAAAGGTCGTTCAATTGATCACCCTTGAATCTATATAGCTTATGTGGTAAAAACGTTACCAATTACTGATTACAAAACATACCCATCGTTTTTATATACTATAATATTTGTAAGAATGATACTTGTTGTTTCTTTTCGAAATTAGAAATAATTCAGGTGAAACCAATTTAATTTACAAATCTAAGCATTTAAGTGAGGTGGGAAGTTGCAGTCGTGTTTTTTGGATTATATGTTTGTTTTTGCTCTAACCTTGTTCATGAAAGTTGCATTTTTGTACAATGGAATTGTGGAATAATATTTGAAGGAAGAAAGGATTATTGTCATCATTATATGAACACATGCCATTATACTTTTGGGACCAAAGTCACCAACAGAGTGTCAAATTTCTCGTCACTCCGAGGTTAATGACAGTGATTTCTATTGTTTTGTTATTCTGTAGTAGTGCCTTTTTAATTTCCTTGGAGAATGTAACCAGCTAGAGCTAATTGGTATAGCTATGTATTATCCCCAGATATATATAAATATGTAATCAATCCCCTGCCTTTTGGGCCTTTTATTTATTATGTTTAAGTTTGAATACACTTTATTTTGTCTCACATGTTATTGTGATAGGAGTATTATATTTGGACCAATACAGATATAAGATAATTCTAATTTTTCTCAATGTTCTAAAAATTATTTTGTTTAGGAAAATAAGTCCCTCCAAATGAAAAATTTCTAATCAAACAAATAAAAAACAAATTTCACAAGTAACATTTTAAATTCATTGTCTCTTGGCTCCTCCCCATCCACGCAACGTCCTTAACCCCCACCCCTTGACTATTTCACCCCATTCCCTGACTACTCCACCCCCATCCACCCAACGTCCTTAACCCCCACCCCTCGACTATCCCACCCCCAAACCTCCATTCTTCACCCCATGGCATTAGCGGCAACTTTAGTCGCCACTAAAGGATAAAAGTCGCCATTAATAACCAATATGAAATTTGCACTAACGGCAACTATTGTTGCCACTAAAAGATATAAAAGTTGCCGCTAATAGTTATGCTTAAATTTATCATTAGCGGCAACTATAGTCGCCACTACTAAATACTCGAGACAAAAGGAAGTATATATTCTCACTTTGTAACATGTTATTCTCTTTTTGAAGTTATCACACTAGCACTTGTGTGTAACTTGGCGTAAAATTCTTGCATTGTCAGACTAAAAGCATTGAAGTCCTTACTATCACATTCGAAATCTCCTCTATCAGAATCAGTAGAGTACATTAGCAATTTTACTAATATGGAGCCAAAAATGAGAACAGGATGTATCTTTTAAACAGATTGGAAACAGCATAGTTCCATCTGTAAACACATTTTTTGGCTAATTTTTAAAAAGAAAACGAAAAGAAACTACGCCAGTCCCTGGACGGCTCTCGGTTCTTGAGTGCAAACCCAAGGCCAGTGCCCGTTAGCTTTTTTCAATAATAGAACCAATCTTGAAACAAAGTACACCTTGAAGCAACTCCGAAACTATTTACAATATGTGAATGAGTTTAACTTGTTATATGCAGGGCGCTCAAGCAACATTTCATTCACTAGAATCAATTTCTCTGTTTTCGTACAACAGTATACCGAAATACGAAAGGGAGGAAGAGTAGGAAAAGGGAGATGGAAAAAGGTAGAGGAGAAGGGAGGAAAAAAAAAAAGTAGTTGCATTTTCTATTTCTTTGGGTTGAGTAGCGATGTAACACAGGTGGAATCCTCACAACTCCACATCACAAGCACTACTAGTGCCAGGCCACCCCAGGTGGACTAGACCGTGCACTTGCCTCAGCCAGCGAAACAGCCATAGCTAACATCATCTGCTCTTCAAAATTCTCAGGAACTATTGAACTTGTGGTGGGTTGAAGATCGCTTACCGTTTCACCCTGCAGAGGGAATGAAGCATCATCTTCCATTTCATCAGAGACAGCATAACTAGTTCCAACTTCGGCTACCATGGAACCATGATCAGCCCATTCACCGTCCTCCCTTGGTATTTCCAAATGGCTTTCAGGTGACACGTGCATGGTGCACTCAGCCTGAGGGTAATCATCATTCTCTAGCTCCTCCCTGTTGGAAAACCTATCACATGCAGGATGCTCATTGTACGATGATGACATGTTCCGACTGTAGCTACTGGACTCTCCACTCATTTGCTGTCGCTCAGCAAGGGCTGCAATTGCACAAGCAAGACCACCAGAAGGAGAGGAAGATGAACCTGAAGCTGCGGCATTGACTGCTGGGACGCATCGATGATCTTCTTCTGTATATTGTTCTGATGGACCAACATCACTATAGTCCATACTTCGATTTCTGCCATTCTCCTATCATGTGATCAGTTTCATGTGGAAAATTAAGTGATATACCATAATAATGTAAGTTCAAGACGTAAAAGAATGACCGAATGATCAACCAATCCCAAAGATTGTCAGCATGTTAAAAGCAGCAATAGGCGACACAGTGAAAGAAAAGAAATGATATCCCATTTCAATGGGAACACCACAATGTCAAATATTTTCCATTATAAGATTTTCAAAAATGTGAAAGGATGAATATCCAAAATTCAAAATCGGCATGTTAAACCCCAGGGGAAAACAAGAAATGCCCATTTCCATCATACTCGAATTGAGAGAGATGACACTTTTGACTCCTTTACCACTTTACGCCACAACCATCCACAATGGTGAATAGAAAAATCAAGCATTTCACTCAGGAAAGAGAAATCAAACACTTCAAACAGTACGTCGGACAAAAAGATAGAAGCTCCAACTTTTCACATTAGACGCTGTCTCCCCAACAACAGGAAAAAAATGACAGAGGAAGAAGCAAGAAGATGGTGTGTGCATAATTTACCTGTATGGATAACCATATGGCTTCCATAACCATGATATCCTCAAGATCCAAGTCAAAATCATCCTCCCTATGTCACAGATCCAGGAAAACAGGTCAGACCATGTAGACAGATAAGCTAAGTTTTTTTAGGAACTCAGAGTAGTAAAATTCAATCAGAGATGACTGGGAACATATATAAATTCCATCCTTCTATTGCTTTTGATTTTTCTTTGACAAACATGGATAACAATACTCATAATAAGTCAGTAAAGACTACTTAAAAAATTATATGATACTATAGCTGAGAATTTCAATTATAATGGGACCAAATCCCATCTCATTCTCATATACACTAACTTTTTGGAAATGGTTTACTACAATCCAGATTTGCACGTTGAACACGACAAAACGAGACTAATAAGATAATATAATTTGATTCCTTACCTCCTTCCTGTTCCAGGTAATCAACTCCTGGGGGCTAGGACTAATCTAGTACTAGCAAAACTCATGCTTTCCTAACATGGTTAATTGGTCTCAGCTTCCAGCAAATTTTACCTTTTATCCTATAAACCAGAGAACTGGGAACCACAAGTGTTTGTGGAATCTCTCTTTCAGAAAAACTTAAAGTTCCTCTCTTTGCTCATTCGTACAACCAACATCTATAACAGATAAATAGTATAAGATCTTATGGAGGAGAAGTATCAAGGAGTGTTAAGTATCCCACATTGGTCGAGGGAAAGGGTAATTGTCTCTTAGGGTCGTAGGATGCATTGGAAAAAATAATCCACGCATTAGCTTTGTGTATTACTAATACTTTGTTTGGTACACTTTTTCAACCTATGTATAACTACACTCTACTTGGTATTACGCTATGTATAACTAATACATGGAAAACCATAGCATAAGCAATGCAAGGGGTTCTAATGCATGCATTAGCATGGTAAAGGCACAATTGCCCATCAAAACCTTTTCCACATCCTTTCCACTGTATTTATGGAGGATATTGCTGTAAACAAATTTTAAAAATTTAGAAAATATGCAATGCATGTTATTTCTAATACAACCAAACCAAACACTGCATAAGAAATAATATCTGCATAGCTAATATCCACATTACTAATACACCATATTTTGCACTATCCTTATACACCCTATCAAATGACCCCTTATAGATTTTGGGTAATCCTTACCTCATAAGCTAGCTTTTGGGGTTAAACTAGGCCTAAGGTTCATCTTATTACCATGATACGGAGCTATTGTGATCACTGGCGAGTGGTTACATTCAAAAAGAAGACAATATACTGATCACACATTTTCCCGATGACCATAAGGGTTGTTCATGATATCTTCAATTTTCATTGGTGTTGAGCAAATACCATTACCACTGTAAGACTCACTATCTGCAACGAGTAAAACCCAACAAGCTTCACCAGAAACCATCCGACACGCGCCAACAAGAATACTAATCTTCAGCACCTGGACAAATGCACCAAGCACGTGAGCCACTTTTCGGCTATCTCAACTCCAATCCTTTTTTTTCTTTGGGGCCTAATACTACTTCTGACCGACTCATTAACTTTCTGCTAATTTCAGACCACCAAATAAGGGGGTTCAGCATCGGCAACTTTCTCTGTTTCCAGTGACTTCACACGATTATTCCAAATAAGGGGGTTCAGCATCGGCAACTTTCTCTGTTTCCAGTGACTTCACACGATTATTCAACACCGTATGGGTGGATCTGTCTGTGAATCTCTCTAATAATCTTCCATTTTTGGGGTGATTTCTGGTCGTCTTTCCAATGTATATTACTATTCATTATTTTAGGTAAGTTTTTCGGCATATTTGCTATCCTTCTCGCCTCTGGACAGCTTGATTATTTCTTGAGGTTATTTGTTGAAACTCACCACATCCAACAATATGTCACCAGTTTTTGAGAAACTTAGTTGCGAGAAAATATCCAACAATAGTTGAACGGTCAAATTGATATGGTCGGATGGATCTTTACCTGATAGTGTTTAAGTTCCTTTAGAACAGAAGACTTAATATTATTACATAGCTTAGGTCGTTCAGACAGTTAATAACGTGGCTTATGTCTCCCAATCCCCTACTCTCAGTCATTGATTCAGGTGCATCTAGTCACATATTTTTACAATGTCTTATTCCCAATCCCTTCCCACAGTCACAAATCACAATGGCCGATGGATCTCAAACCATGGCAACCAAAATAGGTCAAGTTAACCCACTTCCTTAACTTGAAATTCAGTTTTCAATCTTCATAGTTTATTTTCTAATCTCATACTCATTAGTCATTTATCCAAACAAAACACTTAACTACTAAGTGACTTTCTCCTACAACTTTGTTGACATAGAGAAATGAAATATGAAACGGATAATTGGTACCAGAGATGCATCAAATAATCACCTGAATTTTATTATCTCAGCCTTCCAAATCGTTCACATCTTGTGTTGTTATTGAGTCATCTGATCGATTAAATAGATGATTGAGACATCCAAGTTTATCAAAGCAGATGGTATGTTGTTTGTCTCACTTATTAACTTTAGAATATCAGTCTTGCCCACAATTTAAGTGTACTCGCTCCTCTTCCCTTGAAATCAGGATAACTAGGGAGTCTTCTTTTCTTTCTTTTTACAAATATTTGGGGTCCTAGTTGGATTATTTCTACTTTGCGATTTCGATACTTTTCAGTTTCATTAATGATAATTCAAGATGCACTTGGATATTGTTGATGAAAAATCAAAGTCGCATCCATTTTAGACTTTCTATACTAAAATCTAAAATCCACTCGGGGTTTGTGTCCGCACTTTCCACAGTGATAATGCACCAGAATATTTTTCCTACTCAAATCAGCTATTTATAAACTCTCATGAGATCATTCATCAGACAGTGGGGGCCGGAAGACAGCTTTCAAGTGCTGCCTATCATATGATGTCGGCCAACTGACAGCAAAACGAGTGGGAGCGGTTCACCAGGAACGGTTCTGTGGGAAAGGAAGGCGAGGGGCTATAATGGCAATGACCATCAGGATGATGTTGGTTTCTGGAAGGGGGAAAAGAGGAAAGATATGTTGTTTTTGTGTTCCTCAGGGTTTTATTTCCTGTTTTCTTTTTCATTTTTACAGTTTATGGTTATGTTTTCAATGGAGTTAGAGGATGAGAAGGGTGGCCGGAGTAGAGAGAAGAATCCGAGGGGATTTATTTGGAGATAAAGAGGAAGCTAACTGGAAAAGTTTTTTGGTGACCCTTGATCAGAGTTCTCTCCTTCACTGTTGAGACTTAAGTTTATCTAAGAGTACAAAGAAAAGAACATAATCTTTCCCTTCTCCACCATTTTATTTTATTTCCGTCTTTCAAAATGATGTGCAACTGACATCATAAATTTGTGTGTATGTGTTAGTCACGCAATATGATAAACCATCTGGAGGCGCATAAAAGTCAAACACGTGTTCTAACCAACTAGAAGTCTTAAGTTGAAAGAACTCTGCTTTTAGAGGTCGACTTTGCAAAATTGTGCAAGTAGATGGATCAAGTTGTGTATTAAACCGAATATAAGTGTAATAGCAACTAGTAATTTCAAATTGTAACCTTAACTAACTGATGCTTATATGGGTCCTTGATTTCCATTAAGTTATATTCTTAGCTAAGTCCGCAAGAATTTCAGAGAGATAGTAGATGTTCCGCACAATGTTTCTCTGTATGATTTAGGTCTACCTACCTCTCTAACACCTTCATCACACCTCTTGGCCAGTTCATATAGTGGTAAGTAAGGAAATAAAATCCCCTTGTGCATAATTAGTAGGTCAAAAAATCAAACGGGCATTCAAGCTTGGGATTGACTAATTGACAATCAAAAAGAGATTGCTTAGACAAATCTTTTTGCGTGAGACTATGACTTCTACATCTTCTCTGATCGACCTGAACAACATATACAGATCCCCTCCATCCTTCTTTTCATTACAATTGGAACATCCTCCACTATTTTACAAAACATGGAACAAAACAATTTTACTTTCTTCCTTTGTTTGAAAAAAGATGTCTAAGCATAATTGATCTTGACCCATAAGGTATTAGTGTTAGTTCGCATACAATTAAAATCACATTTCTCCACGTCTTAGGGCATGATGAACCATTTTCAACAATCTTTTCTCATTTTTACTTTTTGTATGTGCTACTTGCACCTTATATAACCATTTCTAATCTTGTATGTGTGAACCCTGCATCTAGGGGTGTGCAAAAACCGAACCGACCAATAAATCGAACCGAAAAAAATGTTATTGGATTAATGAGTTTTTAATGGTTTTATAAAAAAAAATTATCGGGTTATCGGTTCATTATCGTTTTTTAGTATTGGATTATTGGGTAAACCGATAACCCATTAAGACAATAGCATTGCACTACTTTACTCTTCATAAATATAAAAATATTAGTAATAATTTAACATAATAGTATGTTACAGTCTTCACAGTACTTCTACTTCACACTAGGCCGCTTTAGTCTTTACACAAAACCTAAAGATTAAAGTAACAACTAAGATTGTTCAAGATTGTCTTGTTTGACTGCATGGTTTTAGTTTTAGTTTTACTTTGCATTTGTAGCTTTTGCAAGTTCGTAAACATATGTAATTTGATTAACATCAGAAATTTCATATTATATTTTGGTTGTAACATGTAATTGTAGCCTTCGTACTACATATGCTCTTATTGATGCAATTTCTCACTATCTTTTTTGTTTCAGTATATCAAAGCATTTACAGGCTTACAGGAAAATATTAAAGAAGTGTGAAGTCATATTATTTATTTTATGAGCATTTACTTATTGGGTAAACCGAAAATCGAACCATTAACGACCAAAAACCGAAAAAACCGAAAATCGATAAAAAATATTAGGTTTAGCGTATTTAAAAATCGAAAACCAATACATAAAACCGAACCGACCGATGCACACTCCTACCTGCATCTATCTTAAAGTAAATAGTTTTTAATGTCCCCAAGGGAATGGCCTAGTGGTTGATGCATCGATGTTACAACACTAGAGAACCTAGATTTGAACCAACTACAAAACGTGGTGTGCGCACATCTACTCCATCCTTAGTGGAAAAGATTAACTTGACATGTTCTTGTAGGCTGCATAGGCTACTCGATGAGTTAATTGAGGTGTGTGCAAGTTGGTCCCAACTATGGCACTTATCTTGTGAATATGTTGATCCTTAGCAACCCAACATACAATCCCATATAATATTGTGATCTCACAAGCATTATAAAGACTGTACGTTCAATTGGATAGGTATTTTCCCATTGCATAACACTCTGTAGCAATCCTCCATTTTAGACATCCCATTTTGATTTATATGGACATGTTTATCTATCATATCATTCTACTGAAATACTGAACCTAGATCTCTCAATTGTCTGCAGTTAGGCATCACAATCACATTCTAATCTCACTTCAATAATCCAATCAATAATATTGTATAATAACCTATTATTATGTGGCATAACACCTAGACAGATCTGTAGCAATAGAAAAAGATCTAAGCAATATCTCTTCTCTAGTAAGCCCCACCCTCACGAAAACTGCATATACTATGGATCCATTTTAGAGAAACTGTATCATTACTCCGCATAACTAATAATCTTAATTGTCAAAATTGTAGCTTTCCAGATTCTCCAAACTCTCAAATGCAATTGATTAAAGGATTGTAAATGTTCAAAATCCAATTACTAGTTGACTATAAGATGTACTATCTGGTAAATCTAAGGAGCTGCATGAAAGATATCCCTTCTCCTCCTCCTTCGTTGAATTAAGTGAGATTCACTATTACTTGATTAATCTAAAAAAGCAGTAATACTTCGCTCAAAACAACATGCACACACAGATTATTAAATTTATTGATTGTGCCTCTGCAATTTGGGTTACCTTTGTCAATATTTATAAGATGATTTAATGGCTAGAATCAAACTATCTGATGACCAAATTCTTCACAAAATTTCTCACTAATTAGGGAAAAGGAATTTGAACCAATTAGCACCCGAAAAAGTGTGTACCTATTCTGTCTCATGCGTTGAGGTTGTCTAGTTGTTGGAGCTGCACATGTCTCTTGAGAAGTAACGACTTCTCCACCTTCTACAGCAGAAGCAAAAGATGGTGCTGCAGACAAGATGGAAAAAATAAGACTGGTGTATAACCAGAAGCAGTGAAGCCAAAAGGAATAAATTCAGAGCTTAAAGTAAATACCTGCGGTAGAGCAATACTCAATCTCACTTGGACCAGCAACACTACTGGAAGAACTAAGTTCTCTTCGTTTATGCATTTTCTCTTCGTCATCCTGCAGCTCCTGCTGTCTCATCCTTATTTTGGCTTCTATAACTCGTTGTTCCTCCTAAAGTAACAAGAAGACAAGGATTGAAAAGATACGGAGATCCTAAATTCAGTATAAGACTCCTTAAAGCAACATGTAATTGTATTCAAGCAATCACACAAAGAAAATAGAACAGTCAATAAGATCTTACAATCTGCTCTATCCCTTTTTCTTCCTTCGTTTTTACCCCACGATATTCAACCGCATAGTTTGAAGTTTTACAAAACGGGCATCTTATATAACATTAAGGTACGCAACGTAGAACAAGAATCTCAATGGAGGGGAGGAGATAGGTGAAATACATTTAGTAATAAGTAACCAGTAATGAGAGAATAAAGGATACTGTGTTGGACGGGTTGAATTGGGAGTCTTCATCTGCAAAAAACACTCTGTTGCCAGGAAACAAGTCATAAACTCATTCGCAAAATGGAACTTATTATTACATCAAACAGTAAAACCATAATAAGCACAGGTAATCACAAAATAAGGATAATAAATACCTGTACAAATGCCTTTCATGCAACATCTTGAACGATTTAAACTTGGATAATACTGCAAAGTCCACGATGAACAAAGTTAACAATCATAAGAAACATGACAGTAAACATATTGTCCTAATTCTTTCGAATTCTATCCTAGACCAACATACTCAGAAGTCAGAACAAACAACAACAAAAACTACGGCATTCTTTTATCACGGTGATATCCAGGCAAGCTTGGCCGCACCTCCACTATTCCACCGGGTACCTGGTCCCTCCCACCAGCACAAGTACTCTGTCAATCACCTAGTGCTTTTTTTGCCTACGGGATTTGAACATTTCTCCTCCCACTTCAATAACAAGAACCACTACATTCTCAATCCCAAACTAGTTGAGGTCGGCTATATGAATCATGCTATGCTCCATTCGGAACGATTTCATTTGAATGACTCAGGACAAACATATGCCAAAAACATTTCCAAGTTTAATATGGGATAGAAAAAAAAGGAGAGAAAACAAACCAAGAAGCAAATGGGGCATTCCTCAAGGTCAACATTGGGACAATCATCATCACCAGGGTAGCAAGGAGCAAGCTTGGAATCAAGAATGAGTTTGCGAAGCTTCTTGATATCCACATCCTTATGCTGGTACAACCCTTGAGGCCTAGTGTACTTATCATCCACCACTTGCTTCCTCCTTCCCAACTTATTACCCATCCAAAAAAATATTCCCCAAAAACAAACCAACAAAAAAAAACAGCAAGAAACAAGAATTTCCTAGCCCTAATTTTCACATCTCAAAATACAAAACTCCCACACCATAAAAAAACACGAAATATGACCAAAAGAAATTCACCCATCCTGCAAAATGAAAAATACCCAATTCAAATTTTTCACAAAATAGAAACAATAGTTACATAAAAAAATAATTTTTAACCAAAAAAAAAAAACCACCTGAGGAAGAGAAAAAGAGAGGGAGGGAACAAGATCAGAAGTTTCTTCTCTGATACAAATTTGTAGTGTGTGTTTCGATATCTGATTTACACGTACATTATTGTACAATTTTTATATATAAATTAAAAAATAAATAAAGTAGTACTTTTTCTAAGAACTATAACAATTTTTTATATACATTTTATTCTCTTATAATATAAATAGAGGAAATTGTGTATTGTTTGTTTGTATCTTTTAGGATGCCTTGCGAATAGAAGGGAATGAGATAAGCAATCCGCAAAGCAAAGCACCGTATGATGAGAGAAAGAGTAGTACGGCCGGAAAGAATCTTACTCCTATGGGGGTTAAAGGGGGTAGGGGTAAAGTGAGGATAATTTTGTCAAATTATTACAAATTTTCTTTTACCAAGTCAAATTATTAGTATAAATTATTTTATTCAATACATACTGATCAGATCTATTCAGATTCATTTGTTCTATCTGGCTATGCTATATGAATTTAAATTATGTCTTATAAACTTTTTCATATTCTTTTTTCATTTGATGTGAAATTGGGCTAAAATATCATGTGTACCTTATTTTTAGAAACTTTTTCTCCTAAGATTGCTCTCCGTTAAAAATGTCACACTTGTACGGAGAAAATCACTCCTTGTTACAAGTTTTTTTATCTACATAATTCAACATTTAGATCTCTGACTAACAAATTTTATTGAACCTATCACAATGCATTAAATTATCCATTATTAGTCTTCTCAAAATTGTTGGTCCACCATTACTCTGCTATAGTGCTATGTAATGAAATGAATTTTCAATATTTTGCATACCTTTATAAAAATATATATTGAAAGTCTAGACACATTTCATTTCTGTCATACACACTCACGCGCTAAAAATCTTTAAATTTATATTACATTCACACTAATTAATAAAATCAGTGCAATGATATCGCAAATTAACTTAACTTTTGTTTTTTTAACTCATTTAATTTGTGGAAGCTTGTAATTGCTCATCGTAATTAATTACATATATATATCGATTTATATTCTAACTTGACAAATATTATCTCATTTTTTAATGGAAAATTAACTTATTTTGTGAAAATAAATAACCATATCCAACACCTCAAAGACAACTAGGAATAAAAGGAATCAAACTGTTTTCATATTTAACTTTGCATGCACGTTAATTTAGATATAACCTGTGTCATCATTTAACAATATTCAAATATTGTTAATGGTCTTTGTCAAATGTAGATTTATAACGTGGAAGCAAACGAAAAACAAAGACACACACATTCGATATTGTTCGTATATATCAAGCAATATATAGTCAAACTTCATTATAGTAATAACAATGTTTGTCTAAAAATTCTACGATTATCATAGTGAAGTATTATATATTATATATCTATAGTGATATTTGATGTTTAGATTTCATTTAATTGTTATAAATAAAAGTATGCAAAGAAAATAGTGTTATGATTTTGAGCCCGTTTGGATGGGTTTTAAGTTGGTCAAAACCAACTTAAAGCTCTTTTTTAGCTTTTGGACGTGTTTGACTAATGCTAACTTTAAGCCATAAAGTTCTTAAAGTCAGTCAAAAATGAAAAGTTAGGATTCCTAACTTTTTTTTTGTAAGTGCTTAAATCATTCTCTCTGACCATGAAAATTACTTTTATATCTCTTATATTTTAATTAAATTCCCAAACTATTCTTTTTATTCTTTAACCCTAAAATTCAACTCATTTTCCTCGTTTCTTCCGCTGAAGTCCACCAAGAACAGAGACGCCACAGCTATGGCAATTTCGAATGATCATTGCACAACTATTAGAAATGTTGTATCATGCAAAAATAAAGAGACTCAAATAACTGATGCAACTGAACCATTTTTTTTTTTGCTCAAATAAAATGTAATCTGCAAATATCATCTCAATTAAGCACATACTGTCAATATTCTAGGTGGATTTTATTATCATGTCATCTTTTTCACATCCACTGGTAAAGCATCCACAATATTTACTTACACTAGAGTAGAGGCATATATAATACTAATCGAATATTTACTTACTCCAACAAACTTCATTAGAAAGCGTAAATTAGACACGTATTTATAAAAAATATAGTGGAGTGGTTTCGGTTGGAAACAAAAGATACTAAAGCAACCACATTACTCCAACAAACTTCATTAGAAAGTGTAAATGAGACATGCATTTATAAAAAAATTAGATTAAATAAACATTTTATAGTGGAAATAATTTTACATTATAAATTAATTTTGATTAAAATCAACTTTAGAGTTTAAAAATCTTTTAAATCAACTTATTATGGTGTTAACAGCTTAAAGGGTATTTCAGTCATTTTGACAGAAAATAAGTGTTTAACAACACCTATTTACCAAACACATCAACAACTTATTTTCAGCATAAACACTTTTATCCAAACACTCAACTGTTTATTTATAAAAATAACTTTTCAGCACTTAAAAGTTCTAAAAACACTTCATACATAAAAGTCACTTTTTTTAAGTTCATACAAACGGGCTCTTTGTATACCAAGAAGAAGAAACATATATTTTGTTAACTAATTTAATCAAAAAAATAAAAAGATAATATGAATATGAAAAAGACAAAGACTATCAGTTTTTCCTTGTGAAGTTATGATCATAGTTGATGGACACCGTTTAATAATATTTTTTTCTTTTAAATATTCATATTTGAAATTTACTATGTGCATAATATTATTGATTGATGATTGTCATAAATATTTTATTCATATACATAATATATTGTGATTGTTATAAAAGGGTAGTTTTACAAAGAATGTATCGTTAATTCACTATAGTGAATGTTAGTATTGTTATAAATAGAATATTATTTTTGAGAAAGTAAAATATAACATGAAAAATCAGTTATGAAAAAAATTAAGTCGTTATAGTGAATACAACAATAACAATAACATATCTAGTGAGAACCCATACGTGGGGTTTGGGGGTAGAGTATATGCAGATCTTATCATTATCTTATAAAGATAAAGAGGTTATTTTCGAAAGACCCCCAACTTAAAAATATCAGCCCCACATAAGAGAAAAAATCGTTATGGTGAATGTAGTTATAATAAATAACCGTAAAAACGAGGTTTGAGTGTATAAGATACATGCCTCATCTTAATATTCATTGTATTTGTAAAGCTCCTTAATTTAGAGGTCAGAAAATTTGGAATTATTAACAAATCGTGTCGTATTAGCTGGAAAAAATAATGTGTCCCAATAAAATAATGACACATGTTAAGAAAAATCCTTTTAAAATCCAGACTTCCTGCGTTTATGGGACCATAATACAGTTCCTTTTTTTTGTGGTCAACATTTTGTAGTATTTCCCTGGTTTAAAAAAGAATGCCTAGTTTGACTTGACACAATATTTAAGAAAATAAAAAAGATTTTTTTATTTTGTGATCCTAAATTAAAGTTATGTTAAATATATCAAAATATTTTTTAATTTTGTGGGCTTAAACATGCCACGTGGAAAAGTTAAATTTAAGCCAATGGCTTATTTCCGTACCGGCAATGAGACTAAGTCTTATTATTTTTTTCCTGAGCATTGATTTCTTCCTCTATGGCATCTCTCCGGCAGGAATGATTGGAAGCAAGAATGATTGGAGGCTTCAGCAAATGATTCAGGTTCATGGGAAGATTGAATTGAGATGAGGTAAGCTTGATCTTTTGTTTTGAGGAAAACGATTTATAAGCCTTCAATAGGATAAGAAATTTGAGAGGATCGACAAAATTGAGAGCGGAATCCAGAATTTTAGGATTAATAAGATTAAGAAACTGGACCACACTATTACTATTAAGAACGCAAATTGGTTGACCAAGAATCTTGATTTTGTGACTTTATATTAGCTAGGGATTTGATTTTCCTATTTGTATTTTTTCTTTTGCCAAGTCTGCATTAATTTTAAGAAATTATGGATCTCATGAGACAACGTATTTTTTCCCTATGATTATAGGTCTTTAAAGTAATCCAATATTTAATCTTTCTTTGTCCTATTGTTAATTTGTTTACCCATTTACTACAGCAAGAACAATCTTTAGCGACAATAAATATGCATATTAATAAAGAGTGATAAAAGTTTTAATTACCTTCAATGGTTAATTGTCATTGTGTCCAATGCCGCTATAGAATTTAGAGACATTTACAAAATATGCTAAACTGTAATTGTTAATAATAATTACCTCTAAAAAGCATATTTAGCGTTAATTGTTGTGAATTAATTGTCCGCTAGGATAGTGATCATTTGGTTATGATTTCTATCTAGGGTATAATAAAAGCTGATTGATTCTAATTAAGGTACATGATCTTCAATTCACTTTACTTTTAGTTTTGATACAATGAGGAATCTCATTATGTTGGGGATTACTCACAACTCACAAGTAGAAAATTAATTTATAATGACCTATTTACCCAAAGTCGTTCAACTCATTAGTTGGAATAGTAAAGTATTGTACTAGGATGGTGAATTAGTGAGGACCATATTTAGGTATTTGGTTATTTAATTTTCTTTTCTCAACTGCCAAATAAGAATGACCTAGGAAAAAATTAAAAATCAAGCTACTTTGAACTAATATTATTACCTCATCACTCCATAATTACATAACTGTAAATTATAAAACCATATTTTAATAAACGTCCAACTCAAAATTTTGAACCACTTATTGTATGGTAGTTGATCGCCAAAGGTTCACCAAATTCGTCTTGTCTGATATTTTATTTATTCTATTTTATTTAGTCATAACAGCTATACCAGATAGACTGCTACTGTATATAGTACAAATTATGAATCTATATAGGACGACAAGTTAGGTATTTTACATATAATTGTTCCAGAGTCACATGATGAATTCATCGGATATAATAGTAATTTCACCGATGAGGTCTGGAAGCTAATGTGTATTCAAATCTTATTTTTATTTTGAAAAGGTAGAGCGATTGTTTTCGATAAAATTCCGTTTAGTTAGTAGAGCATATCAAAATAGATTTAAAAAGGACATATAATAATGAAAAAGACATGATGAAATAATGAGGAAAAAAAATAATAGCAATAACAAATGATAAGATAAATGAAGTATATGAAATAATGGGTAATAATAAAATCGAAGAATAAGATAGTAAAAGAGTAATAATAATAATATTGATAAGGAAAACTACACAATGCTCGACCCTACTAACCTTAGCTTCTACCCCAATTATAATTTTCGATTTTCATATGCTCTTATTTGGAGTCATGTCTTCAGTAAATTGTAACTGTGTCATGATTTGTCTGATCACCTCTCTTTAATAATTCTTTGACCTACATCTACCTCTCCTAAGACCTACCACATATAATCAACCTTTCACACCTCATTACCGAGACATTTGTGCATCTTCTTTTTACATGTCCAAACCATCTCAACCCCGCTTCTCTCGTCTTGTCCACCACAAAGATCACTTCGCCTTATCACTAATATCTTCATTCTTAATCATATTTCTCCTAATTTACCCACACAAATGGATAATATCAAAGTAAAAATAACCAGGTTATTTATTTTGAGCAAATAAAATCTCTCATAAAAAAAAATGAAACAATAGGGGGTAGTTCTCTTGATCCAGACGCAAATATAATAAAATTCTTTCTCTTAAGTTTTGAATGTTCAATTTGTGTCTTACTTTTTCTATTTATTCTCCAAATCCACATTTAACAAAAAATTCTATATTTATAGTAAAATCTTGTAAATGATTTTTTACTATCATGGTTACAACATATTCCAGTATTTAAAGGGCAATATTACGATATTCTTTTCCCATGCAATATTTTAATCTCATCAAGCCACTGTAGCTTATGAAATTATTTTACTTTTTTTAAAAAAATAATTGTATTTGATGTCCGATATCAGCTTTGAACTCAACTAATTTAAATTTACACCGAAAATTTATACCTTATAGAATAAAATCTTTTGTACTAAAGATGATTTTATATCTAAGTCGCATATGAAATATTCAAATTCACGCACACCAGTAGAAATAGAATCACATCAAAGATTCAAACAAATCACGTGGGCTTGAGTGCTTACGATCTTCTGGGCCTGGCTAATGTATACATTGATCGACTGATTTACGTAAATGTCATATTTTAGGTTACTATTTAAATTTAGTCTCTTGAGACTGATAAAGTATTACACTTTCATCTAATTAATATGATTTAATGTTCTCATAAGATTTTCAATTTGCTCAAAAAGGACAATCGACGAAAAAATCTAATATGACTGATTTACTCAAATGTCTCCCATCATTTAAATTATGTCCCCATTTTAAAAAGTTGTGCATCTATTACCTTTGAAAAATTACTCTCCCAAATAACAGTAGACTTGCACTTAATATTCGCTCATATATTTCTTAATCTCAGGGGAAAAACATTAGACTGTCGTTTAATGTGTGAATAACTTATAAAATTTTAGATTATCAAAACAAATAATTGTGAAAATGGGCTTAGGAAAATTTAGCTTTTGACTTTTACCGTCCATATGAAAGAATTTGAATATTCAATCCCTCACAAACTTGAAATAATGATTAAAATAATTTAAATATCATAAACCCCTTTGAAGACTTAATAAGTGATTTGAAAAGTGTCGTATCTTACGAACATTCATATTCGAAATTATAAAAATTAAGATTTGCTTGTTATATTGATTTTCTTTAAGAAAAAAAATAACTTCTAATTGGTCGAAATCATTGCACAAAAAGTTATTTACTTGGATGCACATTATGTCCCAAAATGATTGTTGCCTTAAAAAATCAAGAAAAACTAATAAATTTTCAATTTTATCCTTGCTATTTAAAATGTCAAAAGTGATTATCAATTCTCATTTTTCAATAATGGTATTTACTCTATTTCAATTACAAGCGTTTTACTTCCTCTCTTCTTTTTTTTCCGCAAAAGACGATTTTATTCAAGTACTAATTTAAACTACAAAATATTAACATATAAAATGGAGGCAGAGCACTGTTTGAAGTTTTAACTTTGTAATATAGCTAAAATGTCAAATAGCCATAATGGAACCAGATGTTCTCCAATTGACTTGATCACACATAAACAAAAACTAATATAGAGGCCGTTTGGATTGACTTATAAGCTGTTTTTTGCTTTTTTTGAGTGTTTGGCTGCCTAACTTAAAGTCATTTTGTGCTTAAAATAAGCTCCAATAAATAGTTGAATTTATTTGGATGAACTTATTTTAAGCAGTTTATAAGTTGAAAATAACTTATAAGTCAAAAAAAAAGTTGGCCTACACCTACTTTTTTTTAACTTATAAGCAGTTTTCAACTTATAAGCTGCTTAAAAATAAGTCAATCCAAACAGGCGAATAGTTTCTTCCATAAAATTAAGCAACTACAGCTTTAGACAAAATGGGATGTCAGATGTCACAAAAACAAAAATCCACCTTAGAGTTTGAGTATACTCTAAATCATCTAGACTATTAAAACTGAAGTTGTTTCAACTCTCAATTAAACTCAAGCAACATAATGTTGGAAGCAATCTGCATATCTGGTTTTATTTTCTTATCTGCAAAATAAAAAGTTAAGTCAGATATAGCTCTAGAGGAGGTATAAAGGTTTCCAAAGGAGCTTATAACGATCTTGGTTTATTTACTCATTTCTTATGATTATACTTGAATGATCAACCTCTCTTGCAGAAAATAAAGCAATGTAAATATGCAAAAATTTAATTTAGTTTTTACTAACTGAAATAATATAGGAGAATAAATGCCAGCCAATTCATAACTATCAAAGAAAATGAGCTGTACAAAATAACTTTTTGTAGAAGAAGCCCGTAACTTTTGTAAAAGAATAGTGTAATCAATTAACATACCAATTCTCACACAGATAATGCATCGTGAACGAAACTGGCTAATTAATGCTCAAAGGTGAGTCTCAATACTCTGCAAGAAAAAAAAATTAATATATTGAATAAATAATATAAAAATATAACTAGATTCTAAAAAATTGAATATATGTTCAAGTGAAAATGATATGAGATTGGAGGACTGTTGTTGTACTTGCAGGCTACAAGTACATTTGGTTTATTGAACATAAAGATATAGTTTTCCAAGAATGAATAGAACATCTAAAGGACTTATGCTTTAATACAAGTCCCCTGTAAGTGGATAATAGATTGAACAGAGAATTTGGTTTTAATTAAAGGATCAAAATGCTCTAAAGGAAAGATGCTAGACAACTGGAATGCAGAAAAGTATGTTCCTAGCTATATTGAAATACAAAGGGCAGCAGTTAAAAACAGTGTCTGCAATTTATATAACTTGGAGAAGTTTCAGTAGTACTTTAATAACAAAGACAAGAAAAAAATAAATCTATGAAACACACTAAGCCCAGCCAAGTCAAGAAAAAAGATTCAAAGATTATAACAATAATTAACCATAACTGTTCTACTTTGATATATGAAGAGTCGAAGATGATAGCGTTATCTATTCTGCCTGATATTTTTTAACTGACAAATAAAGAAAAAAAAAGGCTTTGAAAAAATGATTAAACATTTACAAACCCTGTTGCTTGACCATCCTAATGCATTTCTGGTCTCTTTTCTAAGTGTAATTATCTTTTATTAACAGGATCGGGAAAAGGAGAAAACAAAAAAAGAAAATTTTGCAGCTTCCAGGATCATGTAACAGTGGAAAAAAATGAAAATGAACATTAAGGGTGATCATGAAAATGAATAGTATCATACAAGCTCTAAATAAACATCCAAAGTAAAACTACAGATAACAACTAGGCGCTAATAAAATATGATACTAGTTCCTTGTCCCGTCTTCTAAGAAAATTAGATACTCATAAACTATTTCCAAGATTTTAGACATTGAAATGCTATATATTAAATTGTGCTTAGCCTTCACTATGTCAGTATTTTATACTAAGTAATGCCAAGTTATAGAATAAACAATAAATCAATTAACAATACCTTCATCAACTTGGTCGATGTTCAGGACTTTTTTTCAACTGTCATGAAAATTGTATTCTTTAGAAGGTGATCGTAGCCATTATTGAGTACAAATTAGAGCTTCTACTGTTTTTGACAATAAAGAACTCTGGTAAGAATCAAGAATTCGACCACGTGTGTTAAATGCTGACTCAGATGCAACAGTAGAAACAGGAATAGAAAGAACATCTCTCGCAATTTTTGAAACAACTGGATATTTACTAGATAAAACCTTCCACCAAGACAAGATATCAAAATCTTTATTCTTCACCACATCATCCATCAAGTATATCTGAAGATCATATTTTTTGAAAATATTTTCCTCGTCTGCCAAATGTTTCTCCCACTCAGATTTCAATAAATCATCGATTTCACTCATGCTAGTATCACCTCCAATATTGTCATTAGAAGAAGCATCAACGACAAAGTTACTGTGAGAATCATACAAACGCATTAAAACACTTGCCACATCTTTCGACTTTAATCTTCCCAACAAAGGACCATATGCCTTGAAAAGAGTGAAGTTTACATACTTCATCTTATATCTGGGGTCTAACACAACAACAACAAGCAATAACATATTCATATTCTCAAAATTTTTTCAATACTTCTCAAATTTACTTTATATCCTGTCTGCCATATCAACCAAAATAAGATCTTCGCATGTAGAATACTTTTTAATAGAACTTCGAAGTGTAAAAAAATAACGAAAGAAACAGTTGGAAGTAACATACAAAGTCCCTAAAAATTTTAAAGTGGCCTAATAGAAAAGATCAAGAAACTTGACAAAAGCTTTCACATTCTTCCAGTCATTTGCTGATGGATTTTCTCTTAATGCACTTATTTCTCGACAATACTTTTGATATTTATGGTCATCCAGATACATTCTTGTAAAGGCTTTTTCAAATTTTATAGTTGTATCTAATATTGTATATGTCGAGTTTCATCTAGTTTCAACATCAAGACTCACAAGACCATGAGTGTCTATCTTAGTTTTTTCAACAAATGACTTAAAAGAAGCAAACCTTGAAGGAGAAGATCTAACATATTTTACCGCATTCCTTACACTAGAAATGGGTTCAATTTGTTCATCTAACCCTTCTTTTACAATCAAGTTCAATATGTGAGCACTACACCTAACATGTAAAAATTCATTTCCAAGTATTACTCCATTCCAATCATTCATTACCACATTCAAATGCTTAATGGCAGCATCATTGGCAGTCGCATTGTCTAAGGTTATTGTAAACAAGTTATCAATGCCCCAACCCAATAAGCATTCCTCAATTCCCTTAGCAATAGTCTCGCCTTTGTGATCTAATGTTGGAAAAGAGTTCAAAATTTTCTTTCATAAATTCCATCGATCATCAATCCAATGTGCGGTGACAACTATATAACTCAGATTTTGGAGTGATGTCCATGTGTCACTAGTAAGGAAAATACGTTGGTCCTTGATAAGATATCTAAGCTTATCTTTTTCTTCTTGATAAATCCTCAAGCAATGCCTTGCAATAGTTACACGAGAAGCTAGTTCAAAATTTGATAAGGCTTTAGTCATCAATTTTCTAAAGCCTTCTCCCTCTACAACTCTAAATGGCTGCTCATCAATAATTACAAATTCAGCAATGACTCTTCTAATTTCTTCCGCATTATACACTATCCTTTCATTAGAATCCGAAAGACCTTCTGTCCACCCTTTTTTAATAGGTTTTAACGTTGTTTGTCTCTTAACAACGATTCTAAAGGGAAATTTGTTACATTTAACAGTTAGATGTGACCTTAATGTAGTAGTCTCATTCTTGCTTTCGGCAGCAAATGTTTTTGGACAGTAATTGCATTTCGTCCTAATTTTACCTCCTTTAGCTTTAAATTTGGAGAAGTGACCCCGAATCTCGAAAGTCTCTCTACCACTATTCCCAGATTTAGAAGGTTCTTTAGGAGTTGTTTTTTTTGCTTTTTAGGAGGAGTGCATCAATAAGGAATGTTCTTACCATGTTGTTGTTGAGATTCTGTTGGCACAATCGGATGGTTGTTGTCAATCTCTAGCGATTTAGTTTCAGAAGTTGTAGCTTCCATCGAGAAAGACAATTTGTGTATATAATAAAAAAAGATTATAATTTGTAATAAATCAACAAATTGATAGCAATATAAATAAATTTGTAAAACCTTACAGATGGAGAGTTTGTGTGGTGTAATGACTTTTTATGAAATGAGAAAAAAAGAACAATGGATGTGAAATGAGAAAGGGATCTGATTTATGGAGAAGATGTAGTCGAATAGGGTTTTCTAATTACATAACATGGTTTGGGCTTCCGGTGTTCATTTCCTTCTGGACTTTTTTTGTATATTATTTAGATGGACTTCTCAAGTCCAAATCTAAATGTAAGAAAGAAAACAAAAATTATGAAAAATTTTAAGAAAATATTTATAAATTACATTTTAATAAATATTTTTATGTATAACATAATTTAAAAGTAGTATAGCTATAATCGGGTCGGTTTGGGTTCGGTTGACTTTTTTTAGTTAAAACCAAATCAACCCTATAATGGTCGGATTTTTTTTCCAAACATCAAACCAAACCACTGGTCGGATTTTTTTTCCGATTTGGTTCGATTTATCGATTTGGTGCGGTTTATCGATTTGCCCTGTACAACCCTAGTTTAAACCATACATAACAGGAGTACATACACTATTATTAATAGTGATAACATTAAGGTTTCCAAAGCTGACCAAAATATTACACATTGACGGTGATATTAATTTAGGAGACACTACTACATTCTTGTTTGCTTGTAGTTTTGACAGTGCGTCTTCTGGAGGAGTTGGCATGACAATAATTTGGTCATGTATTAGGTGCTTCGATCCTATCCTATCCAGAACATCTACTACTTTGTTTGCTTGGCGGAATGGAATGTGTATAGTATCACTGAATTTCCCAATTTCTTTAATAGGGACCTGCAAGAATCAACCATATATAGTTGTTGTCTTGTTGATAGGCAAGAGTTATTGTGAATAAGCTAGTTGAAGTTCTTGTAGAAATGCACACAACTCCAAAAATGTGTGATTGAGAGAGAGTATTGATATTTTTCCAGAAACATACAATCCAATCACCCTTGTAGTTCGTGATTACACCACCAATTAATAACCACACTTTATAATTTTATTTTTAGTATGTTTTAAAAAAAATACATTTTTCTATATTTGATAACTTTATAATTTCAACAATTTACGTGATTTCTGTAATAACACAATATTCAAAAGTATTTTCATATATTACACATATATTTAATTGAAAATTATAAAACTCCCACCCACCCTCTTATTTTCTTAAACTATGGTGTCGTTTGACCCAAGTTCTCAAATATTCTTGGCAAGTTATTATTGGATGAAGTTTTGGTGAAATTTCATTATGCGTTTGGCCATAAATTTTTTCAAGTTTTGATGAAGTTTCAAACAATATTATTTTGTACCTGTAAGTTCTAAAAATTATTAAAATTACTCATAAGTTTGTGTTATCATTTTATAATAAATATGTAAAGTTAAAAAAACCTTATAACATAGTTGATAACAATCAATAACAATAAAATAATAATATAGGCCAGAACAATACATTAATCGAATTAAAAATAATTTTTTTTTTCAATCTTATCACTCAAATTATTCTTTTTCGGGGAGGTAATAACAAATATTCTTTTATAAAATCTTCCCACATTGTAGGAGCGATCTCTTCCGTCAAATTTTCAATTCTAGATCAGATAACAGAGAAGATGAGCAACGGAGTAAGTTGGTAGATAAATATTTAGTTACAATTAATAAATAATGGTGTTTTTATAAAATATAAAAGTTTGGGGTAATCTTTAAATTTTAAAATTTCCAAGTTCTCAACTTCTGGACTTGAATTTTTTGACATATATTTGCCAAGTAATGACAAATTATATGGACAAACATTAGTGTCCAAAAATTTTTCAAATTTTTTTCAAAAACTACTTGGGATAAACGCTTACCATATATGTGCTCAAACTATAAGACATTTAAATTGAAACAAAAAGAATAATAGACAATAATTAAGTAAGGGCAATTTAGTAAATTAGGCAAAATTCCCTCGCCCATTAATGAAAGACAAACCTCAAAAACAGAAGAAAAAGATACAGAAATAGAACTGGTTTCAAAATAAATATTGAACTTTTTACTTATTTTCTTAGTTAAGCTGCTAATACATTAATTACTAGTACTTAAAATGGGACGAAGGGAGCTAGTATCTCTAAACTAGAACATCAAAAGTGGAAGTTCAGAATAATTAATAAATTAAAGAATGGTATAAGTGTTTTCATACATCACATATATATAATTCGAACTTCAAAAGTAGAAGTTCATCAAAGGATAACAAAGAATGAATTAAATAATAATAAAAGCGTTTAAATTAGTAACGTATTTCATCCTCATATATGCGTTACTTAACTCGAGAGTACTCCTTCAAAAACAACATCAATTTTTTTCAAGATAAGGACTTTATACTATTTCTAAAATTATACTGAATATGTTATTGTTGTATTTCATCGGTATAATGGCGAAGGAGGTCATCTAAAGTGGGCAATTCTTTGAACAACTTGTCAAATTCGTTAAATGACTTCAATCTCCCCAAATTCGGTCCGCCACCACCAGCATTTTGATCTTCCCAATAATTACTACTATCACGGCCGCATCCCCCGTAGGAAGCTTCCACGGGTGGTGGCGGTGGAGGAGAAAAGGCTGACTCCACCGCCACCGTGGAATTCTTGCCGGTCAGTGTCTGAACGACCGATTTGAAATTGCTGGCATCCGTTTCTATGTATTCTGTGTTGATTATCACTACCTTCACTGGAATATTTGACATTTTTTTCTTTAAATTGGAAAATGAATGATTTTTAAATTTTTGTGCTGTTGCTGCTGCTGTTGTTTGTTTGATTATTGAAGATAAGAAGTGGGTGTATATTTATAGAGGGAAAAAAAGGATTTGCAAGTTTGTACGGCAAACAATGGAAGTGTTTTATTTATTTACTTAGTTTCCACAGTTTGACATTTAAGAAATTGGTGTCAGATGCACCGGTGGAACTATTTCATCTTTAATTAAATGTTTTGAATTCATATTTTTTGTATGAAAAAAATTATGTTAAGTGCGCTAGCTATGAATTAACTTTAGAGTGCGCAATCTGAATTTAATTGAAATTCAATGCAGATTTCGAACATTAATGAAAAATCAAATAAAAAAGAAAGAAATTGACGTCATTAAAGAAGATTTGACCGTTTTGTGCTGTCTGGAAGGACCAAAGATTGAGTCAATTGTCAAAGAAAATAAAATTTTATTATTGTTCCCGCACGCCCCACGAAATTGCATCCAATTAATTGGCATTTGGCAACATGGGATAAATTTTTACCCGCTCGAATTGTCGTTATATAGTTGATGAGATCATTTTATTCTTAATTAGAGATCTGAAATTTGAGTTCAGGAAATAAAAAATATTAATATCACTTTAGAAATGGATTCTACAATGCATGAAATTGAATTAGTCGAATATCAATACAAGTAGCGTATATGGAATGAAATCGATTTTTTATATTTTGTTATAGGACTCCCTATGTTTCATTTTACTAGGTCGAAAAAATATCTATTAGGAGTTTGTTTTACTAAACTAACTTTATTAATTATGTTGAAAATCTTATAGTACCTTATGTAGTTCTTTTAATGATAAAAATAATATTGAAAGAAATAATAAATTTCTCTTAATTTGTTAAACCAGACAAGTAAAAAGATTTTTTAAAATATAAAAATCAAGTAAAATAAAATGAAAAATTGTTATAAAATCTTAAAAGTATCCGGACACATAAGGTTATAAAAGATATTTGACTGCATTTGTAAGACTAAAAGTTATCTTAATAATAATGAAATGAAAATTTTAAAATTAAATTATTTATAATCATATAAAAATATTACAATATTTTCCTAGACAATTTTAAAAAAATAAAGTTGCATCACATAACTTGGAAGTTTGGAATAACGGGAATAGTAGACCATAAAAAAGACTTGGCTACGTGTATATCTAATCTATAAGTGAGTCGTTAGAATAAGACTTGTTATATATTTAGTATATAATCTATCTTACAATATACTAATATATACTTGGTGTAAAAATCAATAAATTTATATCACATCAATTGGACCTTCTCTCTTCTTCCTTCATCATTGTCTCTTATTCACACCAAATTTCTCCCTAAAAAATTGAAGAAAGAAAAATAAAAAAAAAAGTGTTCACACGATTTTGATTTACGTAAAAAACCTGACGATTGCTAAAGTACTTCGAACTTGACCCCATAAAACATGTGGTTGTAAACATATATACATCACAAACACTGAATTATTTAATATCGTTTGGTTTAGTGAGATAAGATAATAATTTAGAAATATGGTAACTCATATAATTATTTTACTAAGTGTCTTGTTTGTGAGTATTATTTAGTTTTAGGATTATTTCATACCACTATAAATGATTAGATTATAAGTTATTTCATATATAAAAAGAGTGGAATAAAATAATTCGTGAGAAATTCTTATCTAATGTCTATCACATCCCACCATTTTAATTGTGCATTGTATGGTTATTCTTTACGTTTTCCTCATAAATTCTACTATTATGTGCATCATTTATATATTATTTTTATACGAGATAAAATGTGCAATAAGAAATAAACCTTCATGCAGCAATCAATTTTTTTTTGTTAAAATATATTAATATTCTAAAATAACCATCATATAGTGGAGTATTTTTTAATGTAACAAATGAAAAAAAATTAATACCAATAAATAATTCTTACAATACAATTCCCGCATTACTAATTATGCGTAACTAATTTCTAATAAATCAAATGACCCTAAATTAAGTCTTCCTTCTATAAATCTCTTTGAGCTACGGATCGATAGATGTTTGGTCAAAACTTTTTTCTCCATATACTTTTGGCCATGTGTTTGAAAATAGACTTTTTTCACTTAATCATAATTAATTAATATATTATTATCAACTCATAAACATGAATTTACTTAGCAATAATTAATTAATATGATTTGACTTATAGTTTGGTACGAATAATCGAAGCAAAGCTACTTTAACAAGGTACGTAGTGGGGTTCTTATAGTACCAAGTTGTGCATGCTGCCAATGGCAACTGGTTCTGTCTTTAAAGCTATTTATTTATAGGGACAAATTCAATTTTAAGTTTAATAATTTGACAAATTAAAAGGTTCAATGACTCATGTCAACTATGCTTCAATATCTCACTTGGGTATCAAATAAACGGGTTGAACTGAATTTCAAAATATGTTGAGTTAATAAATGCTTGGATTACATTAATCTATTTAAATATTATTTAGATTGAAACGAGCTAAAAAATGAGTCATAATCCAACCCGCTCCATTCTTACTATACAACAACAACCCAGTAAAATCTCAGAACATAGGGTCTGGAGAGGGTAAAGTGTACGCAGACCTTACTCCTATCAAGGTAGGACGGCTGTTTCCGAAATACCCTCGGCTCAATAAAAGCATAAAAGGAGGTTAGATAAAGTTAAGAAGTTCAAAGCTATATGAAAAAGCAAATAACAAAAGCGACACAGATAAATTCTCATGAGTCAATATGAGTGGCCTCACAAATCAAAACTTTTTTTTATGACCAAATGCTTAATCTCAAAATTATAATTTCGAAATAACTTTGTCCACGGACCATATAGTGGGGTTCTTGCAGTACCAAGTTGCATGCTGTCAATGGGAACTGGTCCTTTGTGACCTTTAAAAGGCTAGGCTGGCTGGCTATATATATTGACTATTCATAAGTCTTTGACCAAAAATGGTCAACAATTGTCTGTCCTTTAATTCAGTATCTCCACCCACCTTAAGTCATCAATCAGTAATTTCTTTTTACAATGCTTAATTATATTCTCCTTCATGATCATCTAATTTGTTTAGTTTTACTTAATATTCTTAATATATAGTCCCAAAACCAGAAAAAAAAAGGAATTTGAAAAGATTATTGTTAGTGTGTGTCTTTAAATCAACCCATGTTTTTATATAATATGAGGCAAAGCTTAGAAGAATCATGGATTGTTTCCAAAAACACAAAAAAGGGTACCATTGGAATTCTCGAAAAGAATAGTCAAGAGTTTTGATCAATTATGAATATATAATTTGTCAATCATTAGTCAATAGGAATGACAAACGGGGCACGGCGGGAATAGGATTTATTATGATTTGCCTAAAAAATTCATTGAATTGTGAAATTGCTACACATCTAATTATATCAAGGAAATGAAAAGAAATTTGACGACGAAATGAAATCCTTGCAGATTTATGTAAATTTGTGCTACGCACCATTTTGTTATCTCTTATTAGTCAACAAATAAAAAGTAGCCTAACACGTTTCCTAGTTTCTTTGTATTTCTAATTTCCTATAATTATAATTACATAGAAATTTATGTAGCAATTTTTTCACCAATCATTTCTTGAATTCTTGTACGACAAATTTTCCAAAACTCTTGGGGATCATGTGGCGCTAATTAAATTGTGCTATTTTCTACTTTTGCGGCCAATCTGACATTATTTATTTGATACTATTTCATGCAAAGTATTTTCTATTTCTTAAAAATTATATTTCATTCATTTTATGTGGTATAATTTCTTTAAAATTTTGTTTAGCAAAAAAAGAAAAAACGTTTTTTTAACTCTATGACTTACAATTAATATGTTTGGTATATATAGAAGAAGATATTTTTTGAAAAATATTTGTTAATTTTCTCATATTTGATTGATCCAATTTTATTTTATTTTCTAGAAACATAGGTTTCTTAAAATTTTTAAAACATAATTTCTAAGATGAAAGTAGAAAATTAAATTACAGAAATGTTATTTTACGCGAATTGTCTTCATCCACCCTAACACCCCCACCCCATCTCACCCTATTGCTCATCCTTCACACCCTAGCCTTTGCCCTACCCCCACCCCCTTGATCAACCACCACCCCATTATATTAAGAGTGAATTCACGTGTACTCTATAACTTTCGTGCTTTTGTATTGGTTTTAGAAATTTTCGAGATGTGAGATTGTGATTCTGTGAACCTTAATTATTATATAATGTATACTTTAATGTAAAATAGTTAATGTATATGTATATATTGTTAATAAAGGTCTTAAATAGCATATTCTTGTAATATTTCCTTATAGGAATATATAAACTTTAATTTTTAGAACCGTCTCTACTTCACACCCCATCTCTATATTGTCTATCTGTATAAATGTTCATATGAAAACGATTATTTTTCAAGAAAATATTTTTCACGATTTTTTTTTACTTCCCAACAAACACATCCTCAATGACATGATTTTACACCCCATTGGTCAATATCAATTTTAGGAAAGAAAAACAGAAAAAGTACGAAGAATGCGCTTGAAATTGAAATATGTGAGACAACAACTTAATTGAAGTTCCTTTTAGACCAAGCAAATACCTCACTTTCTAGATTAAGAAAAGTTGACAAACTCCACATTTAAATTTGTTGATAGTCAACGTGAGACTCTTTTTCGACGTTATAAAAAACACACTCGTATTTTTCTAGGACTAAAATGGAGCACGTACGTCATTAATACTAATAAGACTCTAGAAGCAAGCATTTTTTCGACGTATCTGTTTCATATCGAAGATATTTTTAAAATTTTATTTTATTCACTCATGTGTTTGCTTCATGTCAGGGATATTTTTTGACTTTTGATGTTTATTTTTTAAAGTTACTTTACAAATACCTTTTAGTTGATAGTTTGTTTTCACTAGCAATAAAAAAAAATTGCCAAATAAATGGAACCTAACATGAGTAAAATGTTGATAACGTTATTACAGATTTGTTAAATAAAAAAAATATCTTTTTGAAATTGACTAAAAAAAAATGTTTCACATATGACACAAATTGAGGCAAAAAATAGATAGAAGTTTCAAATGCATTAGATAGTCGAGAAAAACTTAACTCTTTAGGTCAATTACATGAACTTATCATAGTTAAATATTAAATTAGACTAATAATACATATCAATTAATCATAGAACCAGACAAATGAATTTAAATAGTACCTCTTTATTATGATTTCTTGGTTATATATAGATTAGAGAAACTCACTAATCTAAACAAGGGTAAATTTGAAAAAAAAAATAATTAATAGCTGCTTGAGTAGGTAAAATATCATTTATTTTAAACTAAATATAAAAGTTTAAAACAGAACTAATATGGACGGGAGGGGACTACAAGCAAAACTATATCAATCAACAGTTCGTTTTATCGATAGAGCGTCTAAAGAGGCGAATTCTAAAGTCATTTATGGGTTCACGCAAATTTCCGCAACTTCTACTTTATTCTTATAAGAACATGAACTATTTATTCTTTTATCCTATTTTTTACTTTCTTATTTCGCACATGACCTCAGCACAACGTCAGCATCATTGCTATGAATTAATCCTATAATATTTCATCGATATATTAATATCATATCGATATCATATAAGACTGAACTTAATTCTCTGAAATACTCCGTAGGTATATTGATACCTTATCACTATCATATAGGATTGAATTATATTTTCAAAAAAAATAAAAATAAAAATAAACAATTGAGAGAAAATTATTAAAATCACAATCTTATTTATTAAACTCTAAATTAGTAGAAAATATATATTCTTTGTGATACTCCATCGATGTATTAATACCATATCGGTATCATATAAGACTGAATTTAATCATCTATGATACTCCATCGATATATTGATACTCAGTATGACGTCATTGCGGAAATTTTAAAATAAATTTATGTCATTTTAAAATAAAAAAGAGTATAAAAATAACAAGACATTTAAGGGTAAATAATTTTCCTTTTTGGGTACAAGTGTTCTTTTCGCTATATTACAAGAGACTCACTAAATATTTATAAATATTTCACCATGATACCAATTATTATTATAGTATTTATTAACTTGGATTGGTCTATGCATCTAACACTTTGAGATCATTTTTAAGAAAAAGATTTCTTTAAAATGGTTATCAAAGATTGCTTCACGCCTCAAACCAAATACCATCAAGCATCAACCAGTAAGTGCTTAATAAAAGTAAAGTATGGAACTACTAAAATGTTTTGACATTCTGTTAAAAACTTTAGCTAAAACAGGGTCAATAGTCATTTTCAGTAGTGATAAAGAGTTATTGCGGGCTGAAAGGAAGTGAGGGGAAGAAAAAGATGGAAATTACTGAAACAGACATTTGTTTCGAGTTCCCATCGTGAACTCAAGTCTTCCAAGAGGGCTTGCGCTCAACTCTTTCCAGACCTTGATAGCAACAAAGGATTGGCTAATGCATCATGGGACGATGAACTCGTGGCCTCACAGGTGTCTTTGAAGGACTCACCCTATGGCATTAGCAAAGGTATTAAAGTTAGAAGAGACATTAAACATAAATAACACAACATACTCTTTGTAAAAGGAAATGCTGGTTCAAGAATGGAGCACCCGGGGTAAGATGGGAGGGGTGGGGGTGGACTTACAACTCAGTAGCGGTAAATTCTGTCAAATGCATAGTGCAAAAACATTATGGCTAGTATAGGAATGGTACATGTATTTTCTTCGATGATCCCTTTCATCCAATAAAGGGCCCCAAACCTTCTTTTCTCCATTTTGTATATGTTACTCTAATCACTAAAACTTCACAGCCGATATTTTCTTGGGATATCACTGGTGCTCCGTCCAGCTTGCACGCACTTTGACTATTTCATCATGCCGTATGTCCAGCCCGCAACCACCGTTGTCAAGGTTATCTGTCAAGCAGGACTCAAGCAGATGGACTCATACCATGTATTATAGCTGGAATTTAAACCTAAATCTCCAGGTTGGTCTATGCGTCAACCACTAGGCCATCCCCATGGGACCTTCACAACCTAATGATCCTATATAATTACAAGAGAAAGTACTTGGACTGACAAACTTAGATTTAGTTTCATATTCTACTCTCAACCTTGTTAAGAAAAGTACTTGAAAGTAGCTATCCATTAACGTCTCCTCCAATTTGACTCTGAAAATCGATCCTCAATGAGGGAAGGGTCTTTCTTACTGGTGCAAAGGGAGTAATAATTCAGTTGAAATGCTTATATGCGCAAGCAGGCAACCGGGACTGACATATTCTCAAGGCTACAGAACACACACACACACTAACCAGGGTACAAACACAACAACATTCCCTAGACTGAACATGTCCCAACTCCCAAAAATAAATAGCCGACTGATACACAGTTAGCATCTGGCATGCACTACGGATAACTGTAGCATTATTTTTGAGTTTCATTTTCAGATGACAGAAAGGCAGAAAGCAAGCAATGTTATAGTATACATTCGGAGAAAGAGAGAGGAAGTTTTTGCAGTTTACAGGGAACCTTAGAATGCATGACTATGTTGATTGGTGCCTACTTGGGAGGAAAAGAGAATCTGAGATACCAAGCTTAAAAAGATGCAACATTATTGGGATCAAAGACATTTCTAACTAAAGTACCTGATGCGTTGGGATCCCAAAATCTGTCCGCAACAGTCCAATGCTAAAATTGCACTCTCAGCCTGCACATTTATCAAGTATCTGTTTACATGTAAAATTTACTATAATTCCAACGCCCGTTTAGATCATCTTCAAAACAAAATATTTGATATTATGCTGCAGCTTTTTGCAGGCTAGCATCTTCAGATATACCACTGATAATGTATAGGAACTTGCTCTGCTCAATGGCGTCTCCAGAGTGATGGTTGCCACATATATAAGAAGGGAAGGAAGAGAAGTAAATTCAGAGGAAATACCAAAAAAAAAATGGAGTTGACAATCCCATGACACAAAAAACTAAAATAAGAGGAGTCTTCATCTAGTGAACATTAGAATCTATAGGTGTGTGTAATGTACCTATTGATACAACATCCCAACTTAAATCCAAAGAAAAAGAAAAAGAAAATCAACGTACCATAACAAATTCAACAAAAGCAATACGGGTAGAGTGCACTTGATCCCCCAAAAGCCTCAGGCGAGACACCTGCAAAGAGAAGAGCAGCTTCAGCATCACTTGGGCGAACATTCTGTAAGATAATAAGTGAGAAGTTTCAGACATCACACTGACCTCACCACATCTTGTTTCAAAGAAATTCTTGACATCAGCTTGAGAAAGCTGTTCAATATAGAGTACAATACATTAAAATTTCAGATGATTATGAAAATAAAAAGCTACAAGGAAGAGAAAAATATACAACCAGCAAAAAAGTAACTCAGCCAGATCATTATAACCTGTGCATCACATACTGGTAATCCCACAGAAAGATGTACTAATAAAGCATGCAATAACTTCAGAAGATTTCAAAAGCAAGAATTTATACCTTCTTATCAATATTTGTGCAGTAGACTGTCCTGGCACACATCTCACGCTCATCCTCAGACTGCACATAGCATGTACACATAATGGAAAACTAAGCACTTAGTTCCATGAAGTTACTTCTATAAGTTGAGATAGAACCACAAGAAAATTATTTTTTCTACATCATCCATATAAAAGTAAATAAAATGACACAGATCTGTGCATACCCTAGGAAGGAATGTAGGATTCACGGGTAGAATAGCAGTTTTTGATGGTAGGACCTTCAGAGGGGAGAACCCTAATATTGTCCCACAGAGGCTAAGTGATGCTCTTGCTGAGTCTGTTGGAATGATTCCACATGATAAGTTAGTTTTGACTTTTGAATGTTCAGCAGTACTAAGAAAAGCTTCAACCTCCTCCAACTTACATTCGTCAGCGAATTCCACGAAGGCAAAGCGAAGGCGAGAGTGGGGATCACCACAAACTCTGCAGTCAACAACCTATGGAGCAAGTGTAGACAACCGAAAACACACCAATATTACACTCCTTTTTTTGCTTTTATAGAAAGACCACTATTACACTCCTCAATAGATACCCCATACAATTTTCACCAAAACAACAACATACCCAGTGTAATTACACAAGAATTTTCACCAAAAGCACAAATACAAATTAATGTCAGTCTAGCTTGAGAAAGAAATAAGGATGAAGAACTCGAGCACACAAATAAACAGCTCTGCTGCATGCTGGGGTATATGCCTTAATCTGAAAACAATTCAATTGTGTCAAAATGGCATGAAACTTAGCAAATTATGAGGAGACTAATCCAACTATGTCAAACAGAAACATAAGCATCGTGACTTTATGACATCTTCACAACACCTTGCAGACTGACAACAAGTAACCCAATCTAGCTTTCCAAGTTTATACAAACCAAACTTTTTGTTGGACAGTCCCATAATATATAGTAAAAACAAGTGTATGGCATATCAATTCTCGTGATAGGTACCTTTGAAAAGACAATCTATGAAATGGATAATGGATCTTGCAGGGCAATAATCTTAAGCCAACCAGATTAGACTAAGTGCCCGTTTGGATTGGCTTAAAAGTTGGTCAAACCAGCTTTAAAGTTATTTTATAACTTTTGAAAGTGTTTGACAAATAAAAAAAGTGCGTAAAATAAGTTAAAATTTACAAAAAGATGTCAAAAGTTAAAAGTTGGTCCCCCCTACTTTTAAAAGTCAACTTTTGGAAGTGTTTGACAAATCAAAAAAGTGTGTAAAATAACATAAAATTTACAAAAAGATGTCAAAAGCTAAAAGTTGGTCCCCCCTATTTTTTTCTTTTTGACTTAAAAGTCATTTTCAGCTTAAAAATCATTTGTTTTAAGCCAATCCAAACAGGCTCTAAAACGAACCATAACCAAAGTGTAAAGAAGCTCTTCAATTGATGATGCAAGTTAGGAGAAAAAAGTAAAGTATTTACGTATATTAATTCAAGCAGTCTTTAACCAGAGTAAGCATCAGCACACATTGCTAGTGAGCAAAAGACAGTTAAATCACGTTACTATGACACTAAAGTGAAAGAAAAGAAAGAAAAGAAGAGGAAAATAACAAGCAAAGTAGTGCCCTTTCGAGCTATGGACCTTGTAGTTCAAAATTCCAATACCTACTTGCTTCTGTATATTGTAACTTTCTTTAGATTCTTCCTAATATATTGATTTAAGTAAAAATGTAAGATGTAGGTTGAAAATATCCAAAAACTATAAGCCAAAACGAAAACACAGAAATTTAAATTCCACTTGGAGATGAAGGATGCAAGTGGAAGAACAATAGGATTATAATACTTTATATATTTTTAAACATCTTAGGTTCATCTCACATGCTTCTTAATTAGTAACTGGCTCTCAGATATAGGCTATTTTATTAATTTTCAGGCAGCAGTGATTACATCCTTGCAGTAAATATTCTCAGATATAAGCTATTTTATTAATTTTAATGCAGCAGTGATTACAACCTTACAGTAAATATTCATAGTCTACTTCTTATGTCTTTAATCAAGCAAAGTAAATTTTTTAAAGAAAGTTCAAATCCCACTTGTGACTTGTCCTAGAAGTCAAATGATACTAGCGTCCTTGGTGTTCAGGAATCAGCCTAGGAGGAATATGAAAGGGGGCATCTTATATCCGTCTAGTTCAATCTTCTGTTGTGTTGAAGTTATTAGGTTTTTCTTGCTATGCTGCTCGGACTATCCAAAACTGTTGTTGTACCCGTGTCGGATCCTCCAAAAATGCACTACTTTTTAAGGATCCTGTGCACACCTGGCTTTTTTGGAGTGTCCAAGCAACATAGTTTGCTTGTGAATATACCAGCTTCACCTTTAGGCTTCTTCTTTCGTTTTGTATCTCCTCATTTCAGCTTCCTCTTTCCCATGCTTGTCCAGAATTTCTATAGACTAACAGAAACTACTTTAAGATGCAGCTACTATTTAACTCTAAAAAGCTGTCAGAGAATTTGAAGAACTTTGAGCTACCTTTTTGACTTTGAATTGGGATGACCAAAAAATGAATACTCCTTCCGTTTCAAAAAGAATGACCTATTTTCCTTTTTAGTATGTTTCAAAAAGAATGACTCCTTTCAACCTTCGGAGTGGCCCGGTGGTTTGGGCTTGGGACTTCCATGTTGGAGGTCTCAAGTTTGAAACCCCTTACTTTCCTCTGGGTCGAGCTCATCACACCAGGCTTGCTTAGTGCAGGTTACCTCTCCTATGTGATTTGCGAGCTATTGCATAGAAGCGGGGGTTTTATCCTGTGCGCACCTAAAGGGTAGCGGCTGCAAGTTTCCCTTGTCATTAAAAAAAAAAAAAGAATGACCCCTTTCCTTTTTGGCAACACTTTAATTTCAGTTTTTCACATGACATGTTTAAAGCCACAAGATTAAAGGGCATTTTGGTACATTTGACGTAACTTTAATTTAGGACCACAAGATTGAAAAGTCTCTTTATTTTCTTAAACTCCTTGCCAAGTCAAATTAGGCCATTTTTTTTTAAACGGAAGGAGTACATAATACCTGAGCCTAGTCAACATTCACTTTGAGATATCCTTTTTGACCCTCAATGGGGATTGACAAGAAAATAAGTACCTCGGCCAGGTCAATGTTTCAGAATATTACGCACAATGTCATTATACTAATACCACAGCCAAGAGATAGAAAGAACACATCCCTCTCTGCCAAAGATAGACAAAAGGTATGTTTGCTGCATGTCATTAGTAATTTGAGCAGCTCCTCTAGGCATCAATATGTCAATGATCAAGATATTTCGACAATACTAATGTGTTAAACAACCTGACAATTAATGCTAATCATAGCTCGTAAGTCGTAATATCAGACAGTCTAAAGGTTATTGCTTATTTGCAGGTCGTGCAATTTCATCCTCCTATAAAACGCAGATAGAACAACAAACTTGGACTCGAGGGCTATAATATGGAGTGAAACACATGCTATAGGCACCCCAAGCTAGGGCTTTTCATCTGCTAAAGCACGAGATTCAGCACATTAATGTTTTTAGGTTTCTCAAAAAATTGAAAGAAGCGACACCTTGCACTTAAAGCACTCAAGCATCTAATATTATGAATCACAACAATGTACAGAACAGCATCGTCACTTACTTGTCCATAAGCGCTAAATAATGCAGCAAGACGCTCTTCTGTTATCTGTGGTGAGGCAAAGTCAAAAAGAGGAACGTTGTAAATACAAAATACAGATCATAAATCAAATATTAATGGGCATCCATCCTCACTTACATTGTGATCGACGTCAGAAACATATACTGTTCTCCTAATGCTATCTTCTCTTTGAGCCTTAAAAGCTCTATTGTTCATTCTTCTTCTGCCCTGGTTATGGCTGTTACCTCTCTGCGGACACAGAAGTGATAAAATTAAGGAGGAGTCAGCTTGCTGAATTGAGCACTCAAAATTACTTCCAAAATGGCGAAATGCAATTCCCAATCCACGAGGGTATTTAGTAAATCGAGGTAATTATGATCCTCGAATTGATAAGTATGGAAGGTTGAACTTTTCTCTTTATAAAAGAAAATAAACATCATGACCAGACGAAACTTCTAATGAGGACAAGATTTGAAGCTAAGGTAGAATTGTTCCTTTGGTGACTTGTGAATCACAGATGCGAAGCGTGAAATCAGCTTCTACAGCCTCTTTGCAGAGGTGCAATGGAAGGATGCTCAAAACATCAACCAACCCCCCATCTGGACCAAAACTTTTAATCCAATTTATACGAAAATGACAAATATATTCCCTAATATCTGGTGTGCATAACGAAAAAGGTTTGATCTGAGTACTGCTCAAAACACCAAATTTAATGTACCACTCACAAGTGGACATTTGGATCAAAATGACAATTCCACCCCATTCACGACAATGGAAAAAAGCATTTATTCATTTTTACCAGCTAAGCATCCACAACAATTCTATTAAACAAAGGTCACTAATACTAATAACGAACTCAATGTCAAATTTCCATTTTTGACGAACAGAATGTCAGCGATTAATTACTAAAGGAAGAGTCAAGAATCAATTTTGACAAGAAAGGTTCAGAATGCAAAAGTCCCTCAAACTGTGAATCCAGCTACTACATTCACTCAAACTACCCTTGATAAATGATCAATGGCTCAAAGCATGAAACTTTTCACAACAACTTATTTGACAGACTGATTACCGAATATCACGCAGGATCAATGATGCTTTCCACATACATTCCCAATATTTGAAATCTCCAAGAACCATTTTTTAGCAAGAAATGATGAAATTTTCAAACAAATTTGTTACAAGCAGCTACGTTTCCCATAATTCAAACAAGTATACTAATAAATAAATGGATGCACAGACGGCCTCATAAAAAACATTAAATTAAAGGAAAACAAAAATGAGTAAAAAAGGGCAGCCTGTGCACTAAGCTTCTACGCAGGTCTGGAGAAGGGCCAAACCACAAGGGCGTATGCAGCCTACCTTGAATTTTTGCAAGATGCTATTTCCATAGGAAAATAAAAAAGTGTTTTTGATAAATAAGAAATAAAGAGACTTCAAAAACTAAACCTGCAAACTGGAAAAACACTTTGAATATATCAGAATTTCGATTTTATCATGTGAAATCAGGAAACCAATAATTGCCCAAGTCATGAAACGATCAACCAAAAACAAAAACATAACAAAATAAAAGTCCAAAACAACTGTTCAATATCAATTTAACTGAATCATAATAATGGAAACAATACCTTTCCATTGTTTTGGAAAACATCACCTCCCACAGTCTTAATAACAGGCACAAAATTGTGCACAAAATTATTCAGAAACATCTGATCACGATTATAATAAGAAGGAACAAACTCCTTTGCCTGTGGATTCAACTTGAGTTTCTTCAACATGTCAACAATATCTTGCATTTTATAATCAGATTTAGCATCCGAAGAATCATTTACACCATTAACTACAGATTCAGAATTCACATTTTTCTCAGAATTGAACTCAGATTCTTCCGAACCCACATCAGAAAATTTGGTATCATCAGTGTTTGTTAACAGTGATTGAACTGCTGGAACCTCAATCACTGCCGTCTCATCACACACTTGTGCATCAGCCGCCATGGAAATGCACACAAATATATATATATAAAAATTTACAGAAAAAAATGTAAACCCAGAATTCTATTATTATACAATAAATGAAAGGGGTAATCAAAATTCCAATTATTTTTTTTTGATTTGAGATTTAGATGATCGGTGAAATGTAATAGTGAAAACCGACTGAAAGTTTGTTTATATATAGAAAAAGTGGGTCAGAAATGGAATGGAAGTGAAGAATGGTGATGAAAGAGAGAGAAATTTTAAAGGGTTTTTCTAACAAAATTCAATCAGAGTGTGTTGAAAGGTGATTTTATGGAAATTTCAAGAAGGTAGCTTTGGGTTTTGGCCTTTAGCTAAACATTGTTTTCCATGTCGTTTTGAAGAGAGAAGAAACTACGAATCCAAATCAGAATCCGAGTCGGAATTTAAAGTTTATGAAATTAAGAATTTTAGTATTTTGAGGCTCTTTTGATATAAAAATAATAAATAATTAAATTTAAAATGAGTTTATTTTTATTTAGTGAATAAAAATATTGCATAATTTATTTTAAAATTAGTTATTTTAAGATTATAATATTATTTTTATCTCATATTAAAAATAAAATAATAATTTTAAAATAACTAATTCCGAAATAATTGCCCTATTAAAACATAGTGCCAGGAGTAATACATATGATTTCTCCTTTTGATATAAAGAATTAGAAGTGAAAATGAACTATCTAAACTCATCAAATAAGAAGAGTATAGTAGTACTCCTATCACTCTTATTGAAAATGAAAATAATTATTAAATGTTATTAGATATATTTGGAGGGAGTCAAATTAATATATGGTTTTTTTGACAAATGAAACTCATAAACATAAAAAAATAATATTATTTTGAAGGAAAAAAATAAAATACAGCTAAGGCAAGAATGAGCCTGCCTTGTTTTTGTTACTTTCTGAGGTATTTTGGATAATGTAATTCATATGATTCATAACTGCCTCTTTAATGTTTATTGGGATTGTAACTTTTTCTTATTTTTTAATTATAAAAAAAAATTAAAATGTTTTTTTAGTACATAGTTGTGGTATTATTTTTATATTTTTAATGTCACAAGTTGTTTGTCTAGTTTCCTTTGTGACGCTGCGCACAATGGAGTGGGTGATGATTGGAAATTTCCCTTTTAGATCACATAGATAAAGTACAAATAAAATAAAGATTCTTTATTTCTGAAAATTGAAAATTTATAAATTCTTTATATATTTATATATATCAGAAAATATTAAATATAAAGTATACATTTCTATATTATATGAGCACAACTTATTCCACGATTACTTATTACTATCAATTTCCCGATAAAGTAACCATGTACCTGATTATTCTATATAGTATTTATCACCTCCAACTTTCCATCAACATATTTATTATACACACGTATTTTGATTAATTCCATATAATATTTACTATTTTCTATCTTTTTTAATTGTGTATTATAACTTAACACAATATAATATTTATCTCTTACGTACTTTTCATAAGCACAAATATCAAAATAATTCAACCCATGTTGTATAAATGGAAAGAAATTATGTAGTTGGCTAGTGCCAAGTAGATTGAACAACAAATAATGTTTTTTTTAGGATAAAAAGTCTAACTTTTTCAATGTACTAATAAAAGCTGTGGGAGCACATTATTCACGTGATCTTAAGTTAATTTTGTTTTCAATTGACAATCAGAATATAAACAAAATCTTTTTGTCTTTAAAAAAAAAATAGTCGTTTGAGCTCCAAATAAAAATAAATTATAATATTGCAAATTTGTTGTCATATTTGAACCTTAGAATAATAAATTTCATTTACTTAATTTTTGCTGCTGTCAATTGTTATCTAGGTATTATAATATTCGATATATAGTAAAAAAAGATTTGTTTCTTTTTCTTTCCATTATACCATAGATAGTTGATCTCTTAACAATGACCTTAGTCTCATAACTATCCGTGACAAAGGCTGCTCAATACATGGATGGATAGCCACTTAAATTTATCGATAATATTTATTTAGAAATTTAAAGTATGATTTGTTCTAGTTGAGTGAGTTTATACATTCATCTTAAAGTTTAAAAAAGTTTTGTAGCATATTTTCAAGAGACTATTATGTAAATTAACCACATACAACATATTACCTTTTAATTATACATATCAACTTTAATTGAAATGTATCCGAAGTTTTATGATTTATTGAGACTAATGAATACAATTAAGAAAAGTAATTAACATATTTTAAGTAGTTATCTTATTTGTGTATTAATGCGCTCTAGAAAACACTTGCATTAGTTTTTCAAGAAGTACCTAATGGGATCACTTTATCATATTCAAATGTTCAATCAGAACAAATCGTGATTTGAATAGCTACATTAAATTTACGGCATAAATTAAAAGGTTATCGATATATTCGACCACCAGGATCTTTTCTATGAATTAACCGATTTATAGCTGTAGACATTGATACTTTGTAGGACTCTATAAGTTGAGTTCAATTTCAATTAGGGTTTTTGGAGGTTACTTTACCCTAAATCCTAGTTCATGCCTATATAAAGGGTAATATATTCCCTTGAAAAGGCATCTCAGATATTTCATAAAATTTTTGGGATATTCATAAAGAGATCAAAATATGTCGGACTCTTTTTGAAAATCAAATATTTTAAGAAGATCTACAAATCTTTTCGTGGAGATCAAGTCCAAATCATCCTAATTCGAAAAATACGCAACTAAATGGCCCTCGATTCACAGAAAAATCTTAGGACAGAAAAATCAAGAATTAGGAACAATTTTGTGCCTATAATATTTTATCAATAAAATTATATTTTTATATATTTTATTTGTAATTATAATTTATTTTTCTATCACTTTAAAATTTGTCGCAAACAATAGCCAATACAAATGTTAATTCCCACTCACCAATTACAAAAGTAAGAAAAACAACACAAGAAATCTGTTGTATATCTTGTGCCTTTTAACCTTTATGAAAAAAGACTGCATAAAAAATCACTTATTTGTAGCAACTTTACTCTTTTCTTGATTCTCTCAAGTAAAGCTAGAAGCAGGGCAACTTCCATTTAATGCACCAAAACAAAATGAACTGTTATGCTTTCCTTAGCAACAAAGAACTATAGCATACAGTAATAGTTATTTCACTTATTATAAAGTGTTACATGTTATCTTTTAGGTGATGTAATAGTATATATATTTTTTAATAAGATATATCAATATTAGAGAGTTAAATTTTCTTGAATAGTAGTAAAAGAATTTTAATCAGTTATATATATAATTAATATGAGATATTTTTACACTATTAAATTATCTGAAAATTAATGTTGAGGTTTAAACCTTCAATCTGCATTAATAAAAGTATAATAATGCATTTAATTAATGGTGGTTGGTGATGATAATAGCTAGATGACTAGCGATACCGATGATTTTATGGGTGTCAAATGGGGATGTTGTTAGCTAATTAATGGTAATTGATATTGTTACAACACGTGGTAGTTAATGGTGATAGCTCTCACAATAATGGTTGAAAGTGATAGTTATGTTGGTGCCTTGGTGGTGACGACTAATAGTTGTGATGGATGATAGTGATGACTAATGGTGATGGTGAATGATGATGGTGGTTGACAATATATAGTAGTGACTATGCTGGTAAGTATCATTAACGAGTAGTGATTATTGTGATAATGATGGTTGATGGTTATTATTGTAAGTGGTGGTTAGTAATAGTAACAACTAACTAATTGTAGTAGTCGACAATGATGGTAGTTATGGTTGATGATAATGGTCGTGGACGTTGATATATAGTTGATAAGATGTGCGGCAGTAGTAGTCCTTGATAATACATAATACATGGTGTTATAGTGATGAACAAATTGAATAGTTGACCTGTCGTATTTATACAAGCCTTGAATAAACATCATAATAATATTAAGATTTTATTACACATCTTAATCATTCAATTCTATTCAGACGCATTAAATGGTATAACATGAAAAAATAAACGCTTTAATTAAAATTAAGATTTGAATAATGAAAATTAAAATTTATATATATGATCCGAATTATTAAAATTAAGAGATTTCTTATAAGAGCAAACAAATGAGACGTTAAACTTCATTGACAAAAATAGATAGCAACAAGTAGCCATATTTCTTTTTCCGTGGGGTCTGAATATATGTTTTTTGACTTGACAAAGGTAGGAGTAAGATAAAATCTACATACATTTCACTTTTCCAAGGCTCAAACATTATTAATGAGACTATACTAGATATGTTATTGTTGTTATTCAGTTCTTTTTTCTTTCTTTTATGTAATATTAAATTAAGGAAAGAAGAGTACTATGGTTAAGACTTGAAGACTCTTGAACAAAAACATAAATAATTGTATATATTCTGTAAAAAAAAAACAAGTGTTGACCATGAGGAATCAAATTCTCTGCCCTATCATTGGCGCCACTTTCAGAATTCCCTTCTTCTTGACTAATCATTTCATAAATTAATTACCAAAGTTTGGTAGCACATATCATATACTATAATTTATAAGGTGATTGTTGTTTTTTTATTTCGTTTTCCTTCACATGTTATTAAATATCAAGATTGTACTTTGTACCAACTACTACATTTCTTATTATACTTTGTAACAACGACTACATATCTTTACATAAACACCCTTACCTTCTTCAAGTTTTCTTTTTTCCAACCTTCTTCAAGGGTAAGGATGCTAATTACCTTCTTCTTTTTTTCTAAAAAATATTATAAATGTTGTATAACTAAGTAAGCAAAAATTTGTATACTCCATTTCAATTTATTTATCTAATTTTGACTTGACACAAAATTTAACAAAGATACTTTTTGAATTTTGTGATTTTGAATGTCTCAAAATGTCCTTGAATCTTATGAGGTTAATCATGTCAAGTGAAAAGTTAAAATTAAAGAATAGAGGAAAAAAAACATTCTTTAAAAAGAAAAAGACAAATAAATGGAAACGCAGCACGTTACTCTACATTGCTGAATTCAACTGTCATTTTTCTGTATTTTTTAAAAATATTTTTAATTATAAAATATATAATTATTTCAATTATTTATCTCAGTTTAGAATGTCTGTTTCACCTAGTAAAGAAGAAAATTCTAACATATTAGAATGGTGAAAGACATGCACATCGTATAACTTTTACACAAACGTTGTCAATTATTTCTAGGAAGGGGAGCCTGAGTAACTGGTAAATCTGTTGTCATGTGATCGGAAGGTCACGGGTTCAAGCGTTCGAAACAACCTTTGACGTAAATGCAAGATAAAGCTGCGTACAAGGATCGAACCCTTCTCCAGACCCTGCGCATAGCAGGCACTTTAGTGCACACCAGGCTGCCCTTTTTTTCCAATTATTTCTAGCTAAAAAAAAGGGATTAAACATGCTATCAACCCTCCAGGAAAGACTGAACTTGTCCTACATATACATATATTGTAGAATTAACTACTTTGTACAAATCTATTGAGAATTACATCATTATGGTATCACTTTCCTATAAGATATTTGAAACTGCAACTAGCAAATCGCGCCATCATCATGAACAAACCATCGTTTTGCCCAAAGTGGAAAATTGTATTTACAGCGGACACTCTTGTATTCTGATTTCTGAGGGCATTGAGTCTTGACAAACACTTTTTGGTCGTGCAAACACTTCCTCTTTCACTAGGATTGAAGAACAGCTCCGTGCTCTAAAAGCTCGGATAAAACACTTCTCATTTTGTCAATTGAAACAGGTTTCAGAATAACTCCGTCCATACCAACTCTCATGCAGTTTTCTTTCGTCACTCGGTCAGTGTTCCCTGTTAGTGCCACAATAAGTGGCCTCACGTGACGTTTCCCAAATTTCTCATGTACACTGAGGGCAACATCATAACAGTTCATACCAGTTATACTCATGTCCATGAATACTACTTTGTGTTCCCGAGTTAGAACTCTTAAGCACTCATCACCAGAGCCAATGGTTGTTACATCGCACCCTAGGTGCACTAGTAGACTCTTGGTTACCATCCTGCTAAACCTACATGAAGAAGTTTCAAAATTTATGTCAAATTAATCACTTAAGACATTATTCATCTTATAAATCATTTTCAAAAGATACTATATTTGCAACAACCTGAGAAACAGAGTTGTCACTAGGACAGATTTGGGTAAAATAATTTACAGCCACCAACAGTGAATGAGAATAAAGAAAAAAGCAAAAGGTTTGGATACTTGTCAAAAAAGTAAAAGAGAATCCTCTATAGGTTTTTTATTTGATACACAAGAATCCTCTGTACCTTGCTCTCAGAGATGTCTATATCTAATATTTATTAATCCCTTCGTCACGAAAAGAATGACAGAGTAAAAGGATTACTTCCATATATTTATTTCTTAAACCTTTAAAATAAGCAAAATTGGAAACCACATAAAAGTACAACAAATCACATTTTCTGATAGTTTAAGATACTTCCTTAACTTTTTAAAATAGTGTTGGTCAATTAAAATATTTGAATCCTCAAAGTATAAATCGGCGCAAAGATAGAGGTTTAGGTTCCAATCTTTTTTCTGCTTTGACTCAGAGTATAAATAAGCACAAAAAAGGACCTCCTTCCATTTTCCTCTTTTTGTTAACCTCCTTCAACTTCCCCTTAAGCATGATAAGACCTATAATGTACTTCTTATCCAGTTTTTCTACCAACACAAGACGAAACTTCATGCATTTAATTACTAAAACTCAAGAAACAACTCACAAGCTAATGAGGCATGCATTGAAGACCAAACTTCAGCAGTTAGTGGAACCAAAACAAAATGATAATGATTTTTGCAGGAAATAGTTGAATAAACTTTTTAGGAAAAATAATCTCTTGTTTCTACCGTCCCTACTTTGGACCTTTTTTTTTATGACAAGTGAACCCGCAGCCGCTACCCTTCGGGTGCGCATCATCTAGATTATACTCCTAATATATCCAAGTCTAGAACATCCCAACATACATAAAGTTATGAGACTCTTAACTTCCAGACATTTAATAGATGGTCAGGGTCCTTGTTCCAAAGTGATGTCCAACAATTACCACTTTTTTCAGCTTGTAGATGTCCAGTGTCACGTAAAATAGACCAACACATAGCAGAACAATAATCATTGGCCAGAAAATGCAGGAAAAATAAGAGGTATAAAGTAAAGAGGTAGTATGAGCACTCACCCATTATCATCCATAACCAAGACCTTTAGTCCTTGAAAAGCCATCTGCATGTGATTTGCAGGCAATCCAGGCATAAAGGGAAGCTTTGAGTCATTTAAGCGACCAGGAATGCCAAGTTTAACAATAAAGATAGCAGTAGATCCCTTCCCGAGACCTTCACTTTCAATCCAAATGTGTCCTTCCATAAGATTAACAAACCTGATCCAGGCCATTAGAACAATACGTCAAATAAATGATCACTGTTGTTAAGTGTCTCAACATCCCATGAACAAAATTTCCAAGGAATGTGCATCAGCCATAATAAAAACAAAGAACTCAATCTAGAGCAGTCCTCAATTATCATAGCAGACTGAAAACCAAATCAAAACAAACACCAGTGAAGTGAGATACCTCTTACAAATTGCAAGGCCAAGTCCAGTGCCACCAGAATTTTTAGTTGCTAGTGCCTGGTTTTGCGCAAATTTACAGAACAACTTGGGGATATCCTGAGTATTAATGCCTGATCCTGTATCTTTTACCTAAATTACACGGAAAAAGTAGCAGTAAAATCAACAACAGCAACAATCACTACCGAAAAGAATTGCAGAGCAACTACCATTTATACTGGAAATACAAAATATCAAGCATAAAAATAAACCTATAAACATACCTGTACACGTAAATAGAAGTGATTCTCACTTTGCACAGGAGAAAACTCGGGAGCTCTAGGATCTATTAAAGATTCTGATTTTGCAGCATCAGCAGAAACTGACACACAGCCTTCTTTTGAGAATTTTACAGCATTGCCAACAACGTTTAAAAGAATTTGCATAAGCCGTTTTTCATCTCCAATAGCAACTTCCGGTAAATCCGAAGACAAACTAAGTGTGACAAACAGCTTTTTCACAATTGCAATAGGCTTGATTAAGTTAAGGACCTAAAGCAATAAACAACCACCTGAATTAGTGAATAGTTTCTGGGAAGGGCTGTCAAAATGGTTAAAAGAAACAAGTAACCATCCAATCCAACCCATTAAATATGAGTTGGATAACTGACCATTTAAAAATGGATCAAATATGGATACTATCCATATTATCCACTAAAATTGGATATCCAGATGGATAATATGGATATCCATACTATCAAATACCCATTTGTCTGCTTGTTATATTTCATGAGTTCTTACTTTCTGGGAGTCTCAGCTTATTTTGACTTTTAGCTTGCGTTGTCATCTAACTATTCCTGAAACTATCCATATTATCCGTTGGTTAACCCATTTTTTCTCCGTGTTAAATATGGGGGGGTCGAGTATTTTATCCATTTTTGTATAGCATGTTTCCGATCCGCCCATATCCGATCTGACCCGCCCACTTTTCACTCCTAGTTTCCAACACAACATGACAAATAACCGAAATATTGTCATAAGTAATGTTTTCAACAGATCTAGAACATATTTTCATTGTTCTTTTACTCAAATAATCTAGAACTTGCAAGTAAAAAGAAAAAGTAGGCTTACCTCTCTGAAGAGAGCATGAAGATTGAAAGTCCTAAAGTCAAGTTGAAGGCTTCCATCCTCTAGCCTTGAAAGATCCAAGACATCATTGATGAGAGTTGCTAAAAGGTTGCTGCTTTTAAGGATTGTTTCCACCATCAGCCGCTGCTCCGGTGTCAGTTCACTTTCTTGCAGCAAAGATGAAAGTGCAATTACTGCATGCATGGGAGTTCTCATTTCATGATTCATAACAGCTAGGAAATCATTACGCGCACGAACAGCTGTTTCTGCTTCTTTTCTTGCAAGATCAAGAGCCATATTCTGCTCCATAAGCAGATCTCGAGCCCTCATTGATTCCTCCAAGATGGCAGCATGTGAGAGAGCAACAGCTACCTGCATTGACAACAGATACAGGAAAAAGTCACTCCATCACGTCACACATTCAAGTCCCACAGGCATGAGCTGCTCCCATTTGAGCCCAGTTGATTGATTAATCATAGTCTACGAGAAGCTTGAATATCCACTTCAATGAAGAAACTGCAATCACTCCACAAATTTCTGTTTTATCAAGGAAATTCACAACTAAAAGGTTAAAGATTTCAATTGCCTCTAATTAGTTCATTTTTTTCATTTATTTTCTCGAAATACTAGGAAAAGTGGGGTGCCGGAGAAAAATTGAGGGTGGAGGACTGCTCCTTCTGAAGAAATATTAACAGCATAATCCTGTCTTTTCTTTTATGCACGTACTTATTTTTTCCCTTCTTCTCATTTTATATGAAGAGTACAGAAAATACTGCTCATACAGTCGAACTACATATTTAGTCTATGGTATATATATGAAATCAAATCAAAATTACATGTCCTAGTTTGTTTTAGTTCCTACATCCAACGTCAAAATCTAATAAAGCGTAACAGTTGTGGAAGCCAGTTTTGTCAAATGCCATCTTTAAGAGCTTGGTGCATAACAAGTTGAGTGTTTTAACAACAACATACCCAGTGTAGTACCACAAGTAGGGTCCGGGGAGGTGAGATGTACGTTGTACGCAGACCTTACCCCTACCTTTGTGGGATAGAGAGGTAGTTTCCGATAGACTCTCGGCTCAAGGAAACCAAGTTGAGTGCTTTGGCTTGCTTAAATCACACAATGCATATGCAACAAGGAACTACAGTGTGACTTTCATCACCAATAAATTCTTTCTTGTGGAAGGTGACACTAAATTATAAATGTTTCAATTAATTATCTTTTTCAATTCCTTAGGCATACAATTGCTTATTATTGTATTGTTTTCAATTCCTTACTCATACAATTGCTTTTTATGTTAGTAGTGGAGTATTATTCTTTAGTTTTTTACTTCTTAAATAATGTCCTCACTATATTTGTGCTTTTTGCTTAAAAGCCTAATAAACCTCAGATTGAAAATTCAGTCCAAGCATTTTCCAAACTATGTGAATCAAGAGGAATAACATTTATGAAGATAATCAGTGCAGATGAAGTCTCTTATACTTTGATTTCTGTTACTATCTATTGTTTTTTGTACTTCGATTATCGTATTATTTTGTTATAGTCACTGTTCCGAATGCTTTGTTATGCTTTTACTTCCGTTTCTTCTTTTTCTGGACTGCTTTGGACTATGTTTCCTTGAGCCGAGGGTCTATCAAAAACAACCTCTCCACTCCCCCTATGAGGTAGGGGTAAGATCGTACAATCCATCCTCCCCCAAACCCACTTTGTGGGAATACACTAGGTATGTTGTTGGTGGTGTTGTAATCAGTGCAAATGAAACTGCATCAATACAATTGTCTCAATAAGACTGGTTTTGTAGCTTCTCTTATAATGATCAAGTAATATCTAGCATTTGAACATCACTGTGGTAAAAAAGTGAAGCGATCAGATATTATATCACATGTAAAAAATTTCAAACCTGATCGGCTACCACTTCAACAAGCTCCAATTCATGCACATGCCATTGTCTTGCACTATTTGAAGGAAGCATCAAAACCATCAAAGCATAGCGCTTTGTCGAGAGTTCAGGCCAATCATTAATCTGAAAATTTGAGAGATGCAGAAGTGGGACCCTAACAGCAACCACCTCACCTGGCATGTACTTCCGGGCAGGTCGAAACCTTGCAACGGGAGAATTTGGTGAAATTTTAACAGCACGATTTGCACTGAAAACTTGATTAATTACTGGAAGTTGTATAGGTACTGTAAATCCAACTGGATTTTGATGATGTAGAGTGTAAGAAAGTTGAAGCTCCAAACCAGTTTGAGTTGGCATCCACAAAGCACACTCTTCCAGTGCCAATGCTCTTCCAAGTTCAACAAGTGTAGTCTTCAAAATAGTATGTCTATCCAGAGTACTTCTGATTTCATGTGTTAGCATTCTAACATATCTACCCGTCTCCTCCTGTGTCCGAATAAGACCCATTTCACGATCAAGTTCTGCCGCTTTGTTTTTCAAGAATAGCTCCCTAGTTTTGACACTTAATAGATCGGGAATAATGTGCACAAGCATGATAGCAGTTGCACATGATACTGCAGCAGTAAAGGCCTTTGCGGTAGTCATCACTATTGCCACAGTCCTTGTATGAGCAGTAGACGTCCACAAGTTGATAAGGTGTGTTGCTCCACAAAGAACTATGAAAGCACCAAACTGCACGAGCACCCATCGATATGGAAAAACAGCTGATTTCTGAACAAAGTATACCAACTCGATTGGGATGGAGAAATAAGCAACTGCTATGAAAAAATCGGAAATGTACTGATACTTCATTAACAACTCATCGGCAGGCAATTGTGGATCAAAGCAGTTACAATCCATGATGGACATTCACCTCAATGAATCACTCTATCTTATCAACAACACTGCAGCACAAGGACATCAATTCGTGAAAGGAAAGAATGTATCCCTCTGAAGATAAAATAGTCCAGAAGAATACTAATACAGCAGCTAAGTTATCCATAGCTCAAAAAGGCAAAAAGCAATATTAGCAACTGCTCACATATATAATTAATCTTTTGAAGAAGAGAGAAACTTTAGTAGAAACATAGTGACTAATACTTATAGATATGAAAAGAACAACAAGAAAATATGCTGGATGGACCGTGTCTAAAAACCTTAACAGAGTATACATCATCCAGTAAGACTCTCCTTTCAAACATGATTAATTATAATTACAACTACTATCATTATTTTAATAAGTATATAAGATGTTGTTATTATATAGAAGCGGAAATAGTAGATTTTTTTGATGGGGAAATGAAGCACCGGCAAAAAAAGGTACTTCACCCTCGTTTCTCATTCTCAACAACCGATTCAACTACTCCATTTCTAAAATCCTAAATTATTCCAACTAAAACCGGAACCCATTTTGGATAGCTGGTTTTACTTTAGGATTTATTCCAAATCAATTGATGTAAAACTCTTACAAGCTGAAAAATGAGGTTTGGATAATCAGGTCATGGGGAAAACGATTCAATTTTTAATGTTTTTTTACTTCCATCCCAATAACTGAAAACTCGATATTCAGTAATAAAAATTTGATCTTTAAAATTAATGGACAGGAAAAAAATCAAATTTAATGAGTTTCATCTCAATAACTGAATACCAACAATTCAGCAAATAAAATTTACGTAATTAGCCTCGAAACAGAGAGAATTTTAAATATCTACACACTGAAAAAAAACAGAGTATTGCAACATAACAACAACAAAGCACAATTTTGATTTCAGAGCATAATTGACATTGTTAAACAACTTTGTAAAACACAGAACATAGTAAGTCATGTGACAATTCGTATTCCTCGATCAAAATTATGGGGAAAGAGATTAGGGTTTCAGTCTCGCGGAGCGAATAGAGACGGAAAAACTTACAACGGAATATCGCCGGAAAAGAGATTTGCGACGAATGAAGTCGCCGGAGATAGAACTGGAGAAGAAATGACCGCTTATACAGTCCCACAAATTTAAGCATCCTCCATTAAAGGCCAACCATTTTGATTAGGCGGTGCTGCTAAATTTAGTAAAATTGAGTGACATCACAGTCACTCACTTTATGGAGGTTTGATTAATGTCAAATCATAATTTTATAAAATTATTATTGTTTTTTTATATTGAGTTATTTGGTAAATTGATAACGCATTATGGCATTAGTAATTTTACTTAATTTGTACATAAACATTAAATATTATATCAATATCTTATTGGTTAGTATCTTTGTCTTTTAGCTTTCAATTCACATTATTGTCTTAATTCTTTGATTTGTATTGCACTTGTATAGTTTTTTTCATGTTAGTTACTACTATTTCTATTTTATGAGTATTCTATAAAGTTACATTATTGTCTTGTCGTGCCATATTATTAGAGAAAAATAGCTATTTTAAGAGCATTTTCTTATTGATTAAATCGAAAATCAAATCGTTAAGGACCAAATATCGATAAATCAAAAATTAATAAAAAATATCTTATTGATTTATCATATTCAAAAATCAAAAACTAATAAACCTAATCGATAATACATGAAATTGAACCGAGACCTAAGGAATATTTGCGCAAATACATGTACACAGAAAATTGCGCCAATGATTTTTTGATCATTTTGTGAGCTTCAATGGGATGGATTTGTTGTTGACGATAAAATTCTAACTTAGGAATTACATGGTAAATCCACTTCAGAATTTCAGAGACAAAATTTTGCTTCTGTAAGTAATATGTTAAGCAAATATTTTTGGTGAAAATAATTTTTTATAACTATTTATAAATTATAACAATATATAACGTGCTTTTATAAGTGATGTTTGGGGAGAAAAGTATGTAAGCATATTTTAGAAGATAGAGAAGTTGTTTATAATAGACCTCGGCAAAAGACATATTTATCTTTACTAAAATAATTTGTTAATTATATACACTTATAAATTGAGTAAAAGAAAATGAACTTTTTATATATCTTACATTTAAAAATGAGAGTAAAAGAAAATGAACTTTTTATATATCTTACATTTAAAAATGAGGATCACTTATGTGTAAAAATAAAAAAAAATTAAAAGAAAAACATAAAATTAAAAATAACTTTATAAAAAGATACAAAACCAAATCTCTCTAAACTTACAACTCGAACGCAAATTATGCAATAATGGTTTGATTTGTCACAAGTTATTTTTAAAGTTACTAAAATTATAAAATTAAGAAAAACCACGTGGTATAGCAAATATGTGATATGTATTAGAGTGTCTAGCTATAATTTTAAAAAATTATTATATGTGGATATATTTTATACTTTATATTAGTGCATCGGACTGCCCTTTGTACTTTATATTAAATAGCAAATCTTCAGCTATACATGGATATCTTAATTATAGACACATTCAACAGACTTCTTTTTTTACTCTGATTCTCCCTTCTAAATTTTCTCTCTCTAATCCCTAATTTAAGGGGATTTTTCTCAATCTTTTTGCAGATCATGATCAATTGTTGTAACGACCCATTAGGTCGTTTTGAGTACTAGGGTTTTTTATTTCATAAAAGACTCACTCCGTAAATTTTTAATGGGTACTTTGGACTAATCGATAACTATGGTTATTTAATTAAGGAGTGAATTGAGATAACTTAATTTAATTAGTGGACTAAATTGATAATTTAGTTAATACACTATACCACTTGTTTAATACATATAAAAATATATTAGTAGGATTTAGCTTTTATTTATTTATTAATTCATGATTAATTACCCTAAATTATAAAAGAAAACAAACAAAGAGAAAACCGTACCTGGGCGCCGACGAAGGAAATTCAACTGCTGCAGGTGAAGTTTCCATTGCATAAATCTTTTATCAAGAATGTTGATAGCTATATTATTTTATTATATTATTAACTTGTGAAAATTTTAGAAAATTGAATGTGCATATTGCTATGCACAGTGGGTTATGGATGGTAAACAAAAAAAAAAATGTATATATATAGTTACCATTGAGTTGAACAGAAGGAAGAAAAGTTTTTATTTTATTTTATTGGAATACGTGAGTTGCTGATGTTTGTTTTCATGGACAATTAATATACACGTGTGTGATGCCTGCTAGTGGCTAATAATTTGGAGTTAGATTTGATACCGGGCGTAGGATTTGGTGTTCTTAGATCGTAGCATCTGTGAAGTGTTCGTAAGTTGGCTTATTTTCTTTTTATTATCACACTATAATTTAAGTTGGTATATTAAGATAGGTAATTAAATGCTGGTGTATTATATTATATGAATACCATTAAAGTTATGTTATTTGGAAGAATTAAGACCTAATCCTAGACTTGTGATATTAGTTGGTATCAAAATTTAAGAATTGATTATAGAGTTGGGGTGAGTTGTTGGGTCTAGGTTAAACATATGTATAATAGTGGTGTCTACGGGTTCGTTTGCTTACGAATACGGTATACTTGATAGATTGGAAACGTGAGGCATCGAAGAAAGGGAAATCACCGGTGAATTAGCTTGCTTGGCTTCGGTTCTTCGGTTGAGGTAGGTTATAGTTTTTATTCCATATCATAGATAGATTCTTAATAGTGATTGATATTCATTGAGTAATGTGTGAAGTTTACTACGCATTTAATTGTTGTGGTTTGGATGATTGATATATTGTTGTGATTGGTCTGAAATACCGAGGCCATGAAATCCATAATCTTGAACTTGCCTAATCAAAAAAATGGTGCCTTGAATAAAGAAGACTTGATGAAATATTGTTAATGAAGTGGAATGTAATCATGAAGAATGATAAATTAATTATATTTGGATCGGGTATCACGTTCCAACACGATATATTTGGATCGGGTGTCACATTTCGACACGATAATATTAAAGAAAAACAACTTTAAATGATTTAATGCTACCCAATCTCCAATAACTCATTTCCTAAAAGAGCGTGATGTGGAGGCCTGAGTCCTCATGTATGATCTTGATATTATTGACTGGTTATGTAATTGTTCATTACGTTATCACTTGATCTTGATCTTGTTGGTTGCCACCTGTTAAGTGCTATGGTTGATTTCCCGCTATTACTTTATGTATATTGATTTCTATTTTGAGTCAGCCGATGATACCTACTCAGTACATGTTGTCCTGTACTGACCCCTACTTGTATCTTTTCTTGTTTTATTTTGTGGAGTGCAGCGAGTGTTCTACCGACTTCGACTCGACCTCAGCTTTAGTCAGTCTCCGGTTCATAAGATTTCAGGGTAAGCTATCATTCTAGCTGGCGATGGAATCTCTTGTCATAGCATGATGTCCTTAGTTTTCGGACACGTTATGTTATTTATTTATTTGGTGTTTGATAATTCGAGATTTAGTTTTAAAATTTAGATGTCCTTCATGTGATGACTTTCAGATTTTGGGGAATGTTATGTAATAGATTTTAGTGGCTTTTGTTATTCCTAACTTTAATAAGATTGAGCTTCCGCATTATTGTCGTGGTTTACAAGTTGAATCGTTAATGTAAGTTGAGGTTTGTATCGTTGGTTCTCCCACCTATGAGGTTAAGTGTGGGTGTCACTCATGACCCAGTTTGGATCGTGACAATTGCCTTTTTTTTGAAATTTGTATTTGTATAGTCCATTTTTTAAAGTTCTATAGAAGCTTTTGTTTTCACCATTACAATGGCGGACGAGATTTCTTTGCAAATCTCCTTGTAGATCACGTTTTTTTTGCTCAAGAACGAGGGACAAACACTATTAAGAGAAAAGAGGGTGTTGAACCTTCAAAGTCTTTAAAAGTGAAAAACAATTTTAAAAAGAGAAGAAAAGTCAATAATATTGTTTTCAATGGCAATGAAAAAAACGTCCAGGAAGAACCAAAGGAACCAGAAAAAGAGATATTGTATCATCTAACAATATATTTGTATTCACTTGTTTCTGAGAATCTTTTGATACAGTTGTATACTTTAATGTACATCAATCTCTATTTACGTTGTGTGGTCTAATTGTATTCATGTATCAACCTTTAAAAAAAATAATATATTTTTGAATGAGAAATTCTTGATTTGTATCTATATTGATATTTGATACATGAATACATTTGAATGAAGTTATAAATACATTTATTCCATATTGTAACAATAGGTGTATTCAATGTATGTATATACACTGTAACAATAGGTGTAATCACTGTATATGTATTCACCATAATAATAGTATATTCACTCATTGTATTTGTTGTGATTTTCAATATGCTAACTGTATACATAATACATTCTTTGAATAATACTTAAATTAATGAGCAACATATTTATCAATGAATTTCAGTAACATCTATTTCTAAATGTCTGTATCAATTATGACAAAGAACAATAGAGAAAATTGAACAATAAAGTATATTGCATTTCAATTTTTGTTAAATCGATATGAATTTCAGCAGGAGAAAGTGTTGAATGAATAATTTTTAGATGGTAATTTAATAATGGGAAGTCTGCTAGTTTAATGGACGCGATTTAAGGACTTAACATTTTAAAAAGGGACTCTACCATGTTTAATGCCTTAAAATTGAATATGTATACTAGTATACAATAAAAACAAACCTTGATACATTAAATACTACAAAATAGCTACTTAAGATGTAGTTACGTAGGGTAATAAACATAATTATAGCTATTAAAATCTATTAACCCTTAAACTAAAGTCATTCTTGTAAGTTCCTCAAATAATTATATGCACTACGGCTATAGCTTAAATTGCGTTCTAAAATCGGTTATCGGTGCACAGTTGGGCTAATTATAGAAATGGGCCACAAGCATTGCGTAATGTTCGTTGATAAAGCCCAGATTAATGGATTCTGTGCAAACTCTTTCAGTTCAATCTGGGCTCTTGTAGACATACTTATATGGGCCAGAGAAACTATCTTGCCTAAGGCTCGATAATTCTTGCGTAACTTGAAACATTTTCTTTGGGTAACTTATAAAAAATTCACTAATTTAGGAGCTAATTACTTAAATACGTGTTACTTTACAATATTATGAATTTTACCAGATTTTAGAATCCAGATACATGTATCTGACCTGTCTAGATACATGTACCTCGGATACATGGGGCCAAAGTTATGTGTAATTTGTTCTAAATACATTTTATATAAGTAAATTTGCATGTATCAGGAATACATAGATAAATTTCTCCCGCCTCCCTTCTATCTCGCTCTTGTATCTGGTATCCTAGATACATGTCTAGTATTAATTACATGTCAGATACATATATCTAGTGTGATTCGCATGTATATGAGATACGTGGAAAAATATCGCTCGCTTCTCTCCCGTTTTCGGTCGTCTCTCTCCCTATTTCGGTTATATGGTAACAAAAAAATGTATCCATGTGTATTTAATTTGAAATCTTGTATGGAGTTATTAATTAATAAAACAATATGTAATTATTTCAAATTATTGGGAAAATTAGTAAATATGATAATAATGTTTGTGTAATTAGGTAATTTATCCTCTCTTTTTTTTTTGTGGTGAAATTATGTATTTGATAGATCAATAAAAAATATTTACAACCGCTATAAATTATAGACTTGCCATTTATTTAATCGGATCACTAATTTAAGTTAATTTATCTTCTTCTTTTTATTATCTTTTGATTTTGACTTTAATTGTCAAGATTTTGAGCATGTTTGGATTAGCTGAAAAGTTGATCAAATCAGCTATTAAGTTATTTTTTAACTTCTGAAAGTATTTGGAGAATCAAAAAATATATAAAATAAGTTAAAATTTACAAAAGGAAATCAAAAGTTTAAAGTTGGTCTTCCCTTTACTTTTTACTTTTTGACTTTAAAGTCATTTTTAGTTTAAAAATTATTTTTAAGTCAACCCAAACGAGTTCTTAATTAATCACTTTTGGACTATGACTTAGTTACGTATTTATTTAATGTATTTTAAAAATCAAATACTTATACTTATAAACTATAGAAATTTTATACTTACATTCCTTGTGATGTTATCCTTGTTTTTTCTAAAGACATTTAAATCTCTTAGACAATAGAAATCATAGACAAACAGTAAAACCTAACATTAACGAATTTTAAAGCAAAATAATAACTAAAAGCTAATACATAAAAGAGAAATTTATGTCAAAAAAATATTATAAATAAATAAAATTTTCAAATAACTTACGTATTTAAAATTGAAGAAAGTTAATTACAGTACCAACCGTTACAGTACTTCTCAACATGAAAATATCTCACTGAAAGAGAAAGCCAACAAACCATAATTATATTCGAAAAAAAAGAAGAAAAAGAAAACCATAACTTTTTGACTTGCAACATGTCAAATTTTCCTTCGTTCAACCAACTTTCCACACATCCTACCAAACACAAAATGTAGATTCAGTGATCCACCATTTTCAGTCAAATTTAAGTTATATGAGTAAATAATATATTCAATGTAATTTAATTTTATCGTATCGACCTATTACTAATGCTAATTAAAAAACAAATAATAAAATAAATTATATAACTAAATAACAACCGATGAATTATCACAAAAAATTGTTAACAACTATAAGTGATAATTTTTAATTTATATCGTCAATGCATAAAATTTAAACTCACGGTTAAAGATAGCCTATTGAAAGAACGTTGGTTGGAACTTTTTCGATAAATTTGGGTGTCAAAAACGCGGAGAGAGACACGTTTCAATTGACCAAATATGATTTTATAGCTTCAATTTTAATTAAACACGTTTTTGTGAATGTTCCAAAAAAGAAGATTCTAATAACAATACGTGTCCATTTTTGTAAGGTTTGCCTAACCTCTGGGAGTTGTTGAATTATTCCTCAGTTTTATATTATTTGACGCATATTAATTTGATATAATCCTTGCGAAGATTTTAGTTAGAGGTGTATTACTTTATTAATCTTATTAATGCTTTGAAACGATAAGTTAAACAAATAAATTAAAATAATTATTTTAAAGAAACAAATATTATGAAACGAAAGAATATTATTTGCTCGAAGATAATCATAAAAATAAAGGGGAAGAAAATAGGACAAGTAAATATAATTGCGCAGGGTGTGACATTTATGTATGATTGTTTATTGGATAACTTTTCCTTTTTTTCTTAAATAATGACAATGAAGTCAATTCGATTGCTTTTCGTTTCGTTTAGATCCTCCTTTGTGTCATTGTGTGGTTTAGTTGGGGTAGGTATCTTGAGGGATTCATTCAAAAATATTTTGTCAAAAAATTTAAATAGATATTGAATGTTTTAATTATTTTTTTTGTATTTATTTTTTTATATTTTAATTTTATTTTTAGTGAAAATTCTTGGTTCTTTAGAATGGATAAAAAAAATAAATTATTTTTCAATTTTTTCATGTTTAATAGATCAATTAGTTTTTTTGAAAAATATCTTCTCTAAAAAAATAATTAGTTTCTTAAAAACGTAAAAAATATTTTTTCTAGTAGAAGTATAGAAACGAATTTCACGAGTAGTTTTCTACGTGGGTTGTGTCATCCCAATTTCCGCCCTTCAATACACCTCAACTTCGTAGCCTCCATCTCCACCACCCTAAATCCCATCTCTCATAGTATAAACAAATGTTTTTAGGATAATAGTTGCGTTTATCTAACGGACATAAGAAAACAAGTAATTAAGAAATCACTTAATTAGTTTCTGTTTGATCATGAACATGTTTCATTTTTTTTGTGTGTGTATTGGGGGTGAGGGGAACGAGGTGGGGGGGGGGGGGGGGGGATTTATTCCAGAAAATGATTTGGATATAAAATTGTTACAAACTTAAGTTAAATTTAAAAATTTACCGAAATTAGAAAAACTCTAAAAAAAATAAAAATTCACTCCAAATCACTCACAAAAATTCAAAAATAATTACAATTTGTATTGATCATATTAAAATGCAATTCTAATTTCAAATACCATTTCCAACATTTAAATTTTTTTTAGTATTTTTCCAAATTTAATAATTTTTATATTCAAAATCCATTCAATTTAACTTCAAAAACTAAATATGGTAACATGATAATCATAAGTGTCTAAAATTATATAAACAGACTATCCCTATACCCACAATTAATTTGAGACTTAATATTATCCTTTCTTACATGTCTAGGCCAGGATATATATGTCGAGTACATATAACAAAAAGTACGAGAGTCCATCATTCGATAGCCGAAAATTAAATATGAATTTGATTTATGATAACATGTTACCAAAAAAAATTAACATAGTTTTTACGTCTAACGCAACTATAAAAATTAATTTATGAAATCATAATTATTCGAGATATAAAAAGGTGACAAGCGCACGTGTTGGATTTTATGCAGTTTTGATAATTGATAAAGTGACATAAAACTGTCTCAAATAACTGAATTCGTAGCAAGATCATAAAATAAATAAAGACACAAGTGTGCAGAAATTAAGGATTTCGTGATAAAACTCAAGAAAATAAATATGTGATGAATTGAAGAGTTGGAGTTCGACTACAATGTAACACAAAAGAATCAATAAATCTGATTTGAAAGAGTCTAAAAGGGCAAGGAGTTTCATGAATTGAAGATGGAGTCTCATTTGAAGTAGAACTCTTCAAGTGAGTGCTAAATTGAAGAATTGGAGTTCGACTACAATATAAAAGAATCAAGGAGTTTGATTTGAAGAAAGAGTCTAAAGAGGCACAAAGTTTGAATTGAAAACGGAGTCTCACTTGAAGTAGAACTCTAATTAAATAGAATTCGAGCCAATGTGGAGTTTAAAGTGAAGAATAACTCTATAAAAAATTGTGCTTAGTTAAATAGATGTGAAGTCGTACAAAATACTCGTGCCTAAACAGCTACGGTTAAATTAAACAACAAAACAGAGACTAAAAGGAAAAGTGAGGTAATAAAATCGAATAGCAAAGTCAATTACGGTTAAATTAAACATCCAACATCTTCTAAATTGATCGACAAGATAATGCAAATGATCACTACAACTAATTAGTTAATTGTTGGGTTTTAAAAGGTGTGAATGGAAAAGAAAGAGTTGTGACTTTTTTGAGACTTTTTTGGAAGATTGTTGTGACTTTAAAAAGATTGTGACTTTTGCGAAGGGTTGTAATTTTTCTAAAGAGTTGTGACCTTTTCGATAATGCACAATAAGTATCTGTTCACACTAACCTTTGTTGTTTATAAATAGAGGATTTTCCTCTCATTTTTCCACAACGAATTTCTGGACTTCTTCTTCTACTACTAAATCTAATATTTAAATGTACTTTACTGTTGTGTTGAGTGGTTTGCTGATACCCTGGATTTAGATAGCGATATAACGGTGAGTAAAATTATTCTATTCTGCGAAGATATATTTCATTAATCTGGAATACTTTAGGGGAATAATTTACTTAAGGATGCATTAAGTGGCTCGATTTTCTTTTTGGAGAACAATATTTTGTATATTATTTCTAATCTATTTTAGATTCTTATTTATGTTTACTAATTTTGAGTTTTCTAGTTTTGAAAATACTCTTTTAACCTTACTGTTTCTTGAAAAAACGTTCAAAATTTTTGTTCTTAATATTTTAGTAATAGAGATTAACAACAATTTAATTGATGAGTTTGTTGATGTTATCTTAATTAATTAGTGGCAACCACGCGCTAAAATAGTGATGTTGCGTGGCATGCGTTGATGATATATGTTATTTGATGAAGTTTAGTTAGGTTAGATATGAGTATAAAAAAATATATTAAATAAATAAATAAATCCAAATAAGAAAGCAAATAATATTTATTCAAGTTCAACTGCAAAATATCGAGTATAGTCATACTATTAAATCAAAATAAACTAGATGCTGAGTCACATGCATGTTTATGTTAATGACCTTAATCAACACACAATTGGGTCAATTCTAAAGTATACTACGCTGGTGTCTTAGGTCTTGAGTTCAAAATTTTAAAATATTGAAATTTTTAATAAAATCGAACGTTTTCTTTTATAATGAATTTAATACAAGATAAACATGAATCAATCAAATCAGTGCAATACATGAGAATTAAGTGGGAGATCAGTGGAGTTAAGAAATGCTGTTGAGGATAATTGTTTGTCTTGAATTACCTACCAGACTAAAAAGTTCTTAATATTTTTAAATTTATGTATTGTATTTTTTATCGGATGTACCCAAGGGACAATTTATGTATTGTATTGACATGCATGAACCTAAGATTTAATTAATTAAACAAAAGTGCCAATAGTAGAACGCGTTTTTTCGAACAAATAAAGTAGGAAAATGCAGGTCCATTATTTGTATTTTTGTGAAGGAAGCCATCGATTAGAATATTAGTCAAATCAAAGAGTATTTTGCTTGATATACAAGCTTACTTCTTTTCTTTTTCTTTGGCAGTCCCTCGGTGTCAGTATCTATATTGAAATTTTATTAAATTCAATTTTACAGAAAGTTTTATATTTGGGGGCAAAGTGTTCCTAATAAAAGTGACTTTGTATTCATTAAGACTAAAAATCTGAGAGCTTTAACTAAGGATAAAGTTGTACTTAATTACCACATCATCACAATCTTTATTGGTATCTTACCCTTTTTTCCCCTTCTATTTGATATTACAATCTGTTATTCGGAATTTATTTGTGTGTCTAATGCAGATTTTCATCGCATATTAGAACACATTAAAAAGAGAAGCACTTTCCACTATAAGTTTCTCTGTTAAAGACTTAAATTTGAAACTTCTAATTAAGAATTGAGAAATCTTATACGTCTTGCCATATCCCCTTGGAAGTAATGTTTACCTAACATTTCTTCTCAACCAAACTTTTAATAGTCAAAATATTCCTTTTAGGATGGATATGCAAGATTTAGCTACGTACGTACACAATCTTTTGTCTAATTAATTATATGAAAGATCTATCATTAGCTTCTATCTGAAAACTTCTATATGTTCTCAGAGAGAATTTATTTGTTGACTATATTTACTTTCTTTTTTAACAATTAATCATGCCTTATTATCCACAAATGATCTTGTGTGTGTATATATTTTAAAGGAAAAGTTAAGCCGCACAACAAATATAGTCCTTATATTTATCTGTAATAGCGATATTTTAAAAAAATTGCAATACATAGTGAAGATTTGAATTTAGAAGTAAATACACCTAATAAGCTTGTTTTCTTATTTCAAGCTTGAATACAAGTATATTTTATAAAATATAGTGACATGCTGGTTGTTTTCTTGTGAGGGTTGAGATGATTTCTGATAATAATACAAGTATATTTTATAAAATATAATTATCGTACAGTGAAAAACATGAATATAATGTATTTCCCTTACACATGAATACATTATATTCCGCTATAGTTTAAAATAAATTACTGTTATGTTTCATAAATACACAAACTATGATTATGTTTTGTAATTACGGGTGAAATTGTCGAAATCTTTAGAAAATTTTCTTAAAGGAAAAATTATTAATTATTGATAAATATTTAATTGTGAATTCAATTATATAATATTAACTTGAGATTGTTATATAAATTTTAAATTTTGAAACTACCTGCGAAAAGTAGTAACTTTGAAATTCTTACCTATTAGTATCAGTTGAACCTAAAGGGACATCATATTGTACTTCTGAGTTATCTACTTATCTTGAAGTAGAGGTGAATCTATAGAATTTTTAGAACATAAGTAAAAATATTTATTTAGTAGAATTTGATTCCTAGTCATCTAGGTAAATAACTTAACGACCTTCAACACAGAGCAATACTTAATCTTCTTGTCAATAAATAAAATTATATTAATTTTAAATATATACATAAAATATTTAATTTTATAAAAAAAAACACGAATTCATATGCCATATATAATTTTATAGTCACGTCTTACTCTCTTAGACATGAATTATTGTAGGCACTAAGCAGTAAGTCAGATCGATGCAGTACAATTTTTTTAATGGAACAATATGTACTAGAGTACATTGAACATGATAAAAAGAAATATGTAAAAGCTGGATGTCAACAAATAAAGTATCATAGAGAACCAAAGTCTATCTAATGTGGTGAATGGAGAAATTAAATTGGTAATTCAGTTGCTCTTTATAACAATTTTCCTCAATAATAATATTTTATTATAATAATCATATCTTGATGGTGGAAGTAATTTTTCATATATACTTTTTATAACAATATTTTACAATAACAACTAAAAAGTATCGAAACAAACGACTCTATTATAGAAAGATTTAACGGTATATCCCAAATATTACATAAAAAGTTTAACAAAAAAAGGTAAAAAAAGAGCAACTACTCAACTCTCTTGTACTAGGGTCCCTTTTGCTTCTTAAAATGGCTTCCATTTCCAAATAATCTTATCTTTCGTACCCTGACTAATTCCATCATATAATTGGTGTGCATCAATACAAAAACGTTCAAATGAAGCTCATCATGTAGTTTATCTTCACTCTTGAGTCTTGTCCGTATAGCCTAGCATGTAGCAAGTTGTAATATCAATGTCCTACATATGCATTACGATATGATAGAAGATTTTTTTTTCTTTTTTTGTGTTTGAGTTTCTATAATACAATTAGTGATCTTAGATATTTCGCTAAAAATGTTTAAGTATTTTCAAGATATAATATGAATTGATGACTGTTTGCAACAAATTTTAATGTGATAAAAAATAAATTGCAATCACAAATAAAATAAAATATGAATAAACATAATTTTATTGATAAACGATATGGTACAAATCTGTTTGTTCTCTTGATCCTTTTCTATGATTTTTTTCTGTGATTTGAAGGTAGTTAATAGCGTATTTCTCGAACTAGGATGATTTGGATCTCCTTGAGATTTATTTGATCTCCATTGATCTTTGTGAATATATCATGAATTTGTGTAACATTCGAGATACCTCTTCAAAGGAATATAGTAGTCTTTATATAGGCATAAACTAGGGTTTAAGATAGACTAACCTCCAAGAATCCTAACTGATATCAAACTCGTCTTGTAGAGTCCTGCAAAATTTCAATGTCTACAACGACAACCTTCAGGGCAATAGCCATAGCCAGATTTATGATTTTCATTAAAAGGGCTCAAAGTATTTGAGATCTAAACTTGAAATCTCAAGGTTAATTTTGAACTTTTTAAATCACGGAATCAACTTCTAGGCTTGTTTTCATGAAATTCAAATTTGTATATATACATACAAAAAAAATTAGAAAAAGACTTTTTATATACAATGTAATTTTTTGATGAGGGAATAGGTCTGCCGCTCTCCCCAAAGACAACTCACTTACTATTCGAATGTCAAACTTAGTGTTTAACAACTCACTTAATATTTGAATGTCCAACTTAGTGTTTAAGTTCTCAACCCTTGTATACAAGGTACTTATTATTCATTGGAAATAAACAAGAAAGTGGCCAATTTTAATTAATATTGGTCCTTATTTCAACAAAAGATCTCTCATGAATTATATAACATGACATATCACAAATAATATATAAAAAATATTTTTTATTGTCAAAGATAAACTTCTCCTTAAAAGCATTGCTATAATAATGTGCACAACCAATATGGAGTCTTTTCTGAAAAAGGAAAAAAGAATAATCTTATCTTTCGTACCCCAATTCCATCATATGATTGTTGTGCAAGTTATCCCATGGTTTACACTTGTCCCTAAAACCTAACAAGTTGATACATTATGAACCTATAAATTGTATGCATTACTATATGATATGTGGTCTTTTTATACTCCCACTACTTAAAGTAACATTTGACCTCTATTGATATATAATATGATTTTTCAATAAAGAGTATTCAATTAATCACTCTGAAGAGGTGGTAATATTGCCTCTGAAGATAGATCATTGATGATGTTTTGAGTTTGAACGACAGACTCTTGAACAAAGGCAGAGCCAATATATTGTTGAACGCAATAATTTTAGTTTAAACTTTGAATTCGTAGTAAGGAATTCATTGAATATGTAGAAAATTTAGAATCTAGTAACTTAAAAGAGTTAGAATTTCTAATCCATAAACTTCAAATTTTGACACCATATTTGCTCTTGAAAAGGGTATAAGTGCTCAACCTTTGTATGTTACTCCCTTAGATCCCTTTTAAGTGTCTTTCTAACCTTTCAAAATAAACCAAAATAAGTGACATTTTAAACAATCAAGAATACACTATTAAATTCTTCTTTTTCCAACTTACCTTATTGTGTGAACAACTTTCTAAAAGGTCTTTCAACTACTCTCTGTATATTCAAAGAGTAGGAGAGTATTTTTCAAGACAAAGATAAATGGTATAATGTAGTACTCAAATGACCCCTTTATCTAATTAATATAATTAACTAAACTTAAATACTCCAACATGACATCACACCCTAAAAAGACACTTAAATACTCCAACATGATATCACAAAAAATAGTAAAGATTTTTTTATGTGGGTACAAGATAGTCTTTTTAGTGTTTAGTCCCATCAGTATTGCAGGAGGGGAAGCAATTGCATGTTCAAATTTGTTGCAATTTGTGGCTGAGGCCACAAAACATAAAGTATTTTTCTTGTGGACAAGTGTAATTTAGAGGTGCAAACAAGTGTCCCCAATATGACTAGAAAAGCATCAATTGGATATTCCCCTCTTGCAATTATTAAAGGTTTTTTGATAATGTTAACTTAATCCTAATTAATTAACACTTTAATTTCCTCCACCAAAAAGTTCCATTAATTTAGCATGTAATAGAAGTGGAAAAGGGTTGAAAAATATATAATTATTTTAATTTAGACCCAACATATCATGATATCTCCTCTCTTGTCCCACTTTTTAATGCATCATTCACTATGCAACAATAGAAAGCTTATATGCCGTCAGTAATTATAATGCTCATTTACATTGCTGTTTGTATAAAAAAACATACAAATTAATTCAACATTCTTAGTTTATCATTAATGAATAGCTAGCATGTTTGGTAACCATTTATTAATTCAACATTCTTAGTTTATCACTAATGAATAGCTTGGTTAAATTTCTAAAATTAACTTATTTTGAATTATGTTTTTTTAGTAAAAATAGTTTGTATTTGATCAATAAATTTAAAATGCAATTTTAGCAACAATTATTGTTTAATCAAGTTTTTAAAAAGTGCTTGAAGAAAAACTATCTTTATAGCTTGTGAAAAATAACTTTTGTTACTTCCTAAAAACGCTTATTTTCTCTCCAAAAATTAGTCAAACACCTCATTTTTTTTTAATTTAAAAAAAATTCTTGGGACAAAAAACTTGACCACATGGACTAGAAGTTCCATTATATGTTTAAGACTAAAAAAAATTAAAAGTATTATTATGCGTTTTATATTTTTTAGCCAGTTCAATACCATGAAATTCGAAAGTCATCTTTATATTGTTAAATTTCATGTATACCCTAACTAAAGAGAGTGGTGGTGGGGATGATAACTTTTAGATAATTTAGAATAAAAATATTAGATAATTTATGACAAAATATTTATTATAAATTAATACTCATAATGTTTGTTTGAATTAGAAAAATGTTGGTAGAGACTAGTTCAAAGTCAGCTAGTACATTGGGTAAAACCCAACATGTGTGGGTCAAATATCTATGGGGCCCAAGACACTTTACCGACAAACAGAAGACCTGTCTAAAAAAGCCCACTTAGGCCCACCAAAAGATGGTAAGTTTCATTTCATTTTCATACTCTTTAACTCTACTTTGTATCTTCGTCGTCAATTAATTAGGGGAGTCATCATTTTGTCACCATGCATTTATTTGTTTCTATTTTTATTTTATTTGAATGAGTTACTCATTATAGTCCAAGCCTCTTGGCATTGGCAAATGGCAATACCAACAACTTGCACAAAATTGTTTTGGAATTGCCAACCTTCAACTTACTTTCCACTCCAAAAAAAATCAATACTACATGAAGAATTTTGTCTATTATAAGTCAGCCTCAAAATGAATTGGTTATGTTAAAAAGATGTTGTGACATGTGGCGCTAATGCGATTTAATGTGTCCCTTAATAGTTTGAAGATGAGTGTGTGATACAATAGAAGAATATTCTATTTACTCATGAAAATTTAGCTGGAGCCTCGAAACTAAAAATATTCTTTAAATGAGTTAGGGGAAAGGGCGTGGCTTTGTATAGTAACAATATGGGTTCATTAAACGGACAATAAATAATAGGTGTCCGAAATATTGCAGACAATGTTATTAATTCATGTAATAGGCGATCATTTTGCGCAATTGGAGGGCATTTGAGTCAATCGTCGTCGTCTGACAATGTCGGAAAAATTTCACTTTCGTACTATTAAAATATAAAATTATTGTTTTATCGTCCGATCTAAGTTGTATCGATTAGTAAGTGGCAGTTATACAATAGAAAAACAAAATTTGATGAAACTATTGATTACTATAAGAGTCACGTGGAGCCAAAAACTACAACCAATAATAGAGTATATAGACTATTATGAAACATGTTGTTCAGTTGTCAAGACAACATTAAAGTCGATTATGTATGACTCACTTGATAAGGAAAAGAGAAGACAATTGACACTCAAAAGGCTTGATGAACAACTCATAAAATTAGGTTAAAACTAGATATATGCAAATCTTCAATCACGATATAACGTAAAACTGAATACAATAGATCCAAGAGATTGTTACAATTCGTGTTTCAATTTCGGAGTGGGCTAAGGTACATAGGAAGTAAGAATAAGTAGGTAGGGCTTGGTTGGAAATCCAAGTGTCAAGTTGTAATAGTTGGGGGTGTCCACGTAAGACACTCTCTGTTCTGGACATGTCATGACGTGGCCAACATGATATGTTCCTTTCTTTTTGAGAATTGCCGTTTGTTAGTTTTCTTTTTCTTTATATATATTCTACCACAACAATCATTTTGCTTCCAATTATTTTCATTCATTTCACACTTTCTTTCAGTCTTCTCACTAAAAAGAAAAAAAAAGTGACCAATATATTACTCGTGGCTTCCATGTAGAGGACCAGCAATATGATTCTCTCCAATAAGATTATTTCTTAATCTAATTAATGATAATTGGTAATTCTTTTTAGTCTTAAAAACTACGTGCTTTTAAGAAACTTCTTTCGACCAATGTACACGATTTGCCTTTACACTATTCGACTCACACAACCACATCCTAAATCTAGAAGAATTGGGAGTTGACACAAGATATTTTCTATATTTTATATTTTCCTAGTGATGGATGATGATCAAAAGATCGAGACATTATTAAAGACAAAGATATTTTCATTTTGAACTAATGAAAAATTTGAGTTATAAACAGAAACGCAGCCACCCTCGAGCGATGTCAAGCGATATCCCTTTGTGAGAAAATTACATTGTATATATAAGTAAAAATTCAGTTTAATGAATATATACTAGTGTTGACACCTTATGACATAAGTTGAAGCTTTAGTATATTGGTTAAGGGGTTACAAAAATTATTTGAGATTGTGTGTTCAATCCTTGGTTACAACTTATATTTTTATATTTATATTTTGATATCCCTTAATAAAAATTCTGCCTCCTCCACTGGTTATAAATATTGAGAAGTTTCTTGATTTTTTTATGTGAAAACATTACTATTTTTTTCTCACCGATTCAATTTAAATATTTGTGGGAATAACCATTTAACATTTTTTAGTGAGAAATTTTAATGAAAAAATAGTATTTTTTTCATAGTGAGCGTTAAATATATAATGGAGACCAAAAATATTATTTTTTGACAAACTTAAAAAACTAAACTTGTTTAAAGCATACCTTATGGACTATTTTTAAACCTACCACCAGAAAGGGATATAACGTCCCTGCTAGTATGAGGAAAGGGGTTCTATATCCCAACTCAATTCATTGAATAGCCCAAATCATGGATTTCTTTTCATTTTTTAAATTGATCATAACATTTTTTCATCATTTGTTATTGAGTCTAACTCAATCACAAATTATATATATATATATATATATATATATTTAAAATGTACAAATAATCTATCTCAACACTTCGCACACATTCAAACCTGTCAATATGAACGATATAACATGAGGTCTTAATTAATGATCCAATAACGGGTGAAGTGAAAAAATAATATCCATTTTAGGACTCCTATTTAAAGAATAGCCAAAATTTACAAGTTTTTAAAAGTTTATATCCGTATAGAGTTGACCTCAAATAAACGAGTTTGAAGATGAAAATTTTAGAATATCATGTCTGAAGTTGAGCTTGCCGAAGCTTATCACATCTAGAGTGTGTTTGGTAGGAAGGAAGACATTTTTCAATAATTTTTTTTTAAATTTTTTCATATTTGGTTCACTTTAATATTTTGGAAAATATTTTTCAAATCAATTTATTTTTCTCAAATTTAAAGAAAATGATTTTCTTTCAAAAACTACGAAAAATATTTTCCAAAACTCTCCTCCAACCTCAAATTATAATGTTTTCTTACCCCATCCCTACCACGATCCCTCCCCCACCCAAAAAAATTCAAAATTTCTTTTTTAGAAAAAATTAAAAGTTTATTTTTAAAAGAATATTTCACGTTTTGAAATTTTTATTTTTTTACCCCATCCCTACCCCCAAAAAAATTAAAAACTTTATTAGTTTTGAAAAATATTTCAAAATTTATTTTTATACCCCACCCCGCCCCCTCCACCTATCAGCCCCCACCCTCACCGCCCCCTCCCCCCTCCTCACAAAAAAAACTAAAAATTTATTTTTGAAAAATATTTTAAATTTTGAATTTTTCATTTTTTTTACCCTTACCCCTATCCAGACCCCGTACCCCCTCCCCCCAACACTCACAAAAAAAAATTAAAAATTTCTTTCCGAAAATATTTTAAATTTTGAAAATTTCATTATTTTAACCTATCCCCTACACCGACGCCCCACCCCCACTCTCATCCCCCCCCCCCCAAAAAAAAAAAAATAAAATTTTATTTTGAAAAATATTTCAAGTTTTAAAAATTTCACTTTTTTCACCCCGACCCTGCCAGCACCCAACCCCCACCCCGCCCCACTCCCAAAAAACATTTAAAAATTATTTTTTAGAAAAATCAAATTATTTGGAAGTTAGGTCTCGAGTCGGGTGTGGTTGAATTTAGGTTCGAAAGTTGTAATCGAGTCTAAATTTAGAAGTCGAATCTTGGGTTGAAAGTTGAGTTGGGTCCCACATCAGGTTTCGGGGTCGGATCTCGAGTCAATTATTGGGGTTGATTTTCATGTCAGAAACTATTTTTCTAAAAAATATTTTCTACTCTCTAGCCAAAAATAAAAGATATTTTCTAAAAAATATTTTCATCCACTAACCAAAAATAGAAAACATTTTTCAAAAAATATTAGCCACTCACCAACCAAACATAACAAAATAAGTTAGAAACCAACTTGTTTTTCAAGAAAACATTTTCTAGGAAAACATTTTCCTTCCTACCAAACACACCCCTAAAGTTTCAAGAAATTTCAAATGTGGCCTCGAATAAGAAGAGGACGATGACGTGGTACCAATTGGTGGAGATTTACAACTCGTTGAAAACTGCTTATTTTAAGCTAAAAAAAAAATTGGGGTAACCAACTTATTTTTTTGGCTTATAAGCTGAACAGCTTATAAGTCAAACAAACTAAATTATTTTTTGGGGCTTATTTTAAGCACAAAATGATTTTAAGTTGGCCAGTCAAACACTCAAAAAAAGCTGAAAATAACTTATAAGTAGCTTATAAGGTAATCCAAACGGGCTCTTAGTCTAAGTATGTTAAAATTGGGTAAACTTTAAATATTTTTTTAAGTTGATATCTTTTAAATAGGGATGCCACAAGTTGCTACATGGTGTTTTTTCTACTATAGTAACGAACCTGATTTTGATATCATACGAAGAAATGAATGTGAACTGAACTCAATTTAAAACTAATTTTTAAAACGGGGATTGCTCGAGATTACGTAAGAAGAAAAACAATCCAATGTGAGATACTTAGCACTTGCTAATTCATTGATAATGAAGAGAAACTGTTTTGGATTAACATTACCTAATTGGTTTTAACAAGAAAGAATCCAATGAAAATGATTTAAGTTTATTTAGGGTGGTTTGCTTGAATAATTGATTATCAATCAATATCACATGAGAGTGATTTTATAAAGCTGTGAACAAATTTTCTTTTGACCTATCTATAAGACAAAAGGGCTATTTTTGTGAATGTCCTTAGCCTTGTCATTATTCAACTATAGCAACAAATGCTAGAATTAATTGATAAAAAAGACCCCACATTCTTGGCTCAAATATCCAATTGCCTTTCACTGGCACCTTGATTCTTTTATACCTCCATGTGCCCTTCCTATATAATCCTCTTTAAAATGGGGCCACTTTTAAGGTGTGGGGAAATGGATTGAAGGCACTATCTATCTCTTCTTTGGAGTATGGTATGGCTTTACACTCTATTCATATTGGTTTACGATAAAAGCATTATCATGTCAACTCTGGCTAAAAGAGTAATGACATTGACCCTATTTAATACATGAACAATATGAAAACTTGGCCTTTGAATAACTAATGGGCATCTATTCTCTTAGGGTGTGTTTGATATTATTTTACCTAAAATATTTTTTTATTTTTTTTTATGTTTGTTTATAGAAAACAACTTCTCCACCTTCACCGGGCAGGAGTAAGGTTGTATATGCACCACCCTCTCAAAATTTACTTGTGTGATTAAATGAATTAGGTATGTTGTTGATTGGTCAAATTATCTAGAAAATATTTTCTGTAATTAATTCAACCATTGACCATCCCACTCCCGAACGCTACTCCCACCTCATTCCACCATACCATCTTTATAGTGTTTTGCTTGATTACATATAAATATTCTTGAGATAATAAAATTTTGCTTACTTATCAAACTCTAAAATATAAGTAAAGAAAACATTTTCTTTTATACCAAACACACCTTTAAATTTAATTTTAATTTCTTGAAGCATGTAGCCAACCTTTTTGCTTTTAAAACAGCTTCATTAATGATCTATTTTAGTAATTTATTTATTATTTTAAAATATTGGTTGTTTTTGTTCAGGTTGTTTCTCTTGCAGTTGGTAGTTTTTTCAGGTAAAGTCGGTTGCCTTAATTTGCACATGTATTCTTTACTTATTGTCCAATAACACGACAATCTGAAAATTATTAGGTAATCCCAAGTAGCACTATTATATTTTGAAAAATGACATAAATTAAAACAAATTTTACATAATCCATTTATTTTAGTAAGTTAAAGATTTGTTTTGTCGATTTGCATGATTAGGAGGGGTCACAACTTGTAATTAAGAAAAGATTATGAACTGAAAATCGACTTCATTCGAATCCCTTTGAAGTAGGAGTACTTTACAATATTCTTAAATTTTTGAAGTTGATTGGTCCAAGTTGGGCATATTTTAATTTTTCATTTTAAGGATATGTATTTTATTTTTTTGGGAGGGGTGGAGTGGGGTGGGGTGGGGTGAGGGGCTAGCTATATAATATTTGGAACTCACCGACTCCACTAATTCAGAGTTGCCTCGTGTAGACCGATTCTCAAAGGTAGATGTACAATAAGGCCTACGAGCTGAGATGAGTGTAATAATTTTGGTTCAAACGCGGTACATATGTATTAAGAAGTCTACTGAACCTACAAAAGTTCAATTCTTAAATTCATTTCTATTTTTTAGTAGTGATTTTTTTATTTATTCTGAAGATTCAAACTCGAGACTTGTCAAGAGGAATTGAGATAATGTGAGCAGGGGAGAGATGCTAATTGATAATGAGGATGCATGTGGAGAGCATACCTCTGCAACATGTGGAGAGGATGGGAATATCTACATTAAGAGAAGCAACTTGCTCTTGTCATTGCCAATGATTATCTAAATTTCCAAATTAAAATAGTCACTCATGTCTTTAATTTCTTTCTATCATTTTATTGTTTTCAACTCTCAAGTCAAACACAAAAATCTTAGCATCCTAATTCCTAAATGTTGCCCAACAGTCAAGTGGCATTAGAGCATGTTGTCTTGTGAATGTGCCACTTGAAGGGCAGATGTATCACCAATATAGATTGTGAAATATAGATTGTGAAGCAGTGGTGGGACTGTTTCACCCTCAACCAGAGATTTCGGGTTCGAACTTTGAATATGGAGAAAATTTTGTTGGGAGCACTATTTCTAATGGGCTTTGCAGTATACAATCCGAATTTAGTCAAATTTCCAATATGAGCTCCGAACACCAGGTGAGAAATCAAAAAAAGAAGGCAGATTTATTGTTTCGACTACTAATTCAACAGAATTTGCTAACTCTAGCTTAAATTGTACACTTATATTACAAAATTTATTAAATATGCATAAAGTTATTAATTTTGAATTTAATAATTTAAATAATGAATCTGTAAACTACAAATTTTGAATCGTCTCTATATTGAATGTGCAAAAAAATTATAGATAGTTGGTGATATAACTTAAACTCGTAAATAAATTGTTAGTCAATTAGTAATCAATCTATTAGCAATTGTCTTAAACTAAATACAAATTCAAAATTTAAAATTGATATGTATTCATATTGACCTCAAGTTAATATCTGATAATGTCTCTATGCAAAATTACTAAGTTTCCCATGAATCCGTAAACCTTGAAATATGCCTCTTGGAGCTGCGACTCCATGTGCAATATTTTGATCTTCTGACTTCTGGCCCCTTATCACCAATTTAGTTAAACATGCATAGAAGCATGTTCACTTATTAATCATGAAAATTAAATATCGAGTGGTCCATAGAGAAATAAGTTGATGTCATATTTGCATTAATGCCGTGCCATATTTGCATCTTTCAAAAACCTATAGAACCAGATAGCAAAATTATTAATGATAGTCCATGTCACAATTAATCAATTAATTAAGTACGGAATATGACGCCTATGGCACAATATATTTGTGCCCTCCTCTTCACGTACACTAAGAAAATAAAAATTAAAAGTAATTTATCCTAATTTTGGTAGACACTAGACAGAGATATCTGATACATATTACTGATGGAAAAGGTGACTGATATTCTATGAAATTAATCAAGATGTGTGCAAACTGACACGGAAAACATGATTATAAAAAAAATTACCAAAATTAGGAGTGTGGTACTAATACTATACTTCCAAGATCGTTGTTATCATGATCGAACACGTACATATATTAAGTAAATATGTTGAGCTTAATAATTTATTTTTTGGCGCATAAGGATCATTATCTATCAAAATTAGCCGTTTAATTAAATGTCTTTTTAGTATATGGGTTCTACATTATATATTTTTTAATATTATACGCCTACTTTTTTTTTTCTTGTGGGGTTTGGAGTCATTCATGACATGTAGGGGACTAATACCTGTCAATCGAATAAATCAATTATTAAATGTGCAAAAAAAGATATGGCTGTTAGCCTATAATTTGAAATCAATTAATTAAACTAATCTTTTTAACGGTAAAATCAGTGATCTCTTCAACTCTATAAGTCCAAGCAAAAGGAATCTTCAACTGCAATCCAATTAAAATAATCAAAAGAAATTAATTGCGGCCATAATATTTTTTATAGTATAAAGTTTTCCCCTAATACTTTTGTTTAAGAGTGCAAATCTTAATACAAAGATAACGTGAATTGTATATGCGTAATGGTAATTATAATTTAGATTGGACCTAACCATCACTTACCTCCTTCGAGAAGTTAATAGTAGTTTCTCTCTTATTCTTTTGTTTTTTTAAATATCAACTTTTTTATATAAAAAAATAAATCATAGGATATCATACCATCAAAATATTCTGTCTATTGTTCATTTTAGGTAGAGATTTTTAGGTTGTGTTTGGTACTGTGGCGAATGTTTTCTCAGAAAACAAGTGAGTTTTTGATTATTATTTTTTAGTTTTTGATAAGTAAATAAAAAAGTATTATGTAAAAAATATTTATACGTAATCCCATAAATACTATGGGGTGGGATGGGTTGGGGAGGCGAGGGGGTCCGTGGTGGCAAGCTTGGGGGTTGGAAGCGTTGGGTGGGTGAGGAGAAGACAGTAAACTTATAATGTCACTTATAAATCTTATTTTTTTGTTTTCATTAGAACAATCATTTTTTCCATTTTAAAAAAACTAATTTTTTAAAGAAAATATTTTTTCAAAATACACCCGTGGGCTCGTTTTTTCGCAAAAGAGCAACCATTTTATATATTATGTAGATTTGGTGCTTCAAGGAGGGTTCTTTTTAGAGAAATAACGTTCACAAATCACTTTTTATTTTTGTCTATAAAAAATATTCATTTTCATATACAGATTCAGTACTTATATTTATGCGTTCAATATTTTAAGATCTTATCATTGAATTCATTATATTTTACAGTTATGAGTTTATGTCTATTATTTATTGCAATTCTTGTAAATGACTATTTTTTGTAAATTTTACCCAATTATGTAATCAACAAAAATTTAATTATTTTTTTAATAGGTAGAGCCAAAAAGGTAGATGTGGGTGCAGTTTGACCTACTGTGTGATTCTATTCTTCTCGTGGGCATTAGTTTAATTTAATTTAATTTAATTCTACGAACCACTTCTTAAAATTCATCTCAATCTTATTGGATAGGCAGCATTAATTAACTATCAAAATTTCTTACTAATGGAACATTTTTCAGGTGTACTAAGCTAGAAAATTCCTACACCAAAGGGGGTGGACAATGAGTGACATTGTTTAATAGAAGAAGGGATAAGAGACTTAATTAAACTATTAAGAAGATAAACTTAAGACCACCATTAATTGCCATTAATCACCATGCACCTTCATCCATTTTCATTTCAACTTTTTCTAAAGATATTATTATTTTCATTTCCTAATTTGTCTTTTTGGTTTTATGTAGCAAGAACTTAATTTATTTATAAGATTGTGATTATCGAACTTCACTCCTTTTGGATCTTGCTTCTATTCTTTTTGCATTTCTTTTTGGGGGAGGAGGAAAACAAATCGCGAACAAAATAACTTATTTCAAGGGTAATCCTTACATATCGAAGAAAAATAGGATAAATACTAATTATAGTGTATCTTCACTTTTATTCGAATAGTTTCAGTTATTTTTGTCATAGAAAATATTCAACATTTTGAACATAGTCATGAATACAATTCTTGTTAACCATGTATATCTCTCCTATTTAAACTAAGTGCTCAATTATGATTGAGATGCATGAGCTTACCTCATATTCACTTTCCAATAAATTAGTTTTTGAACTTAAAATCTTAATTAACTTGGTAAACTTCCCACTTGACAATATACAAGTGAAAAAGTATTTTCAAGATGGCCATCTTCTACATGATGTCAAGCATTTACATGGACATAAATTATCCTCCAACACTATGAAGTGAAGTGCATTGTTTTATACCACACAAAATCTTACATCATTCATTTGGGACATAACAATAAAAATGAAATGATCTCTCTTGCCTTTATTTCTATTAATAGTAATAAAATGTAGACATTTTTCAATCAAAAGGATGAAGATTGTAACATACATTGTACACATTTATTTAATATTGTATGAAAAAAAAAAAAACATTGTTATTGGTGAATGTGAGAGTCCACCCACACTTTTCCAAAAAAAAAAGAAGATGAAAAATGAAATGTTAGGGGGGCTAATTGGATATGAGAGAAACGTGTGGGGCATATGATGGGGACATAGATTTAGGTTAAGTGGAGAAATTAAACCCGACACGTGGTTAAGAGATGACCTTTGTTAATTGGGTCGAACGCGGGTTTTAAGCCGAGTGGAAATGGACCAATTAAAACACACCATTCACTTTAACCGAAAGTTGGCTTTGCTTGGCCCATTTAGGGAAACTTGGTCTAACACTCCTTTGACCCCCCCGCCTCCCAACCCTATTCGGATCGAAAAAATTTATTCGCACTCAATATTAATATTAGATAAATATATGCAATACATAGTCTGACCTATTTATAATAATCATCTTATATAAGAACATTTTATTATAACAATTAAGTTTTTTTTGAGTGAATCGACATAGATGTTTTTATTAAATTAGTGAGAAAAAAAAATAGTATTATTCTGACTCGAAAAAATTAGGAAGATTTTCAGTATTTTTCAGTGAGCTAGTTAGGGAAATGGGTGGGATAATAATATTTTATAATTCAAATTTCTCATTGATTCACAATGGAAAAAATCTATGTTTCTGATAGTGCAATTTTTATGTTATGTCATATTATATGTTCTTTGTAATAATTTTTCACTATAACAACTAATTTTTTTCTTGGAACTGACTTTCATTCTTATATCATATTATATGCTTCTATAATAACATTTTGCTAATAACAATTATTTTCACACCAATTCTATCACTTAATTAATTATAGATAAGTGATATATTTTTACTTTTATTTGTGAGTTTTATAATTAATTGTTTAGTTTGATGTAATCATCTCTACCACTGAATATGATATTGTTATTGCAGATTGATGTAAATAGCTAAAACAAGTGATATTTCGTTTGCCTTTTTTTTTTTTGCTTTATCTGTGATTTTGATAATTAAATCGTTCTGTTTAATGTAAACATTGATTAAAAATGATATTTCGTCATTAAGTTCTACAAGGAAAAAGAAACATACAAACTTTTGTCTAATTTAAATTCAAATCAAACTTAATTACCTTAATAGTACCTTTCCCATTTTCAACTTCTTTCTTTTTTTCTTTAATTATTTTTTAATTTTTCGGCTCAATATCTAATATTCGCATTGAAATTCGATATAATTCAAATGCGTCCATTGCAGAGCCTATTTTTAAGAACAATGCTCCAAACAATTCTTTTTCTATTCTCAAAAAATTTGAACTTGAAACCTCTTATTAAGAGATGAAAAATCTCAATCATCCAACAACAATCCATTTTAGTCCACTTTTCTTTTCCCATCAACTGTTTATTTTTGACCACGAAGTTTTGTTCAAGAAAATAATAATGGTAATGACTATCTTTTTCTTTTCCTTTTATTTGATTTTTGATAATCTTTCGGTGTTAAATTTCTTTGACACTCCCTATTTTAGCACAAACTTTTGACTTATTTTGAAAAGACTTCTACCTTTTTGCAATTCTTATAGCATATAGTTAGGGATTAGATATACTTACATTAAACTAAATATTTATACTATAGACTCTTATCATGTTCAATACAATTATTATATTTTGTATATACAAAACAGTTCCAAATAAAAACTAGAAAATTCACAAAAAAGAACTAAATATTTAAAAAATTCAAACCGCAAATATGATGTAGGAGAAACATAATACAATGTAGACATTAATTTAGAATAAAAAGTAAAATTCCGCAACCTCTAAACCTTGAACTCAAAAACATATATAAGTTTTGTAATAGTAAGCCGATTACACTCACAAAATCTTGCATACACAATTAAATATAATTTTCAAATTTAGGAAAGAAGAAAATAAAAGCAAACATTTACAACATAAGAACATACTAATAGGATGGAACCTCTTTCACCCCATCAAATTTCCTAATTTTTTTCAATATAAGTTATGGTGAAATGATTGAGACTTATAAATTCATAATTAAAAATCTTTTTTTTGAATCTTTACCTCCTAAAATGAATCTTATAATGGAATTAAATTCCAATATGGATACCAAAACACTGCTAGCTAGCGTGGCAATAAAAAATATAAAGAGTTAGGTAGTGTTGTCAAATTTTTTCATAACCAAATGTAGGGACATCCACCCCCCTCTCCCCACCACACCCACATGGGTCATTTGTTGTATTAGTAGTAATGTACTAATGTAGTAGTATTAGTTAAAGAGTTTAATCCTCCAAATATGCATTTTTCACATCTCCAACACGTGGTCTTCTCTTACATGTTAGAAGTGGACCATCATTCCACATACTCCCCCACTCTATATATACAAATACCCTTTCTCTCTTCAAACCAAATCACCTCACCTCAAAAGGAAAACAAAATTCATCTCATTTCCCACCTCTTTTCTCTCTACACAAAAAAAAAATCTCACATTTTCTCCTTTTTCACAACCAAATAGTACTACACAAAAACAAAAACATCAAAAATAGGTAGCCATGGCCACTACTTCTCATGCTACAAATACTTGGATTAAGCCTAAGTTATCAATGCCATCATCAAGAGAGTTTGGTTTTTCATCAAACTCTATTTCCCTACTCAAAAATCAACATAATAGACAAATTCCCAATATTAATTGCTCTATTCAAGCTCCTCCTATTCTTCATTTTCCTAAGCAATCTTCAAATTATCAAACACCAAAAACTAGTACTATTTCCACTACAAAAATTTCACATCCAAAACAAGAAAAAAATGACTCTTCTTCTTCTACTTCTTCTTCTCAGTGGAATTTAGTGCAGAAAGCAGCAGCAATGGCTTTGGATGCTGTAGAAAGTGTTTTAACAAAACACGAACTCGAACACCCTTTGCCAAAAACTGCTGACCCACGAGTCCAGATTTCTGGGAATTTCGCTCCGGTACCGGAAAATCCCGTCTGTCAATCACTTCCGGTCACCGGAAAAATACCCAAATGTGTTCAAGGGGTTTACGTTCGTAACGGAGCTAACCCGCTTTTCGAACCAACCGCCGGACACCACTTCTTCGACGGCGACGGCATGGTTCATGCCATTCAATTTAAAAATGGGTCAGCTAGTTACGCTTGCCGGTTCACTGAAACAGAGAGGCTCGTTCAAGAAAAAGCTTTGGGTCGTCCTGTTTTCCCTAAAGCCATTGGCGAATTACATGGTCACTCAGGAATTGCAAGGCTTATGCTGTTTTACGCTCGTGGGCTCTTCGGACTTGTTGATCACAGTAAAGGAACTGGAGTTGCAAACGCCGGCTTAGTCTATTTCAATAACCGATTGCTTGCTATGTCCGAAGATGATTTACCTTACCATGTACGAGTAACACCCACCGGCGATCTTAAAACAGAGGGGAGATTCGATTTCGACGGCCAGCTAAAATCCACCATGATAGCTCACCCAAAGCTCGACCCAGTTTCCGGTGAGCTATTTGCTCTTAGCTACGATGTGATTCAGAAACCATACCTCAAGTATTTCAGATTTTCAAAAAATGGGGAAAAATCAAATGATGTTGAAATCCCAGTTGAAGACCCAACAATGATGCATGATTTCGCTATAACTGAGAAATTCGTCATCATCCCTGATCAACAAGTCGTCTTCAAGATGTCTGAAATGATCCGTGGAGGGTCACCGGTGGTTTACGACAAGAACAAAGTTTCACGATTTGGGATTTTGGACAAATATGCAAAAGATGGGTCAGGTTTGAAATGGGTTGAAGTTCCTGATTGCTTCTGTTTCCATCTCTGGAATGCTTGGGAAGAACCAGAATCGGATGAAATCGTGGTGATTGGTTCATGTATGACACCACCAGACTCCATTTTCAATGAATGTGATGAAGGACTAAAGAGTGTTTTATCCGAAATTCGTCTCAATTTGAAGACTGGCAAATCAACAAGAAAGGCTATAATCCAAAACCCAGATGAACAAGTGAATTTAGAAGCAGGAATGGTGAACAGAAACAAACTTGGAAGGAAGACACAGTATGCATATTTGGCTATTGCAGAACCATGGCCAAAAGTTTCTGGTTTTGCAAAAGTAGACCTTTTTACAGGTGAAGTTCACAAATTCATTTATGGTGACAACAAATATGGTGGTGAGCCTCTTTTTTTACCAAGAGACTCAAACAGCAAAGCAGAAGATGATGGTTACATTTTAGCTTTTGTTCATGATGAGAAAGAATGGAAATCAGAGCTACAAATTGTTAATGCAATGACCTTAAAATTAGAGGCCACAGTGAAACTTCCATCAAGAGTTCCTTATGGTTTTCATGGAACTTTCATAAATGCCAATGATTTGGCAAATCAAGCCTAATTTGGAAGGTGAAGAAAGAAAAAAAAAAGTGGCTAAATTTGCAATTTGTGGCTATTACAGAGGAGATTTACCAGAGGGATGGTTTAGAAAATACGTCCCCGGAATTTCCTCTGTAATGGAGTTTGGTTGAATAGTTTCTTTCATTATTTTTACTTTTTTTCTTATAGTGTGAGAGGTTTTCAGAGACCAGTTAGTAGCTTGGATGTAGTTAGAAAATGGAGCTCAGCTGGTTTTTCTGGTTATTCTTTCACATTTGATTGTGCATGAGAGAGAGTATATATACCTTATAGGAATACTATACAATGTTCCTGTAACTCTCTGTTTTCTTGTATATGAAAAATCATGGCTTATATACTATTTCTACCCTTCCTCTTCACTTTCTCTTCTCTCTTTGTGTTTCTTTGATTTTTAATCCCGTGTTCAATATCCGTGGCGTTGACACTCGACTAATCTGTGTATCTTTGGTATTCTATATTTGTGTTGGCACTCCATTAATTTTTGTTTCTAACTTGGTGTTTAATATTAATGTTGGCACTCGACTAATTTTTGTTTGTGTTTTTTTGATTTCTAATTTGGAGTTCAATAGTGGTGTTGGCACTCGATTAATTTTTATTTATGTTTTTTTAGTTTCTAATCTACTGTTTAATATTGGTGTTGGCACTGACTAATGTTTATTTGTGTTTTCTTGGTTTCTAGTGTGATGTTGCCACCTTGACTAATCTTTGTTTGTGTTTTCTAGATTTTTAATTTGTTGTTCAATACTGAAGTCGACACTCGATTAAATTTTTTTTTGTGTGTGTTTATTGGATTTTTAATCTAGTGTTTCATGTTGGTGTTGACACTAGGCTGATCTTTATTTTTGTTTTTTGTGATTTTTAATCTGGTGATCAATATTAGCGTTGACATTTGATTAATCTTTATTTGATTTTTAATCTAGTATTCCATGTTGGTGTTGGCACTCGACTAATCTTTGTTTGTATTTTTTTGATTTTTAATCTGATGTTCAATACTGATGGTGACACTCGACTAATTTTTGTTTGTGTTTCTTTGATTTCTAATATGGTGTTCAATATGTTATTGACACTCGACTAATCTTTGTTTGTGTTTACTTGGTTTCCAAATTTGGTGTTCAATACTCAACTAATTTTCGTTTGTGTTTTCTTGATTTTTAACTTGATGTTCAATAGTGATGTCGGCACTCAACCAATCTTTATTTGTATTTTTTTTTATTTCTAATCTAGTGTTCAACACTGGTGTTGACACTCAACCAATTTTTATTTGTGTTTTTCTTTTTCTAATTTAGTGTTCAATATTGGTTAATATTTATTTGTGTTTTCTTAGTTTTTAATTTGATGTTCAATATTGATATTAGAATTCGACTAATTTGAATTAACGCCTAAAAAGTTTATTTTTGAGAGTAAAATATTTCCTATCAAAAATAATTTTATATTTGAGATTTAAATTCAAGACTTCTTGTTAAAAAATGGAAAAGTACTTTGTTACTTTGCTCGGAAGTAAGAGCACGTTTGAATGGACTTATTTTAAGTAACTTATATGTTGAAAACTGCTTATAAGTTAAAAAAAAAATAGGTGCAGCATAACTTTTTTTTTTTTTAATTATAAGTTGTTTTCAACTTATAAGCTGCTTAAAATAAGTTCATCCAAACAAACCCAGCCAATTATTTATTGTGGCTTATTTTAAGCACAAAATGACTTTAAATAGCCAATCAAATATTCAAAAAAATTAAAAATAACCTAAAAATAACTTATAATCAAATCCAAACGGGCTCTAATTCTCTTCTTTATATGTTACCACTTACATGTTTTTTTTTCAGGGAATAAAGAAAGGAAAAAAAATGAAACAATCTTTGTCCTTGACCATTATGTACAAAAACTATGGATATATAGCGATAATTTAAATAATTACCACACTACTTCGACAGAACCAATAGATAGATGCTGCTCAACATATTGGGAGACCTAAATTAAAATTTTAATTAGAAGCCTAAAATTTAGATAACTTCATATATATTTATTTAAAAATTATTTTTCTTATTTAAATACAAATCATTACTTAATTTTTTTAGTAAATGATTTCGTTGAATACCTTCTTTTTTCTTCCAGTTATTACTTTTAGGTAAGATTTTATCAATTCATCGTTGAATTTTTTTCACTGAAGCAATCATTATATGAATTGTTAATATAAAGAAAAGAGTTAGAACTATAATATCTAATTCAAAAAGTTGATAACTCTATATACCTCACTTAATATGTTTGTTGTAAGGCTTGAAAACATAAGAAATATAATAAAAAATTTGCAATTTACTTTATTTAACACTTTTCGCCTATTTATTTATATTTTTGACAAAGTATTATTTCAACTCATCGAAAATTTGAAGAAGAAGAAGAGTACAAAAGGAATTAAAAATAATAAAATAATATGAGTATTAGTGGAGAAAATGTAAAAAGGTAAAACAATATTTTCTTGATTTCTTCTATTTGAATGATGCTAAAGAGAATAAAATTATATATATTTTATTAAAAATGTTTTTTTTATCATAAATAATCACTTTTTCCATTAAAAAAATTAATACATAATTTATTATTAGTAAAAATTTGAGGCCCCTAAGGCATATGTCTTATTTTTTAAAAGGTTAGAGCCGGCCCTGCCAATAGATTTGCTAAAATTATGCATTTATTTGTAATAATTTTATTGAATATGTATAAATAATTCAGAGATTCAAAACTCAGTAATTTTATTTTTCTTATAATTCAAAATTTATAAATTTAAAATTTGAACATTTTATTAATGTTTAGGTGATGGAATACTAATAGTGTACAAAACTTTTATATGCTGACATGGAAATATTTTTCCCAGGAAGCCGGTTCATATTTGTATTTATATTAAAAAACAATTTTTTTTTTATAAATTATTGATTTTGAATTCTTAGTATTTTTCGTTAACTTGAAATTATTACGGGAAATAAAAATTCATACGCTTTGAAACGTGAATCCGTCAATTGAAGTGAACGAAGAAAGAAATATAAAAATGTGATATGCACTCATCATAGTATAAGAAGTTTCATATCGACAATACATAAGATAGGTATTGAATATATAAGTAATCAGATCTTACTCACTAATTACACGTTTTAAAAATTTGTACGTTATAGGTTTAGAACTAGAGCGGATAAGAGAATTATTAACTATATAAGTAAGGAAACATACCTTACACACTAATAATGTATGTATTTTAAACTTATATAAATCCCAAGCACCAAAAAAATAATAATATCACTAACTAGCTGATCCGTTTAAAACAAACTATGCTATTGCATCAATCACTCAGATAAAAGTCTGCAGACTTGTCCCTAATTGGTGAAAGTCGCCAATGCCATTATCTTCCTAATTTTCATGCAAATTGTAACATGTTATTTGTGGCACTCTTTCATTGGAACCTTTAATTTAACAAATATATTTGGAAAACTTACTTAACCAATCAAAACGTGCAACATAGCAGTACACCTTTTGGGACTAGAAATTATATTGATATTTTTTTCCTTCTATTATCCATCTGGTACTCAAAATTCACTAATACTACAAATTTGAGCACGTATTGCATAATAGAAATACTTGAAAACATTCTATTATTATTTCATGATACAATTTATAGCGATGTAATCAAAGTAAAAGGATCCATATTGATAGTGATAAAATTAAACGTTCTGATCAATAATTGACTTATTTGCTAAGTAGAGTCTCACTAAAACGAAAAAAGCTTTGTGCCAAGAAATTTTTCATTTTTGAGGTTTGAAAAGCAAACGATTCGATTATAATGGACATGATCAAGAATTGCCAAGTCCTATTTTGAAGAAGCACAAAAGAAGATCGTGACTTAGAATTAATCTACGATAATAATTATATATTCCGTGTAGTTTATAAAAAAAATCTAAAAAAGGTTTGATGTATACATATCTTACATTTACATTTGTGAGGATAAAGTTATGATAAAGATAGAAAGGTATATCAAATAGTAAAACTAATCAAAATATAAGAAATAACAGTAATATTAAAATTTGAAAAATAAGATAATCTATAGTTTATTATATCAAATTATCAACCATGTTGGAGTAGGATAGATATTTTAGATTTAGACTGCAGCAAGTGTGATTTGGTATACGTGAGGTGTTTTCATTGGTTGAGGGAAATTGTATGAACTTTTTGTCCAATGAAGTCTTTTAATTGGTTAGTGAGTCAAATCATTTTTATTTTATAAAAATTCTGCCTTAACTCCAACCATAATCATATATTTAGTGGTCAATGTTTCCTATTTTTAATTGTTAATTCCAATTTTTATATCATCCATGTGGTTATATAAGTAACTATTTTCTATAGTTTTAAGCAATAATATTGAATTGATCTTGTTTATGAATCTATAAAGAAATTCAAGAGAAGATTTGTTTTAATATATATAATAACAATAACAATAACATAATCATGGTGTCATTCCACATATAAAGTCTAAAGAGGATGTGATAGAAGGCAGAGGGCGAAGCCACTTTATGCTAAGAGGTGTCAATCGACATTAATTTATCAAAAAATTACACTTTTTGTTACATCAAAAATTTAGTCTTATATGTGTATATATATAATAAAGTTACATATCTTATCTCTATTTTTGTGTGGTAAAAAGTAGATGACGAAGTCACCTCATGCTAAGAGGTGTCAATTGGCACTGATTTGACAAAAAAATACATTTTTTTGTTACGTCAAAATAAATTTAAGTCTTATATATGTATATACACTATGTTGATTTCTCTTATTTTTGTTATTTATCTACTTTTATCTATTTTTATACTCCTTAGTTGAAAAATCTGACTTCCTTATGGATAGAGAGATTGTTTCCGATAAATTTGCTTCCCATTAGGAGTAAACAACTATGATTGAAAAAAATTAGAAGAAAAAAGTGTTTGACAGTAGAAATATCATTAATAAACAGAGTACATTTGTTTTAATAAGAAAAAATAAAACAAAAATTTAAAGGACCACTGAGATTATTATTGTTGAAGATGAAAGGTGAGGTGTACAAATAAAGAAGTTAGGTACTAATCCTTGACCATTATCATCCAAATAGGATTGAATTAATTAGATTAATTTGTTCATGTCAGGCTTTGATTGAGTAAATTACGGCATAAAGATAAAATAGTACTATAAATTATCATTTGTTTAGTACTCGTAGATCAAAAGCACCAATAAAAAATCTAAATTAAAGTTTTTATTTATATGTGTGGATCGTGAAGTAGAAAATTGTGAATACGTACTTGAAAAGGATGGTATGTATAAAAAACCGTGCATGTTTTTTGGGAGAAAGAAAGAGAAAAGAAATTAGAAATAAAAAATATAATTAGAGGTTTTAAGTTTGAGCTTTTTAAAATATATTTTTTAATTGAAAATGTCATTTTAAGAAATAATCTTGTAATATTTAAAATCAAATTTAATCAAACCGCAATAGGACATGAACTTTTACTTTACTAATGTAACATCAATAACAACAATTTTACCCAATTTAGCTTCATTACAATACTTACTTATTCTTTTAAAAAGATTTAAGTTATGTACGTTGATGTTATGTGTATATAATTGAAGGTTATAATAGAATGTATATAAACTTTCCACGCTTAATCAGATTTTACAAATTTAAACCTAAGAATGAAAAAGAATTTGGATAGATTATCATTTAGATCACCCCTACCCCCGACCCCTATCATCCCCTACAAAACAAAAAATTAAAAAAATAGAATTTCAATTCAAGGATCGAGGATTGGATTCCAGTTTGAATATCGATTTTCAAATAGAAAGTTGGGGGTTAGCTTCCAGGTCGGAGATTGGGGTCGGATTCCAAATCAATCATCAGGGTTGGAATTTGAATCGATCGTCGGGGCCGGATTCTGATTCGGGTGTCGAGGTTAGCACCTGAATCGATTAATGGGGTAGGTTTTCATGTTAAAAACTATATTTCAAAAAAATATTTTCTACTTTCTAGCAAATTATAAAAGATATTTTTTGAAAAATTATTTTTCGTTCACCAATCAAACAATAGAAAATATTTTCTACTCAACAACCAAATATGAGAAAATAAGTTAAAAATCAACTTATTTTTTAAGAAAATATTTTCGATTGGGCAAATATTTCTACGCCGTCAATTTTATTTGTCCTCGAATATATTTGTTTTGTAAAAGGCTTCATGCAACTTGGTCAAATAGTCCATTTGTATACTTTCTATATTCATTTAATTATTTTCTACCACATGATAATACCATTGAAAATGAAATGCTTTCTTTTGATAACCACAAAACATAATCTTCTTGAATATTCTCAAATGTTTAAAACATTTTATTTTTTTACATTCACACGATCAATAATTTAATTAACAAACCAAGCAACTCAAGAAAAATGGACTTAATTTTTGTGAAAACGAAAGATATATGTGAAAGTTAATCTAAATCGATCAAATATAAAATGTCTTTTTGTCGTAGTTAAGGGCCGGACTCAATAGCTTTGGTCCAGATCTTACATGATTGTCCTGAGATATTACAACAACAACAACAACTACCCAGTAAAATCCCACATCGTGGGGTCTGGAGAGGGTAGAGTGTACGCAGACATTACTCCTACCAAGGTAGGACGGCTGTTTCCGGGAGACCCTCGGCTCAATACAAACATAAATTGTCCTGAGATATTAATTGATTATATATAAATCATGACGTAATTTAGAAATAACTAACTTAGAAGAATTAGAATCTCAACCCCATAAATTTATATCTTAATTAGTTTTCAAAATTTCATCCCGTAGCTAAATGGATTTTATTTTCTTATATATGCAGTATTCGTACTATAATTTTATACCATAATTTTGATATTATTTTTCACGGAATTCAAATAGGATTCTAACACAGGGATTATCAATTAATCCTTGGATAAAATACTCAAAAGACAAAAATATACTTGATTACCTCTTCTTTTTTTTTTTTCTTATTTGATTTTAAAATAACGGTAAAATTATAAATAAAACTTTGATCAACTTTTTTTCTAAAAAAAAAAAGATACCCCCTTTTCAGTGCAATAAAACAAACATTCCTCAAAAATATCTATGTACTCAATTATTTATTGACAATAAATTTAAGTTTATAATTCTGTAATTATAATCCCAATTTAATTTTATTTACGAATCAAACGATCACTATAGAAATTAAACTCACTAAAATTTGAGTTAGAGAAGAATTGTTAGAAAAGACAAAGTCACATGTGTGTCTCTTTCCATTTTCCACTTCATTATGGGCAATTGCAAGTCTCTTTCACTTACAACGATTATGATGAAATAAATTAGATCTCTCGATTTTTAATCTCTCTCAAATTTAATCTTTGAATGAGAACATTTCTTTTATTAAATGAATTTTATATAGTACGAATTTAATTTTTTCATTAGTTGAGATTTCAATACGAGCATTGAAAATCGAGAAAAAGAAATTGAAGTCCCTATCTTCTATGAGGGATTTACGGTTATTCCACAACTCAAAAAAGCAGCCATTACTTATCTGCCACATATACTATGTTTGAAAAAATAAATAAAACAAAAATCATTAATTGAAACTTGAAAGTAAGGAAAACATGCAAAATGGCGGCGCCTAATATAATTTGAATAATGTCCTTTAAAAAAGAAGAAATTATTTGAAGGAAATGTTTTCCTAAATTAACCAAGCTATTTTCTTCTCCTTCAACTTATTTTAATTTGTAACCTTATAAAGTTATGGAAATTCTTGTAAAATGAGTTAACACATTACGTATAAAACACTAACTACAAAAAGTTAGGTTTTAGTCAGAGTAGCCACATATAGCTCAAGGTGGCCATTTGAATACTTTTCGTTAAAAAATTATATTATGTATATAAAAAATTGTACAAAGTATATTGATTAAAAATTATTTTTCATACGTATATATTAAATCTTGAACACTCTTAATAAAATTTCTGACTTTATCACTGCTTAATTCCAATCATGAACTATGCCCCTCCCCCCCCGCCGCCAAACCCCAAAGCATATTTACACAGTTAGGTTACATTAATATAAATTTTAATATAATGATAATTAAACATGTACATCTACATAAAAATTGAACCTTTATAAATAATAATATCACTATTTTAACATGCGTGTTCAAATATCTTTCTCAAATTCTTAAAAGAAGATGTTTTAGTGGAAAATGATGATAGAGTTTCAATTGTTGTTGGGATTTGATTTAAGAAATTCTCATTGGGTAATTAAACTAGGGAAAGATTATTCTTCTACATAGGAGACAAAAAGACAAAATTATTTATTTTATAATTTTAAAAGAGGACATCATTTTGCACTCTCAATAATATTGTCACCTTCGACAAGGGATTAATTAATTTGTTTATATTGCATTGTTATTTCTTATAATTAGTACCTTAAATAGTCACTCCAATAAGTAAAGTGTTTAGGTTTGCTTCCCATTATGAGTAATTACTAATTAGTCTATAATGATACATCAACTAATGTTGCTTTTCAGATTCACACTCACTCCTTTAATTTATTTTTTAAAACTTGATTAAGTTTATTAGACCACTTTGGGAATAAGACCCTTTAAGAAATCCAATTATTAAGAACAATAATATTTTCAGTGTGTAACTAATAAGTAATTCAAGCTCAACTTTTTTTATTAGGATCATGATTAAAAAAATTTAACCAGGTGAATGCATGAATTAATACATGATAGAAGTAAAAATAATTTATCATCCCCTTCTTCAAGAAGGAAAAAACTTGTTCACACGTAATTTTTATAACAATCTAATGAATACTCGTCATATATATATATTTATCATCAGAATTTGTCACTTAACCATGATAAACTATATAATTAGTGTAAATCATAAGCAATTTCAAATTTAAACTTAATATTGATTTGAGTTTGAAATTCTATCACAATTTATTTTTGATATTACTAGGTTCGAGATCTATTTTTAATACTTGTTTAGTGAGCTTTCAACTTCATGATCCAAGTTAAACGAGTTAATTCAGATGAACTCATAATTTGGACATTAAATCTACTTGTGGTTTGGTTGGTGGAATGAGGTAGACAAGAATATTCCATTCATAAGATTATTTTATTTTATTTTTTATATAAAATAACTTATCTCACTATTTATATTAAAATGATGGATAAAATTATCATGAGTCTAAATAATACTCTGTACCAAATACAGAATATAAAAATAATCCATGAGATATCTGGATATTATTACCAATTTGGTGCCCCTCCCAGCCATGGGCCAAAAAAACCAACAAAAAAAAAGGTAAGATAAAGAAGATGGAGAAAGAAACAGTATGAATTATTAGGTGGGTCCTAAAAATAATAAGCAAAGTTATATTATGTGGCTAAAGAGGAGGACAGGTGTCTATTGATCCAGAGTAGATGCCCAAAATGCATGGAGTTTTAAGCTCATGATTGGTCAATACACACCTATTATTTACCCACCGGATATACGACATTACATATGATGTGCGATGTATTCAATATAATTTTGGCATTAAAATAAAATTAAATTCAGTCCGATGCATAAAACATCTTATGTTAGAAGGGTCAAGAGAAAGGTCACTTTCAAAGAGTGTGATGTAGATAACATATTCTAATGCAAGCACTAGTGATTGCTTTCACATCTCAAACTCTCGTAATTTATAGATCACAGAGAAATAACTTTATCGTTGCTCTAAGAATCCCTTTCAATTTTAACATTAAAATTTATATAGAGTGAGAAAAAAGAAATGAGTTCCAATTCTTTATAATAGAACCAAAATGTTATTACGTTTAGCTTCTAAAACTATATAGTATATGGAGCATGACGGATATCATGATGTGTTCTTCACATATAAACAAATTAACAAAAGTTTTTGGTCCTAGCCCAACTAACTATCCTAAATATATATATATATATATATATATATATATATATATATATATATATATATATATATATATATATATATATGCCTAATATAAGGGTAAGTGTTAAAAACTATTCAAGATTTGTGTTGCACGATATAAAGTAAACAACAACATTCAAGGTTCAATCGACAAAATGAGGGTTTCACTAAAAATATTCAAAATATATTCGATATGTACGGAAAGTAATTTTATTGTACCTAAGTATATTTTTTTTGGATACATATAACTCCCTCTGTCTTATTTTAGTTGTCATTTTAAGATTTTGCACAACCCTTAAGAAAACACTCTCTTAAGAAAAACATTCAAGGATAAAATTTGAACTATATTTTCCTCTATTACCCTTTTGTTTAATCAACCTCATAAAAAATATTAAATGTGAAATCATAAATACATGGAGTCCTTTATTGGAGTATAACTTTGTAAGTAGTGTAGTTTAAGTCCTAGAAAATTACAAAACTTCATTAATGGAAAGGGTAAACATGGAAAAAGTTTCAAACATTTCTCGTGAACTTTGAATAATTCAACTATTTTGAACAATGAAAAAAACTCTAGAAATTTAGTTAATATAGAATAGATGGAGTATTAATTAGGAGCGTTATTTGACTAATACCCCCCTTATTAATTTTTTTATCTTTATCTATTTATGTGCCTCTTAATTCTAGAATAATTAATGTCAAAAGTAAAGTTGAAAAAATATAATTAATTCTCTCTTGATTGTTTAAATAGACAACTATCTTGGGACAATTATTTTGAGTAAACATGACAACTAATATGGAACGGATGAAATATAATTTTCAATAAAAAAAATTCAATTGACCACCCAATATTATACATGGCTACGTAGGTCGCAACCTATATCTATATTTTACAGGAGTAACATATATTATTAACTTTTTCATGTGCTTAAACAATTCAAAGATATAACTTTTATAAAGTGTATGGTTAGTTACCGGCGGTGTAGTTAACTTTCTAATGATGTGAGATCTATACTTAGTATAATCCTAATCCTACGTCCTCCTAACTTTAATCTTAATGGTGGATGAAACTTTTTTGCTTGCGGATTCATTAGAATTCAGTTTTATTGATGGGAAACATAAATATATTTGTAATGAGTCTATAGTCTTTCGAAAACAATAATTATATTTTTATGAGATGGGGATAAAATTTATGTGCATGACACCATTCCCAAACCCCGTCATCGAATATGCTGTTTTTGTTGTCCTACAACCTTTTTACCAATATTAATTCCACCAATGTTTAAGTTTACCACGACATTAAACAATATGATAATTAACTGAATAAGTTTATTTAGTTCTTTTTTCTTAATCCTTACTTTTTAATTAGGTTCTCCGTGGGCTGTGGCATTATCTAACATTTAAAAAAAGGGACATCATTTATTTTATTTTTTTGCTGTATAACTAGATTTCCACCTTGTTATTGTGTAGATAATAAAATTTATTCAGTCTCGTGTGTACCCATTTTCCACTAACAAATTAATAAAATGCACACTTAATAAGTTTTAATCAAAATCAATTCATTGGATTCAGACAATTTGATAGGAGTACAACATAATTAATGAATCCTATAACTAATAAAATTCTGTCTGCAAAAGGTGTTTTTTTTTTCTTTTCCCAAAATGAAATTATATATTGAGTCACTATCATTTTATTGGTATAACCTATGGTCTAGTAGAAGTCTTAGTGTGTAGATATGACGAGGTAGGTCCACACACAAAGAAATTCCGACCAGAGAGGATGGCTCGAGTGGTTGAACATTTTTTTAATTGGCAAGTTAAAGGTTCGAGTGAACACTATTCATCCGATGAGTGGAGTGGAGTTAAAAAAAAAGAATTATAAAAAATAACTTGATGATCTCTTCTCATTTGCTTAAGTCTTGGCAAAAATTATCCGACACTTGTACTAGTGAGAAGAAATACCCAATTGATTTGTCAAAGTGTGGCAAGTTGGACTCAATAAAGGGTAGCTCAATGCACAAAATAATCTGAGTTCAGGCAAAGTGCAAGGACCGCACAATCACACACCAAAAGGTGTGATATATAGAACTGGGAGTTTACCTTGATGTATCAGTAGCTGATTTTACAGCTCAAACATGTGATCTATAAATTACACGATGACAATTTTACCGTTGCTTCTAAACTCTCCGTTGCAAGTTGACTCAATTATTTTTAAAAAAATTAAAGAAATATTAACGGCTGATATCTTTTATTGGGGTTGGTAGCTAAAAAGGTTCTCATTTACCCATGTTTTGGTGGCTAGTTCAACACCTCTAATTGCTTCTGTACCAAAAATAGAAATGCTCATTTTTTTTTCCTAATATCTTAAAGTATGCAAAAGCATGCATCATCTTTGCTTCTTCAATTCTACAATTGTCTATAGTGCATCATCATGGCTAAAATTCAGGGATTTTGTCTGTAAATTCCCAGCCAAGAGATTCTTCTCAATGCATAAATCCTGCATTGCTACTGAACTGAAGTCACCAAAAGCCAAGTTCTCTTTTTCTTACAGCTCACATATCCAGTTTTTACAGCTCACAAAGATTGAAACAACTGCAATCTATAAAACCTAGAATCTTCAAACATGTGCTTGTGTCATATTTTCAACAAGAAACTCTTGATTTTGCACATATCCTTTGACTCGGAAACTTCGTGACGCTTCTAGAAGTTCCAGAAGTTTCGCAGGATTTCTTATGAATAATACAAGCAACTGACTTCATTAAGCAAAATCACTCCTGCATATTTGCTTCTCAAGTTCCTAAAGGACCAAGTCTTCTAGTCAATTAAAGGAAACAACCAAAGCTAAAACTAGTTTTGCCTACCTAGTACAACACATCAACAAAAAGCATATGGACCAGATGGAAAAATCAAGAAGAGAGAGTTATAGAGCAAAACTAGTGATTAGATAAAAAAAGCACCTTTTATCAGACTGCTCTCTATATCAGAATTCTCTAACACCCACATAATACAGATTCTAAAATGGCCCACAAGAAACTATTTCAACTTTTTACTAATAAAGTTCCAAGAACTTCAAAATGCTAAAAGTAAAGACAGCACAACTTGGATTTTGTGTAAAAAAAAAGGAGTTTATTAAAGGCATTTTCAGCTGAAAACAATTGAACCAACAAACCAATATCTCCTCAAAAAGCTGCAGAAGAAGATTAAGTCAAGGGACCAATTTTATATAACGTGTCAACACCAATGAGAAAGGGTCCCCAAAGGAACCAATGGTGACATAGATTTTGATAATCTTATAGAAAAAACTTTTGTGTCCCTTTCAGTAAAGAGGCTATTGATTTGTGTCATCCTGTTACTGGTCCAACCCACATAACATCAACTTTTGGGGATACCCTCTTTGCAATAATGCTTGACATCATTGCGTGCCTCACCCACATGACTGCCAAAACTCAAAATCCTGAACAAAAATTCAATTATAGGAAGGGAAAAAATGATCTCTTTGAACCACCTACCTTACAGCTTAAACAGATATAATATGTTGCAAAGAAGCAAACTAAGTCTTTGGTATGTGTCTATGTTTTATATGAGATGACATGTGCATTGCACATGTGTACATCTGGATAGCCCACATTTATAAGATAATGTTAAATAGGGAAATAAAAGCTTGGACGTGGCATCTAACAAACCAGAGATATGCCTGTTCCATTTGATAAATGAAGTCAAATATGGAAAAATAATATCACAAACCATGACCAATAAGATATAATAAACAATATGACTACGATATCAGACAAGCGACCTCACAATTGCTGAATGCTTCTTTATGGTTTGTTTAGACTACTTATTGTATACTCTTAATAACTTGAACACAAAATGACTGTCATATTTGTTTTGTTTTTCCACCTAAATAAAATTCTTTTAGGCTCAAAAGGCATGGTTTTGATGTCTTTTTGCTTATGATAGGCTAAAACTAAAGCAACTGCTTCGACTCAACTCAGATGAAAATTTTCAATTTCCATACAGCATCATTTTTATTTTCTTAATACTATTGTATTTATCTTCACGAACTTCTCAATGAAATTGTATTAATCTGCACGGTAGCAGATATTCCCCCAAAAACTTACTTACCAACTTTCTTCTTTAAAACTATCCTTTGTTGGAACTAACAATTAAAACTTTGGCAAGAATTTTCAAGATTCTGCTAATTAAAATTCTAAACACAAGCAATTTAACAAATTGAATATTTATAAACCTAAGGCTAATGCAAATGCATGTTTTCTGTTGAACTCCAAGGCAGCCTTGATTCAACTATCGATTTGATGCACAACACAATGAGAAGTCTTCCTGAATTCCTAAAAGTCTAGCTCCTTCTTTAAAGATAAAGCAAGTAAATTAAAAATTTCACCTTCTTTTTATTATCTGTAATGAGATATCCACTAGACCTAACACCTAACACTCACAGTTTGTGACTTGGACATCATCAAAGACTGTTTTTATTCCTCACTAGAAGAAAGCTACAAAGACAGCAATAAGCAACATCTCAAAACTCAATAATCAGAAGCAGAAACAGACACAATAATCATTCAGCCATTCCATGATTGTGCATCTTTAATGTTGTACTTCCTTTTCCATAACTACTTTGATTTGTTGTTCTTGAGCCGAGGGTCTTTCGGAAATTCCCTCTCTACCTCCACGAGATATGGGTAAGATTTGCGCACACTCTACACTCCCCAAACCTCACTTGTGAGATGACATTGGGTATGTTATTGTTGTTGTTACTCCAAGATTGTGTATTAAAACATTTTAGAGCACCACATCATTAAAAATGGGCAGGAAGCATGCTACTGACAGAGGTTTTAAATTCACAAAACTTAAAATTGTTAGATGAGCCCATAAAACATCAAAAATAAAATTGTTAGAATGATAATTTCCAATATCTGAATGATAGCCTACGAAACAACCCTGATAAAATTATGATATTTGGGCCTATCTCAAACCCAAATGCTAGATCATGAAGAAGATTGTCCAATTCAATATAAGCAAACTACCAGATATTCAGGCCCAACTCACCGAACTAGAGAGTGGACAATATAACATGGGCCCCAAACATGAGGACTTGGCTCTAATACCATGTAAACATATGGCACTTGGATATAACTCAACCCCAAAAGCTAGCTCATAAGGGAAGGATTGTCCAAGTTCATATAAGCATACCACTAGTTTATTCTCCAACCAATGTGGGACTCTAACCCACTCTAACTATCCCCAAATCACTGGATTCAACAAAATCATGAAAGCATTCAGAAAATGGACTTTAGCAAAAATAGTGACCAAAGAACTACTAAGGGTTACTTACTTTGAAAAAGAAAAGAAAGTATCACTGCATGGTTGATGCTAGAAGCAGGGAGAGGCGGGACCAAGGCAGAAGACTGCTGAAATAAACAGAATGCAGAATCAGGCCATCTGCATTTTTCTTTCTTACTTTTTTTCTTTAAAGCTTTGGACGCATCAAAACAGTGAAGGCGTGTGGGAGGGAGAGTGAGAGTGAGAGATAGGGGATTGGATAAAGTGGTTAAGTGGTTTGCTTTCTATAATTATGTAGTATATCTTTGTATTAGAGTTATTATTTTCCACGAAACTGATTAGATTAACCCCCTTTAGTACAAGGTGGGTTCTCCCTACTAGCTATATTGTATGATCTAAGTCAAACATATCATCCATGACATCACAATTGTTCTAGTATCACTTTTTCATCAGAAAATAGAAGAACCCACATTAGAAACAAATCCAGAAACTTTAGAGCATCAGTGGAGCATGTCCAAATGAACAAAAAAGAAATACTTTTTGAGAATGTATGAAGCATATTCAATATAACATCCCACCATACCGCCAAACCCGAAGCAACGTGTCCATGAAAACAAGTCCTAGTTGTACAACATGTATATGTATGACTATAGATATAGTTGTACTTCTAGGCCTGTTTTCATGTTATCTAAACTATTTCTGAAAAAAAAAGCAATGATGACCATATAATTTGATGTATACACCTATATTATATCTGTCAAACAAAATACAACATATTGTTTGTTAAATATAGGAGCTAGGAAAAATCAAATTTAAGAACTTTACACTTATTTCATGCCTCTAATGCAACCAAAGGCAAGATTCAGGTCCCGAGGCAATGCAAAGAACGGAAATGGCGCCTAACCACACTTCAGGCGAGGTGTGGCACACAAGCGATCAATAAGCGCACACCTCAAGTAAGGAAAAAACAAGAATTTAGAATCCAAGAGAAAAAGAAATATCCTGCAAGAATAAAAGAGATGTACTCTTGAGAATAGAATCAGAAACTACTACAACACAGAATAAATGACGTGAGAAGATCATCAATGATCAGAGTTGGATGAAGCACAAGAAACAGTGGTCTTCATGGTTACTCTTTCTTTCTTTTTTTTAGAAAAATTATTTTGGCAAACAAGTTTGACTGCCTGTATCTTTTATTTCCTCTATTTCCTTTCATTTCTCTTTTGGGAAAAAGAGAGAATAATATTTTTTCCACTCAGGCTCTTAGTTTTGTCTATGGTCTGTCATTTTATTTCTTCTTGGAGAAAGGAGAAATCTTCTGTTTATATTTTAGAAAAAGGGTCATATTTACACCTCTACTATTGAAAAAGGTTTAATATTGTCATCTGTTATACTATCAATCTATATATGCCCCTAACGTCAATAGCTTGGTGACTGTTGTGATGCGATGGATACTAAGCTGCAAAATGTTTAAGGGGGGAGTCAGTTCGCATTGTTGTTAGTTTGTTAGAATCAGCTACAGGAATATCCAGCAGGGACATCTCAAAGGAAAGCATTGAAAATACATATCCAAACCCCATTTTAGCTCTTTTTTTGCTCCTCTAAACTTTTACCTTATTTCTAATAACTTTTCATTCCTTCCAGATTTATTTTTCTTCTTCTATTGGCGTATTAGTTGTGAAAACCATAACATTTGGAAATTGCAATGGCGGGAAACCAGAATTTGAGAGGGATTGTAAAACCCTTCATTTACATAAGTGACATTCATATTCATTAGAGATTAATGCCTAGGATATTAGTCCAACAACTTTTTTAGATGTGCATTAAGTAGCCAAGTAGCATGAGGAATCCATCAATTCGATAAGCACAATTCTACTCCATAATCCAGCTTCTTTCCAATAAATAGCCTGAAACCAAGCACCTAACACAAAACTCCCCAGCCATGTCCCCAAGCCACCTAGTCTTCCATCGACAAACCTTTCAACTTTCTTTTACCTCACATACAATCTACTATGTACGCAGAAGCTGAAAATACTTTCCAAGACATTGATACAAGCCCAAATACCTCGACATTGTTTGCGTAAATGAAGGAGGATATAGGAGAGAATGTTGAGAAGGATGATGGCAAATCAGTTAAAGAGGAACAGGGTGAAGATCAAGAGGAAGTGTTGTTGAATATAGTCTACGACGTCAAATTTTCGTCTGACCGTCAAAATTGTTAAATCTGCTAAGAGATACTATGACAGATAATCATAGGACCAGCGGCGAAGATATGTGTGTGTGTGTGTCTGTGTCTGTGTAAATAAAAACAATATGTAATTGCAGAGTCCAACCCCTTTATAAACTTGGGACATGAGGTAAAGCTTTAGAATTCCCACAACCCCATATCCAGACAATAGGCCGACACTGCTTAATGCAAAATCGTGTCAATGCCTTTGCACCGGACTTTATGCCATCAGTTACAATCAAACTTATAAGGAATAATCTCAAGTGAATCTCATTTTAAACTTCATTATGCTAAAGGTTAACATCATCTTGGGATTGATTCATGGATCGGATTGACCTCTACTCCCTGGTCATTTAGACACGTGACCAAACCAAGTATCATTCTGGTGATGATAAGGGAGAATCAAGGGGAAGAATTGCTAAAAGAATTTCACCATCGTGTTACTCAAGTGTTCAACATTGCAATAATGCTGCACAGTAGAGTCACCTAAAGTGACCTTACTCCTACCATTGTTTCAAGATGCCCTCAAAAGTCAAAACATTATCTACAGCTCAAAAAAAGAATTAGTCGGGAAGTTTATCTATTACACTTGATCCCTGGAGTATGTTTGATTTCTAATTTCTTAACCTCCCATTTGACCATAGATTATGAAGTTAAAACTTGAAACTTAAAAAATTGAGTTTTTGAAGTTGTGATCTATGGAATTTGAAGTTTTTAGCGGAATATTTGAATATCATATTTCAAAATCTAATCAAACTTGGTTAACAAACTTATATTTGAAGACAATTTTTTAAAAACTACTCCCAAACTCTAGCTTAGAGTTAGTTTAAGGAATTTCCAGCAGGAGCATCTCAGCTCTATAAAAATTGAGGTTTGCAATAATAAAATTCCCATTTTAGCTTCTTTTAATTGCTTCCTTAGTTCTTCTAATGGCAATCACAACAATCACGAATCCAAATTGTTTCATAAATACATCCATAACATTAAACTAATGAGATACAAATAGAATTACCATGGAGGATTCGGTTTCTGCTGATTAAGAAGAATTACAACTCCGGGACAATTGCATCAATCTCCACCCAGTGGCGGAGCCACATGTTGCTCAGCTGTTCATTCGAAACTTTCGACAGAAAATTATAGTATTTATACATGCTAAAAATAATTTTCTATATACACGTGCAGGATTCTTAACCCCTTCCATAAGTTTACGTGTCTTACTTCTTCCAATTTTAAATTTTTAAATCAAAATTCTGACTTCGATACTAACTCCACCACTGTAAACAACTTAAACTGGATCTCTTTCGCTTCTTTCATTGCTGACAATTAATGATCGAACAATTCCGGGGATTTCAACTTTTTTGGGGGTCTTTTCGTCGTTTTCTTTGATGGGCCATAACCAGAACTAGAATGATTTTCGGGAAAAAAACACTTCGGTATAAATAAAAGACGGGAAAAGGTTTAAATATTTTTGAATTATTGAAAATAATATAAAAATGGGAAACTTACATAAATACACAATCTTAAGAAAATATTTACCAGCAATAAAAAAATAATTTTACTGAACACTTATAATACATTTATAATACAGTTTTAATACATATTGCAGAGAACTATTTATAAAACATATATAATACAAGTTTTATAGATGGATAATATATTTATCACATATTTTAATAGACTTATAATACATTATGTTAGTTTTTTACTAGACAAACATAATATATATTTTAAAACACTTATAATACATTTATATTGTATGCATAATTCACTTTTAATACAAGTGTAGATTTATCATAATATTGCTATATATTGCTATAAATGGTAATAAATAAAAAATATCGCTAAAATCAGTAATTAATTTTTAAAAAGCACTCAATCAAGTAATTTTTCCTATAAAAATACCTCTCGTTTATCTATTGGGCTTAAAAAACGCATCCACATTTAGGTCCAAAAATGAACTTTTCTTTAATAGAAAAGAACATAATGGGGCATTTTTGTACCATTTTCATTAGTTCAAAGGCATTTTAGGCCCTTTTCCAAAAAAGAAACTATTTACAAGCAGAAAATTTTCAGCAAACATTAAGGCTTAAATAGGACTCCTTAGATATACTTTCACTATTTATAATAAATAGCTATACTTTAATTTGCTATTGGACTAATTTATGTATTTCTTTTAAGAATTTCAATTAACAAAATACAAATAAGAAACAACCAACTAGAGAAAATTATGGGAGAGAATCTTTCAAATTAGGTAATATGCTTAATTTTCTCACTATTTAAGTTACACAATTTAGGAGTCTCAAAATAGGAGACTATCTTCCTTCTTCCTTAAACTCAATTCTAAATTGATAATTGTCCTTTTTCCTCGAATTCAATTGAATTCGTCAGAGTTCTCTGATGGAAAAATAAAGAACGACATTGATAAAGATTTTACTGAATATGAAATTGGAGCAATGTGAACTAATCGACCAGAAAAACTCGTTGAAATTCAAGTTTGATCTTTGAGCTTTACTTGGTAAGGTATTGTGTCAAAAGTTTTGTTGAATTAACTTATGAGGAAGAATGAATACAATTTTATTGAAATCAATTTACATATTTGTTTGGATAGACATGAATTTTAACTCTTTTGCTAACGACTATCCGATCAATCTTTTCTTTCAGAATCGTGGTCAGAAACTTGGGCGAACGGATTCCATTCAGTCCCGGCGGTTTAACAGTTCTCGCAGAAAATTCCAAGTTGACTATTTTTTCCATTTGGGAACTCTGAAAGGAAGGAAATAGGAAGTTTTTAATATACAACAGTTTGGAATATAATTTAAATGATGTGATTCAAATTGTATATTCAACGTGGATACTTTAGAATACAATTAAAGCTTCGAAATTCATTTGTACATTTAAATGCTGATCCGTTTGGAATACAAATAATGCATACTTGAATGGACATGAATTTGTAAGTTTCGAATACACATCTGATTAGAATACATTACGCTTCGAAATATATTTGTACTTTGACTGAATTATGTTTGGGATACAAACATTGCATGATTTTATGGTTTTACATTTTTGTATTTTGTACGATTGAAATACAAAGTTATTTAGACTACAAAAATGTTGTTGATGTGACCGACAAATTGAACCTTGTATATAAAATATTGTGAAATACAAAACAAATAAGAAATACGTTTTGTCTTGGAATACAATGTATCCGAAATACAAATTTTAAATATTACTATGATTGTGAATTTGTATGATTGGATGATTGGAATACAATTTTTTTGGCATACGTAATGGAATGAATACAAACTAATAAAGAAAAACAAGTTTCATTATACAAAATACAACATGAATACTAGAATGAATACAAATACATTAAGTTTGATGTTCAGAAAATTGTTCTTCCTCAATTTGATCTTCATCAAGTTTTTCGACTTCGCTGTTGGTAGACGAAGTATCTATAATTTTCATTTTCTTGATGATATTGCTATTTCAATCTTGGGGAAGATTTTGCATGCAAATAGGGTCATGTAGATACTTGGATCTGCTCTCTTCAACCAGTTTAGCCGCAGAGACTACATTTTTGAGTACTCCTTGAGTAATGCATAGATCAAAAGAGAAAAATTAATTGCTAATAGTTGATGATTATATGGGATACCTCTTGTATTCCTATTTGACTCAAACATTAGAGTGGAATCTTTGAAGTTTTTCATAGCCAGAACTCAAATCGAAAATGGAGAAATTACTAAGTAACTAAACACACAAATATATAGAAAAATTCAAACAAATACAAAAAATACAGAAATGGTTCAATATAAATAGAAGAATACAACTACAAAACCCAAACTACAAATCAAATCTCTAAAAAAGAGATAAAATCGCAAAAAATACATACCAAAAATTTATACCCGAATCAATGGAATTGTTGTATAAATCCTTTTAGAGATTATTCTAATTTCTGAAAAGAAAAAAAAATAAAATAAGAAACGAAATTTGAAATCCTTGATGAGAGAAAATAAGGATTGTTGTAGATTAAATGAGGGAAGTGAAGGAGAGAAAATTTTCAAATTTGAAATATTTTAAAAATTGGAGAGAGAACGTATGTGAGCAAAACGTGGCATTCATATGAGTTAATTTAGGAATTAAGGATACTATTAATTTGCTATATAAATAAAATATTGTTCTTTTTTATAATTTTTTTTTAACATTTGTTGTTTTCAATAAAAAAGCTATAGTTTTTTGCCGTTACATAATTTTTCCCTAAATAATTGGAGTCGTGAGTCCAATCAGGATAAATTTTGAATTGAATCCAATTTGAGTAAACAATTTGCCTAATGAGTCCAATTTATGTAGTTTTTCTAATGATTTTCTTCGAGATTAATGCCACGATCCCCAATCATTGGACAATTTGCGTTTCTTGTTGATATATATCCACCCACTAAAATAATAATAGATAATATATATTTTATATATTAACATAAAAAAAGCTAAAGATTACGTTTTGCTAACAATACACTCAGTATGATTTCACAAGTGAAGTTTGAAGAGTGTTAAATTATACACGAACATTACCCTTACCTTTGTAGGATATAACACTAGGCATATTCTATTTATTTTTATTTTTTCATTCATCTATATCTTGGTGGGCAAAGTAAGTAGTATCCATATTTGTGCAAAGATGATAGATAAACAATGTTGCACAAACTACCCCAAAGAACGTAATTAAAGTAAAAAACGTCAAATTCATTCACTACAGAATTCTGTTCTTTTGTTTATCTAAATCTTTGATGAACAGATTACCAGTAACTCTACACAAATCTATCCAAACTCAACTGTAAAATTTAACCCCTGTATTCTCTAGGGGAGTATCAAAATATCAGTGATACACCAAACTTCGAAAAAACATGGCAATTACAATTTTTGGGTTCTGCATATGCCGATGAAGACAGAACCAAAAAATATAAATATCACGAAAGAATATATTGCAAAATCTCTAGTTCAACTCCAACAGCCCACACATGCATGCTCATCTATCTTGTGGCACAGCTCAATCTCTATTACATATTGAAACCTAAATCTGCTAGTACATCATCCATCACATACTGCATCTAAAAAAAAGTAAGAAAAAACACCTTTTAATCTGCAGTATTGGCTTGGAGTTTCGTGCGTATATAAATACACTGGGAATTTCATTTACAAGAACGAATATCTTACCACGCATAGAGGTCACGGAGAAAAAATCTAGTCCTCCTCCATAGGAACGTTGGGGATATCAAACCTATCTTCTTCAATTGCCTTATTGATCACAGAAAGAGGACTTGGTAATACAGAGTTAAGAGAACATATTTTCCAATGATGCAGCAAAAAAAAATATTAATAGGAACATCCAACAAGTAAACTTTAGCAACATGAAAAAATCATAGCTACATCTACTATTTTACCTCAGTCATTAGAGAACCACAGAAAATAAACATGTTAAAATTTATCCATCTTGCAAAAAGCAACTAGCGTCAAAGATACACAACTTTCAGATCGTTGTTATGCATGACATCCTACCCCATCAATGCAGATATGCACACACCCACAGAAAATAGCAGAATTTAAGCATGAACTGTCACGGAAGATCTAAAGATTTTTTGTTTAATCCGTAGTTTTTAAAACATTAAGAACGCCATTATGTTATGGCAATAGCAGAAGACAATATAAATAGACCAAATTAAGCTCAACCAGAGATGTATCTGAAAGATTTAAACCATCAATGAGAGGATATCAAATGACATTGCATCGTCCTCCTTTTCCCCACGACTTCTGCTCTTTTCGATTTCCCTCAATATGTCAGGTGTAATCTGCATTTGGAGGCACAAACATAACTTGAATGTTTACTTGCATCAACAGAAAACAGAACAGCTGCAGTGAAAATAAAATACAAAAGCATACCAATCTATGTCTTTGCCTTTCAACAAGTGCTCTTATGTTAGCTTTATCCTCCTTCCTCAACTCAGTTTTGTACCTGTAACAATATTTACCCACATAGTATAAACATTATTCAGAACTCTGCAAAAGCTATCATGTTATTGGACAAATTGACAAGAATGTAAAAAAGGAAAGACCCCATAATGCAAAGGCAATATCAAGGTTAACATTAAAGTGCCATTGAAAGAAAAAGAACATAACATCACCTGAACAAGTGACAACACCACTTGTCTACCTCAAAATATACTTAGCAATGGAGTGTCAGTCATACAGAATAGTGAAGTAGACATTAGGAATAAACAAGAAACGTTACATCATGTTCCTTAATATAAAAGAAATTGTTGCTACTTGTCATTTCACATCCCCATTTTGTCAATAAAATTGTTATTATATCTTCAAATAAGAGTTTCAATCCACGTGGACACCCAAAAGAATTCAAAGCAAGTATGATTACCCAGGTACTTGAGAGAAAAGATGATTAATAGAAGGTGAGACATGTAAATAAGTCTAGTGTGTAGCTTATCAATGAGTTAAGTGTGAGAAGTAACCTTGAAGCTTTTATCATTCAAAAAAATGGTAACCTTGGAGCTTTATTACCATTAACTTAATACCACCATGAAGAGGAGAAACACCACAAGAAACGAAGGGGTGAAACCAACCTCTGCACAAATACAAGAAGTGACAGGTGCCAGATCACAGGCATGACTCTTGTTTCATCAAAGAAATTCATGAAGTGTGCTACCATGGCATCAAGTACACGATAGGGCAAAGCATATTTCTTCTCAATTAGTAACTTGATGAAATAACTGCAGCAACAAAGAAAGAAAATAATTATCAGACTAATTGTAGCGGGAAAAAAGATCTGCATTAGGCAGCATAAATTGCATGATTGAACATATCCTGGTGCTAAAAAATCCAGCCATATAATTTAGCTCCCCTTGAACTCAATAAAAGCAACTACTTCCGGTAGGTCCATCCCTAAAAACTTGGCATCTTTGTTTAAATACAGAACTTTTTCCCCAAGAGTGCAGACTAATGTAAACTAATGCTACTTCACATTAACCAGTATAAATATCCCATGAGTTATTATTCCACCAAAAAGATTGCTGCTATATATTAAACACAAACTTAATATTACATGAACTATTCAACCTTTTTTACATTAATTATTATTTTAAGCATTTCTCCACCAAAATTGAACTTGATAGTCTGTTCAAACATACATTTTTATTTTCAAATCAAACTAGTTCAAGTTTATTGAGAGATGGAGTTAGCAACAGATATTGTTCCCCTTTATATCAGTCAACCATATCAATTTGGAGAAATTTTGCTTTTCCACGAGACTAATTCAAAAATTCCATGTGTTGTGGTTAGCATCATTTTTAAAAATTATCTTAGTGAAGTGAATAAAATCAAACAAAACACCAACCATTCAATGCTCTCACTTTTTAAATCCTATCATTCAAACAACCATACACTGGGTATGATGTTGTTGCATTCAGACAACCTTAGTAAGTTGTAATTATCTCAATTAACTTGGTTGGTCATTCATAAACAAAATAAATTGTCTTAGGCCACCAATATAACTTTTTTTTCCTTATATAATACAGTAGTATACAGTTTTTTTACTGGCACTTGAATCATGGGTAAACCAAAAGAAAAAAGTTTATAAATAGATATAAAATTCACCAGATATTCCCATGTGAAGCAAGTGCTAACAGGTAGTACTAATCTTAACTGTGCAATAACTACGATTATTTACCAGCAGTGCAAGACTGTAGAGTGTGGACATGTATAAGAAAGGAAGACATCTCTAATTCTTCATAATTGACTGTGATAACCAAATGTTCATGATGAGTTGTTTTTTTTTTGATATCATGGTGGCCGGGCCAGCCTCACCAAAGTTTAAATAGATGAGAAGAAATAACCTAATGTGGGATTTGAACCTAAGACTCCATGGTTCTCAACCCATTTTATTGACCACTAGGACACACCCTTGGGTGCACCGTTCATGATGAGTTTAAGTTATGCATGCACAGAAATTTACCACAACCAAGAGTTTCAATTGAATATTCGTATCTTAAACTGCAACACATCATGAGTATAACAAGGATATATTTCTAAAACATCCTCTGGGTTTTTTTTTTTTGCTGCATAGCCATGTGGTAGGAATCGACCGATCAAGTGATGATATACTGAGAAACAATTTTAGCTTCCATGTATAAGATCAACAAAGTGCTTTAGTAACTATTGAATATTATAAGATCATAACAGTAGCTATTATTCAAAAGACCAAAAAGGAAAAAACATTGAAGATGTAAGGCAACATGAGGTAAGGAAGCACAACATGTAGAATACCTTGTTGTGCCACAATACTCCATCTCTGCAAGTTTCAGCAGCGCTACACTGCATCCCAGAACGATTAAAAGTTAAGACTTCTCAAAGAATGAGGTATTACAGTGACAGTAGCAATAGCTTGATAATAACTGTCTTTACTTGCAAAATATGAAAAGAGGTAGCAACAAGAATAAGTTTTAAAAGTAGAGTTACTGTTTCTAATCTTGTCCTAAACTGTGAAGTTGGGTTATTGAGCTACTGACTACTCTTAGTGTATCCGACCTTTTGGAACTAAAACCCAACGATATAATAGTGTTTTTATCCTACTTTACATGTGCCTCTCTTATTTCCTTCTTTTGATAACATGAAGTCAAATTTCACTACAAAAGCCAGTCAAATTGACCATAAAGTAAAATTATACGCCCTAAAGTGGGATGTAGGCTGTATATAACTTGCAAATGGTTTTTTTATATTCACTGCAGGCTTGTTTTAAACCAAAGAGACATGTTTTAGCCATGATACGGGGAAGTATGTATAGTTTACTAACCTAGCAGTTCCCATATAAGCAATTTGTAGATGTATGTACTCCAATTATTAGAACGAAAGGCCGACACTATTAGGGAAGTGCAAAAACTTGTAACAGATTTCTGCTCACTGCATAAATTTCTAGCATCTTGCTTGAGCTCTTTATTAGTATTTTGACTGAATTTCAGATTCTAGTACATTGAACAGAATGCATTTCTTCCAGATTGCTTGCGACACCAATCATCATAAAATAAACAGGTAATAAAACAATTCGTTACCACATAACTTTGTCAACCACATAAAAAGTGTAGGTGAGAACCTTAATTAAGAGAAATTCTCATGGTTCTCACAAAAATATAGAAAGACCATCAGCAGAACTAGGAGAATCTGTACAAATATGATGACATCTTCTTTTAAAGCCCTAAAAACGCATGTCACTTTTACCACTATAAACGTTTCCAGAAACCATACCTAGCATGAAGATGAGGAATGGAGACCTTCTCAATAACACTCCCAAAGATGACAGCCTCCCTCAAGGTGCACGTCCTTGACTGGATCAGAAAATGCAAAATAGACATTTCAGTAAGCACAGGATAAACATCATACACATATACAAAGAGATGATACAGAAGATAGAACTATATTAAATGTGTGTGTCCTGACAATGTGAAAGAACATCAGAGTATTCGAGAAAACTGATCTCAGCAGACATTCAAGTCATATCTCAATACAGGATGGCCGTGAGACAACATGTTTTTGCAAATTGCATAAGTCTATCTATCCTAGAGTATACAAACTTCTGTTGATTGTTTCATGGTACATTATTGCATTTATTATGTGTGAACTAAGTGTGGAGACACCACGTGTTCTAGCAGTCTTTTGCAGTTAGCATCCAAAGTTCCACACCTTGGACCTGAGCATTCAGTCTTGTTACTTGAAATTATAGAAGTCTTTATATTCACCAAATAGGAGACTCAACATAGTTGCTCTCCATCTGCTCCGAAGAGATTACGAAGGCACATAACAATACTTTCTTTTCTTTTTCTTTTTTTCTCATTGAGAATCTATGCCTAATGTAAGTTCCCAACAACAAAAGTAAAAGAGTCAGATTCTACATAAAACGTTTGAAACCCAGACCCCCAAAAAGGGAAGGAAGAAAAAAAGAGGCAGTGCACAATTATAAAATCTCATTACAAGCAAGGTTTTGAAACATTAACCACATATGCAACTTTTGACTACATCTATCCACTTAATAACTTTTGGTTAACTAAAATATACAAGAAAGATGTCAGATTCTCGAATAACTCCTGCTTAGTAACAAAACTCTCAGCGTGTATGTAGCATCAGATTCACCAAGTTTTGTAGCACAGCTTTAACAAAGTACCAGTAAAGTAGAGAAACAGATAAACGGAAAACCCACTACCCACTTTTCAATATCCCTATGTCACGACCTATATTTTGCTGTAAAGAAAGTCACTTAAAAATTCAATAGGCAATCAAGACAATATAGCTAATCAAATCATTGTTAGTTCTTATAAAAGAAGTTGTAAACTTTGGACATAAATGCAATTCTCCAATAACTTTTAAAGAATTCTTTCACAATGGTTTTATACCTCACACAAAGGAAACAAGATTCCCTTATTGAAGGCAGCAGGCTTATAAAGAGATTTCTTCAAGGATTGATACAGAGCAAAATGCAGTCTCTTATTCTTGCGAATATCATCTCTAACTCGTGGGAGCAAGACAAACTTGTAGAAGCGTTCTGCCTTCTTGACACCCAAATTTGAAGCAAATATTCTTGTGGCTTGGTACATTGCATTTGGTGACCATTTCTCAGGTTCTGTTAAATATAGAACATCTTCCCAATATTGTAATGAAGGAATATGTTTGAACGCTTTTGGCATCTTGCCTGAAGTGTATTTGCTAAGATGCTTGCCAACACTGCATCACAACCACACCAGTCAGCCAAGGTTGTTAATGCAAAGTTGCAGATAAAGAACTTATAAAATAAGGACCAGGAGAGTAAACATACCCTTTGTATAACTCAATGATCGAGTCATCCAATTTGGGCATTGGTTGCACTTCAACAAACAAAACTTATATCAGTTCTCATATTCAAAGAGCTTTTTTTTATTACTACTATTATTATTTTTGGATAAAGGACATTGTCAAATTGCTGAAAAGAAGTTTGATAAAGAATGTTTAAAGCTTGGGTTGCTCAAGAACAATCACAAGAAGTCAAATATTGGTGATAGTTATTTTCTGTTCTGAAATGACAGAATAATACCTGAAGAAACTTGTGCATTTTGTTCCTTGCTCTTTTCGATAAGGATTTGGCCCAATGTGCGTTCGGGGCGATTTTGTGTAGAATAAAAAGCCTCCAATAGCTTTTCATCCTCCAATAGCATCTTGTCAACCTCATCCTGCATTGATGCGTGGAAAAAAGTCATTAACTTTTGTAAACTGACACCATGAAAAACTGGGAAAAGAAGTGACAAGTTTCTATCTTTGAAAATTGATTTTTTTTTTCTTGCTAGATATCAGTTAAGATCCAATTTATTGTATTAAACAGATAAATCCTCCCGTTATAGCTAGAAAAAATCCCCTCGTAACTGATGGAATGTGTTATCAATGAAAATCAATTAATCAAGCAACTAGACCTCAAACCAAAATTAGTCGGGGTAGGCTTTATAAATCATCTATATCCATCTGCTCTATGACCTCTATGTGAATCCTCTAGGAAGTTTGTGAAGTTCATACAGACACGTCATTTCCAAATCAATACAAGGCAATGAAAAAGTTCAAGCAATTGTATAACTACTACATTCATCAACCTTCCACTAAGCTATTATATAAAGGAGTTACCTCCAAATCACCACATTGGCTTTGGGTCTCCTGAAACCCAGTAAAATTATCAACGTCATCGTCATCCTCCTCTTCTACAGCTCTAGTTGCAACATCCTCCGTGAAAACTATAGCATTAGGATTTCTCTCTCGAGTCTCCTCCTCATCTACTTCCTTCTGCTGAAGTAACGCCTCCTTCAATATCTTCGAGCTAATGCTAGACGATATAACCTGATATAAGAATGATCAAATTAGTACTATTAGTTCTTAAGATTATTTAGTAAATTTCTCCGTTCATAAATCGAAAAAAAAGAAGTATGATTTGCCTGTTGTTGCTGTTGGTGAGATTTAGGAGCTTTTGAGCGTTTCTTGGAGGAGGCTTTGGATTTGGTATCATCTTCCAGGAAGGGTTCTGGATTTGTGAGGCGTTCTCGTTTTTTCCCCATTTTTGCTTTGCTTAAACCTCTGTAGCTCTCTCTGTTTTTAGGGCTACACTAGTTTGCGCCAACGTCTAAGAATCCATTATATAGGATGACTTTTTTTCTTTTTTTCTTCTCCACATAAAATGGTATTTTATTTTTACTAACTTAATAGGATTAATAGACCCAAAAATATTACCGTGGTTTAATATATAGAGCTTGGTTGAGTTAATTGATTAAAAAAGTGTTATCTCTTCTATTAAAGTTAGTAAATCAAAAATAATTAAGATTAAAAAAAGAAGTAATATTTGAGTTCACAAAATTCATTGTGTATTCTTATAGAATTTAATTCATTTAGTGTATCCTAGTTTATGAATTATTTCATCCCAAAATAAAACGGATAGAACATTAAAGAAGTTGTGGTATCTCAAACTTTAATAATTTTAGTGAAATCAAAAAGAAGCAACGTAATCACACAAAGATACAATTTTAGTTGTAAGAAAATATATGCAGAAGAGGGAGAAATTTTGATGTTCAAAAATGAGAGGAAAATCATCTATTTATAGACAACAAAGGGTAGTGTGAACATGTGCTTCTTATGATTTATCGGAAAAGTCACAACCCTTCGCAAAAGTCATAACATTTCAGAAAAGCGCAACTCTTCAAAAAAAATGGCAACTTTTTGAAAAAGTCACAATATTATGAAACGATCGCAATTTTTTAGAAAAGGCACAATCTTTCATAAATATCACAACATTTTATTTTCCATTCACATTTTTAAAACTCAATAAAAAGCAAGTTATATATTTAATTGGTATATTTATTAATTAGATATATAAAATATATATATAACTAATATATAGAAGCCGTTTGAAAAGTAGTTGGTTGTTGTCCTTCAGATTGCCCAAGCATTATTTTGATAATTTCAGGTATAGAAGTCGCTTGGGAATAGGGAGCATTCGGTTTGCAAATTTCGATTCAATTTTTTGATTTTTGATTTGGGGAAAATCTTAATTTAAATTAAATTAAAATAAATTTAGTTTGATTCAATTTTTATAATATCGATTTGGTTTATTTCGATTTAATTTTCAGTTTGTAAAATTATACTATGTATATTGTTATGTTGCTGTTGAATAAATTCACCTCTTTAATGTGAAATTTCAAATAAAGTTGCCAACTTTTGGTAATTTCGAAAAAATATACCACAATGATACATTGATACTATTATTACTACTAGTAACACATCTTTAACTACAACGAAAAGGAAGAACAAGTTAAAAGATATTGTTCTAGCAAAAAAAAAAAGTTAAAACATATTGTCATAGAATCATATGGGCCATATGATAAATTAGTCACTGCCACAGTGGTCACTGCATCCAGCCTTCAGCCTTCACTTTAGGGCACTAATATTTAACAGACAACAAGCAAGCAAGTAAGCAACTGTAGAGTGACTTGTGAGAGAGGATTGTCATATGTCGAGACTCAAGAGCGGAGGACGGAGACTGGAGAGAGTCTGCAAACATCGGCGATGGACTGTAGATGAGTGAGGACTGACGAGTCGACGTCGTTAGGGCTTGGCGTCGACGAGAGGTGCGCGAGAGTTCAGGAATTTCAATTTCAGATTTGGAAATTGGGACTTGACAGTTCACAAATCACAAATTGACTTATGATTAGGCCATTTGGCAATTGGGTTTGGGTATAATTTAAATTGGGCCACATTTTAATAATTTATTTTTTAATTAATTAACTTTTTGTGCTTTAATTTTTCAAAATATTCGAGTGTGTCACATCAAAAATTTCTAACTGTTGTTAGTAATTATATAATTATCATCTTCAAAATGTTGTTGTATTGTTTGTGTGCACCACACATAATTCAATCAACTACATGAACTCCAAAGTAGTTAACATTATCTTTAAGAATATATGCTAATGATTAATTTACCATAGTCCTGCTCCTTTATCTGAATTTAGCATGGATTTTGAAGATGCAAATCTTCTAGTTTGTTCCAACTAAGAACAACTCATGCCACAAACAAGAAAAGTTTTATCTCAGCAATGTATTGGCTATTGAGCAGAGAACTTTATGCGTGAAGTTCCACGATATGATGATATATAGAAATAGAGGATGTACAATGGAGGCATCACTTGCCATTTATCAGAATATATCAGTTTTCCATCACCATGAAAAGCTTAACACAACCGAAAACTCATTAACAGATACGAGTATTCAAATCAAAACATAAGCTTCAGAGATAGTGAAGCAATACTTTGCTTTGATGAAATAATATGAAACTTGAGGTACATTTTCACAACCTTGGGGCTGGAAGAGCAGCATGTGGGGCGTCCCATTCAGTGACAATGTGGTTTCGGGTAATCTCCTTCAGTGAGCGACAGCCACTCAATGCCATAGTTAGCTCAAACTCATCACGCAACATTTGCAGCACTTTTCTGACTCCAGCTTCTCCTTCAGCAGCCAATGAGAAAACTACTGGCCTTCCAATCTGTTAAGGACACCACAGAACGCACGTCACTCACTAGAATCTATGAAGACGATAAGGAAACATGGTATAATATGCAACTGTGTACAGAAGGGAGATTTAAAATCACTTTCAGATTGTTGATCATTCTCAAGGGAGAATTTTGGAAAAAGGCGCTATTTGGTCTACTGGTGAATAGATGAAAGATTGAGCTATGTGCTAATCTAGGTCCAATGAGTATATGGTACTTACAAAAATGCCTGAAGCTCCAAGTGCCAAAGCTTTGAAGACATCTGTTCCACGGCGGACACCTCCATCCAAGAATACAGGGACCCTGCCTTGTGCACCTTTCACAACCTGGTACAATAACACAAACGGAGCAAATCAGTATGTGTACAGAAGCTCCCAACAGATATTCTAGGCAAAGAACAGATTAGTGGAACAACAAAAGAACAACTACTCTTAGAAACAAGCCATATATGTACCTCTTCAAGAGCCGAGATTGTTGCAGGGACATAATCGAGTTGGCGAGCGCCATGGTTTGACACAATGATACCAGCTGCTCCAGCCTGAACTGCAAGCCTAGCTGCAAGTTCAAGGTGGTAAATTGTTTCAGCATTAATGCATGAGCATAATAGGACTGAATAATAAAAGCGGGTAGATTATTTAGGGTATTGAATCATATACCATCCTCAGCCGTAAGTACACCCTTTACCAGGATTGGCATTGAAGTGATAGTCTGGAGCCACTGAACATCCTGTTCAAGTCCAGAAAGAAATCCTTGACATATGAAATTTGTCTCGAGATTCATTTTTAAGCACAGAATGCCCATCACAGTTTCAAATGATATGCATGTTTATCAAATCTTTTTTTGTCATGTCAAATTAAGTTTCGACTTTCAATCCTAACCTTAGTGCACTTGAACTACTGACAAACTGATGTTCTTTTCCTCATTGACCCAAAAAAAAATGTGTATTTCGTGTCTTTAGTGTTTCTACCTATTTGAGATTAAAGAATAGTTCTCGGCCTACTGAATTCTCAAGAAATGATGGAAAAGGGGAATAAAACATGGAATATGTAGGAGGAGCCGAAGAAAGGTAATGTACCTTCCAACTCAAAGTGCGATCAATTTGACCAGCAACATACGAAGCTAATCCAGAGTCATTAGCCTGCAACAAGAAGACAATTTAAGATTATACATAAATAGATTCTTACAAAAACTTGATGCACGGATTAGAGAACTATCCATTTTTCCACTCACTTGGTCCATCTTGCCAAGGTCCAATCCTTCAAAGTTCTTCAATGTCAAAAATGGTGGCAACACGAATCTGCAAGGTGATGAAGATAAAATTAACGTATACAGCTTCATATATTAAGCTCCTTAGCAGGCTGAAAAGGCAACACAACCTAATGGAGTGACAGTAATATAAGGATATATACCTGTTCTTAATATCAGCTTCTCTACGTCCGAGCCTTGGGGTATCAACTGTGAGGGCTATAGCCTTGAAACCTGCCCTTTCAGCTCTCCTCACAAGTTGAGCAACAACATTCCTGTCCTTGTAGACCTGAATATATGAGAGGATAGATACAATTTAGACATTATATGGTGTATGTATACATTTCTCCTAAATTTTAACTGCAAGTTCATGCTCACATAAAGCTGGAAGAAACGGATCCCAGGTCCTGTTGAAGCAACCTCCTCAACGCTGGAAGTGGCCCAAGATGACAATGTCTGAAAGACAAATTTTGTGTTGCGTTAACAAAGGGAAAAATACCACGCTCTAAGTCAAATACAAGTACTTTAGATCATAACAGCTTGTAAGGCTTCAAGTGCCTTCTGAGGAACCAGTAAATTGTTGTTCTAATACGTAATCCCTCTCTCTCCCGGGGGATAGTAATTACAGTAACAAACACCAACTAAAGATCGAATTAGCTGCAATGAAGAGGCAGAAATCATACATAAAATCAAAGGGTGCAAAGCTATACTCCGTTTCCATTGAAATATCTTTTCTGTTCATCCATACTCTAAATAACAAGAAGTCTTACCCTGTATAAATTTATTAACAATGAACAACAAATTCCAAGGTTTCTAATTGCAATAAGAGAACCAAAAATGGAAAGAGAAAAGAACTTGTACCGTACATGTTAAAAAATAAAGGCAAGGGAAACAAAATGATGTTGCCTGATTATGTGATCACTTCCAGAAACTTAAAGCTTCATTTATTACGATTGTAACGTAATTATATGCAAGACATGAAATGCAAAGCCAAAGTTGACTCAATTGTATCAATTGTACTATGCATTTCAAAAGAAGATTTAAAGTCACTAACCATTGGCTGCAATGATATTCGTATAATAGAGAATCCTAAAGTACTTTATCGACACTATGTAACATCAGCTATGATCCATCATATTTGCAATCCAAAGGCATTATTATAAAATTAGAGTTACTATGGAGAACCAAGTGAGACTAACCATGATTGTCCCTGCTGCTGATGCTGCTCTTGCTGTAGCATACTCTCCTACATAAAGCAACCAAGTAATCAGAATTCCAAAACACCTTACAGTTTTCCACATAAAGACTGCTCGAACCCTCAAAAAGGATGTTTAGTACTACACATAAATCTATTGCCATCTGAACCCTAGACTCAACTTTAATAATCAATAGTTAAACCAAATGTGAGTATGTGACCAACAATTTTCTCAAGTAGACAGAGCTCAAAGCCTTTCAAAAATGCATGGATGGAAATTCATAATTGATTGAAAATTATGTCCGTTGAGGTTAGTTGTGATAACATGACATAAATTCATAGTTATGCCCAAGGAATCCAGATAGTATGATTATACATTAAAAAAACTTGTATGAGTGCTAGGTATACCTTCAGGGTGTGCCATTTTCTGCATGGCTGTTGGTGCAATCATGATAGGCATTGAAATCTTGAATCCTAGCACTGTGGTGGCCATATCAATTTTGCTCACATCAATGAGAATACGGGGCCTAAACCTGTATCGGTTACAAAAGAACAGAATATATATGTGAATATAATCCCAAGAGTCATATTTTATGTAGTTCAGGTCTTAGACCTAGAGCTGCTTACAGAATTCTTGAGAAGGCGTTTCTGTTCTCAGCCAGAGACCACTGGTCCTCAGAGCCCGAGGCATAGTAGTCATAAACCATCTTTGGCAACTTTTTCTTGGCAATCTCCTCATACTCCATAACATTGGTTATTTCCTCCATCTTTAGCAGTTATTTTGCACTCCCCCTCCAAAATTCCTGATGCTACACAAAATTAGCACTATAGACAAGCCTTCTTGAAGATACATATTACTGTTAAATCACATGACAGCAACCAAGGAAAATATTTTACTCAAAGAAACTTCATCTACATCTTTTTCTAGTGTTTGGTTGGGCATAAATTAAGTACCATATCATGATATAAAGTACGATGATAGTATCTGGTTGATATTTTTTAGTATTACTGTCAAATATTAATGTCTAAAAGTTAGTTAAAGCAAGTGATACGAAGTGAGAGCTGGGATACTTATAAAAGAAGATGACTTCCACCTATATAAGTCATCCACCCCTTTTGATGGAAAATAGTTTCCTCCTATCAAACACCAAAAAATGACTTCACGTAAAACATTCTTCAAGAAAAAAAAATGTTTTCGTCATACCAAATACACCTTAATTGTGAAGCTGAAGAAGTATGCATCAAAGATGTAAAAACAACTTAGATAAACAACCATAAAAGAAGTAATTAGAGCTGGGATACTTATACAAGAAGATGACTTCCACCTATAAGGGAGAGAAGTCATCGACCCCCTTTGATGGAAATAGTTTCCTCCGTCTACCAAACACCAAAAAATGACTTCATCATGTAAAATATTTTCCAGGAAAAAGTTTTCGTCATAATTAGTGAAGAAAATGTATGCATCAAAGATGTAAAAGCAACTTAGATTAACAATAGATTTTCTATGAGCCTAATGGTACAAGAAACTTCACATGTTTGATTAAAAAAAAAAGGTAGCTCAGTCACAAAGCATCCCACGTTAGCTAACAGGGTCCAGAGAAGGGCCGCACCCAAGGAGTGTGACGTAAACAGCCTAACCTAATGCAAACATTAGTGACTACTTTCACCGCTTGAACCCGTGACCAGGTCACACGGAGACAACTTAACATTATGTTTGATCAAGAAATAATAAACAAGAACAGAAACAGAACAAAACCCTTGAATAACAGAAAACAAGAACAAGGACAAATGAATCAAAAATAGGAAAACAGAGTCTCTTTAGATGGTACTGTTCACTCGAAGTAACAAAAGCATCAAACATGCATGCAGTAAACAGATAGCTAACAGCTAATAAGGACTCAAACAAACAAGATTCTTGAAAGTAAATTAAAACTGAAGAAAGAGTAAGGAAATCTAGAACAGACCTTGGACACTCCCAAGCTGTTGAGAACACTTTGTGCTAAGTGAAAACCAGTGAACAACTTGCTACTAAAATAGTAGAGAAGGAACCAATAATAATACTGAGAAAAATGGGGCAAGAAATCAATTAAATAGGAAATAAGAAAAAGACAAATAATTGTATGGGGTGGATGAATAGAGAAGCACAAATTGAGGATCAGTTTTTGGAGGTGAATATTATAAACCACATCCGATTAGGGGTGGGCGAATGTGTGGCTCTCTATCACATAACCCTCTTCTGTGTTTCACAATTTCCCTTCACTATCATCCCCACAATAATATCCAAAAATAATCCATATTCATCTGACTTCTAGCAACGGTAAAGTTGTCATCATATGACCTATATATTTCATGAATAATATGAGTAGATTGTCTACATCACACCTCTAAGAGTACAACCTTATCTGATCCTATCAAAACACAAGATATTTTGTACAACCACCCCTACATCATTCATCTAGTATGTATCACTGAACTTACATGCTTATTGATTAACGAAAAAAGGGCATAAATCGTAATTTTATCATAAAGTCATCTCAATAATACCCTGCCACTTGTCCATATACAGAAAAACAGAGGATTATATGAAGATAAGAAGAAAATAAAACGATATGGGGGAGATGAGAACTGAGAGTCGCTGTCTTCTAGCGAAATAGATACTGCTAAAAGTCCAAATTATTCGACGAATAGCTATAATTTCAAGTGGTAACAACGGAATTCAATATATTCAATGTTAAAAATAATTAGCAAAATTATCAAATTCGGTCAATCCAAAAAGCTTAGTAATTAGTATCCATAATAAACCAAAGATTTTTACATGGGCAACTTGTTGCGAGAATACATTGGGATGGGTGCAGCAAGACTACACGTGAACTTGAGTAATTAAAAGGCCATTGTTAAATAGCCAATAACTATATATAGGCATGGTTAGGCAGTTGAGTAGTAAAGTAATATGTCATGCTGAGTCTGTCAAATGGGAAAGAGTAATAAGCTACTGTTTAATCATAAATTTTGAATTAAATTTTAAAAATTATAATTTTTAGATTTTAATTTCAAAATCTATGACTAAAAATCTTAAAAGTTAAATTCATATAATTTAAATTTGGAATTCAGGTTTGTGACTTTTTTCAATTAAGAAAAAGATCAAGCAGCTAATAGGTACGAAATACCCACCTTAGCCGATGAAAAACTTGCAATTTTGAATCGAGGAAGCTATTCAAGAGCTTAGTTGTTACTATTTGTCCTTAAAATGGTACATTTAAAACACACGAATTGACATTATTAAAATATGTGATTTGTATAATATAATTTGCTCAATTAATGGGGATAAGGAAAAAAACTTAACAAATATAGAATAGAAATAAAATAATAAGAGCCTATGGTCCGGTGTTATTGGCTAACAACATCAACGAATAAACTTTGGGTATTATACTATTATTGATATTAATCATGACAATGAGCAACAAAGCAAGAACACATGATAGTAGTAGAAGATTGACAAATGGTTAATGAATAATGATTCCATGGTTCACACTTAGAATGAAAGATTATTTATAGCTAAATCATAAAAAATATTGTCTCCAAAATTCACCCTTCGGAGATTCTTATTTGCTCACGTCTGTATCAGTTACATAACATTTGGGGGAAGATTGTGAATCTTTCGAAAACAATTGAGCTTTGTCCTTGCCTTATTCAATTGACTTCACTATTTTGGATTTCAACCTACGAACTGACATCAAATCTTATAATCAATTTTATAATTTAAAAATAAATTTGGGATATGAATATTTCACATAAAATGAAATAACCCAAATAATTTTTATATCATTACTGTTAAACAAACAAAGTCTTTATTAATTTTTGAGAAAATTTCAAAATAACAATTGTTTGAGGTCTAATTATCAAACATAACAATAGTTTAGATAATTATCAAATATAACAAGAGTTTTAAAATTTACTCACTAATAGTGGTACAACAATTCAATTTGTATCAGTGATACATCAACATATACAAAGCGAATTGTTGTATCAAAGCAAATTATTGTATTATTGATACGAAAACAAATTATTGTATCACCAATATAAAATGAATTTAAAAAAAAAACACTTCTACAAAGTGAATTTTAAAAACTATTATATTAACGATACAAGACGAATTTCAATAACTTAAATGTTATGTTTGATAATTTCTTTAAATTCTGGCTATGTTTGGTAAATATAATGTATAAGTTTAGCTACTCAGGTAATTATTCTTTTTTTAGGAAGAAAAAGAAAAAGAAAGTAAACGAGAATGGCGCAGTCGGTAATAGGATCAAAAGAGAAGTGGGAAATCAAGCAACCAAAACCAATTCCACCAAGTCAGGCGCGCTAAAAGTCTGAACACTACACACTTTCTGATTTTCTTGTCCCACTTTTTAACCATTCCACTCCATCAATCTGTCAGTTATTAAACTTTTCTTCAAATATCAACATTCCCACCGTGAAAGCCCAGTGTGTGAGGTTTCAGAAATGGCGGATCCGCAGAGAAAATGGCTGAGCGACGATGTGTTAACATACGCATATCTTCTACTCTACATTGCACTCTCGAGTGGTCAGATCTTCTTCAACAAGGTCGCTTCTTATTCCTTTTAATTAACCACGTAAAATTTGCATATAAATTGATTTGGATTCGTTGTCTATATTGCATTGATCTTGTAATTTTTATTGATACTGGAGTAATGCTTTGTGCCTTGGATCTATGGGCGACTTTAGCCATTGCCTTCATTTTGGACCTATAGTTGAAAAGTTTCATAAGATACGTGTTCGTACTCACATAATAACAAGAGAGTATTGGTGCAGTCACTCAGACGCCGAGCTAGAATTTGAAGCTTAATTCAGGATTTTAGTCCTTTTGAGTTAGTGTGTTCTAGATAAATAATTTGTACGATAGATTTTCTTATGGCAAATGCAAGGATTGGACCAAAACTGCCCCCGTGCAGTTTTACTTTGCGTCCATTTACTTAAAATCGTGGATCTGTGTTTGATGGTTTGAAGAAATGGCTCTTGTTATGAATAATACACACGTAGTAGAAGATTGACATTGTTGCAAGGTTGTGAAATTACACCCTAAGGAGTGTTGACGTTCATAGGGCCAATTGCACTTCAACTGGTACTTGAACTCTGTCTTCTCTTCTTTATTTTTTGAGTTGTTATAGAGGATAAGCTGGGAAATGAAGTAATCAAGTAAATGAACTAGTTCTTAGACATTTGAAGGCACCAAGCTGGAGTTTAATGATATAGAACTTCATATTCCTTTCATGGAAAGCCTTAGTACCATAAGTCTCACTAATTCATCGATTTGTTTGTTCCAACTGTATTGTTTGTGAAAACATTTTATTCCTTTAACCGGAAACTTAAGGTGACATTCTGTTTTTAATCAGTCAAAAATCTCGTTGACCAGTTTAAACTTCAAAGAAGCTACTGAAGTGTAAACACTGGAAAGATTCTTATCTTCTAGTATTGCTTTTATGCACACTATCTATATTTTGTACATTTTACAACTTAGTTGAGAATTCATTCTAGAAATTGTTAAGTGAACATATAGAAGTGGCATTCAATATACATAAGGAGCAATCTATTAGAAGATTATGGAAGCTCTAAAGTAAGTATTATTGCCATAGATGACTTTCAGTTTCTTTTTGTGGGTTTGAGGTGTATTGGGGACTCAAAACAGGTTTGTGGTCAATGGATGTAAATGAGTTTCTTTTTCTGGTATAAAGTCTCTACTGAGCTTATATGGAATTGTTATGCTTGTTGAACAAGTTTTGATGCTCTCTTTACATATATGAGATCCAAATCAAACTGATATAAAGCTTATAAAAAAGAGGAGATCCAAATGTGTATGCTACTTCACAGTACTGAAACCTTTTGTGCATACTAAAAGTCATTTTGTTTTTAATGCTTTATCATTAAAAAAGTAGTTCAGTATAAAGCACACCACCATGTATGGTTTTCCTTTTCCATATGTCTGTCCTGTCCATTACTGTTTTCCTTGGCAAAAGTTCCCTTCCACATCAGTGTATGATGGGGACACTGAGAACTAGGGTTGCATGTTATTATAGCCTATCAATCATGTTCGTATAAGTTCCTTAATTGTGATCTATCATGTATTCAGTTAGATTTTTCTTTGCTGATATCAAGTTAGAATCTGTAAGTTTTTATTTTTTTGGTCCTGGAACCTATATCATTGGCTTTGATCTTTTATGTCATTAGATAATTTCACCATAGTTCCCATACTTGAATTTTGAGAACCCGCGACATCTTAGTGAATTAAATGCCTATAAAATAATCCTCTGTTAGTGAGAAGTGAGTGAGAGAGAGAGAGAGAGAGGATCGGAGGGAGGAAGGGAGAGAGAGAGTGTCATGCCCCGAGTCTACACCCTAGGCGTGACCGCACTCAGAAACCATTGTTGGTTCCCAAGCAAACCCTTGGCCTAACTAACTACTAAGCGGAAGACTCAACTTAAAGAAATATAACTCATGATGGGCATGCAAATTTATAGAAGTGCACTCCTCAAAATAAAGTCTCAAAATAACTCTGAATATAATATATGAATAATTCAAACATAACCCTGAGAGTAAATGGAAAGAACTCAAACTCTGTCCGACTATTCTACGAAGCCTCTAATGCTAACTATGAAAATAGGTACCGGGATAGGCACGCGGCTACCTCAAAAGTAATAATAATGTAAAGACTGAAATAAAGACTCAAGAGCTCCTTTGAATGCTAAGAGGTCTCACCAAAGCTGAATGAAAATCTGTTCTTCAACGATGCGCTTGTTGAGGATCTCTATTACCCGTGTCTGCATCATAAAACGATGCAGCGCCAAATGACGTCAGTACATGGAATGTACGATATGTAAAATAGCTAAAAAGAAACTAACTCAAGAATGCTCAACTCAACTCAATTCATGAAATAACTCAACTCAATAAAGCATGCACTATGTATAAATAAGACAATGCGTTAATACATAGATAGATCATGCAACTCAGTATAAAATAATATTTTATTCTTAGGGAGTTTCTCTAACCATCACTATGAGCATCGTGATGATACAATCAATTATTGTCGTTGCCACATCCGTCCAATACCTTGGCAGGGTAAGGGACGTGACTCATCTCATGGATCCAATAAAAGCCCTCAATGAGGCTAATGAGGAGTCGTCCGCATGAATAACGCGATCCTATCCTAAGTTGACTACGTAGTTTATGCGGTTCGAATTGTTCTATACTCTTACTCAAATCGGTACTCAATATTACTTTCAAAAATATATTTATTATGCTCATATCTCAAATGAGTGTATGTACTCAAATAACTCATTTAGACTCATTGAACTTTACTCAATTTACTCAACTCTTCTCAACTCATCTCTTCTCTTTAAATTAGTTATATTCTCAACTCAATGAATGCATTTAAAAGCATAACTTGATTTCTCAACTCAATCTCAAAATAGATATTTAAATGCATTACTCGACTCATTTAGACTCATGCTCAAAATAGTAAAGACTTCTCAAGGCTCAAACTCCTTCTCAATTAAAAGTTGAAATATATCATTCTTTAAACTCAATGCAATGCATATAATTAATTATATGCATGTAGACATGAATATAATTAACTAGGGCTCATGTGAATGTAGACATGAACGACAATTTAAGAATTCAAATCATGGGAATCATTGCAATATATTTATATATACAAGGAACTCAATAAGGAACCACATAGATAACTCAAGAACTCAATTTAACGGTCTTGAAACTCAAACTCGAAACTCAACTCGACTGAATGAAGATGTAGGGCACAAGGACGAACTCAGTCCTATGTTGCGATTAGCCTTATATACCTTGAACGACGATTATCTAAGCGAAACTAGAAGATCTTGCTTGAAACTCTTGAACCCTTGTTTTTCTCCTTCTCTCCAATTTGTGCTCTCAAAAGATTCTAATTGTTAATGAGATAAAATGATTGTTGGAGACTGATAAAGGGTTGATTTTAGTCCCAAAGCGTTTTGGTTTGAGTTTGGAAAGGTGGGAAAAGACGAAAATACCCCCACTTAAAAATTGGGTCTGGCCGCTATGGGCACTTCTACGGACCGTGGAGTCTTCTACGGATCGTAGAAGGCCGGTCATAGAAGCTTGGTGCCAGGTTGGGACCTCACTGGAAATTGACCCTATAGGTCTACGACCACCCTCCTATGGATCGTAAAGACCCCTCGTGAAGCTCCACTAGGGAAAATACTAGGGGGCTACGAGTCCTTCTCTACGGCTCATACTAATTTGTACGGATCGTAACCTTGGTCACAGGACCTAGGTGCACATTCCAGTAGCTACTAGAATGTGTCACTGGACCCTACGACTGACTGTACGGATCGTAGAGTGAATGACGGCTCGTAAGGTTGAATCGTAGAAAGGGTCTTGGAACTATGAAAATGGCTGTGTCGAGGGGTTCCACGGGCCCCTTCTACGGCTCGTAGAACACTCTACGGGCTGCAAAGTGGGTCATGGACCTACTGACAGTGGTTTTCTCTCATTCTTTTCTCAAGGTTCTCGGATTTTATCTAATTTAAAATAGTACGAGGTGTTACAGAGAGGAATTGGGATTTTCTTTGGATTTGTGGCCAGTGGCCACAATACTTTATTTAATCATGACTTTCTGCTTCTTTTTTTTTTTTAAATTTCATGGAAAGAAGACAAGATAAAGATGTGCCATCCTTTATCTAGCTCTATTTTAAGTCAACTTTAGTTAACAATTGCGGCCTTTAAGACTAGTTTGCATCTCTGACATATTGTAGCTCCTTTAGGCTTTATCTGACTTATAGTGATGTGTGTTGCAGTGGGTTTTGTCTTCAAAAGAAATAAACTTTCCCTATCCCCTTGGATTGACTCTGCTTCACATGGTCTTCTCCTCAATTCTATGTTTTGTGCTTACCAAGGTTCTCAAGGTAAGAAATATTCCTTCTTTGTATTTTAATAGTTTCATGAATGCCACCTTATAGTGCTAATTCAGGGGATTTCATGCAGATAATGAAAGTTGAGGAAGGGATGACTCTAGATATGTGAGTATTCCAGCGAAAGAGTCTCATCTCAAATATTTTTCTTATTCTGGATATTGGTTGGCTTCTATCAGAGGCATTATTCTCTTTCCTGACATTTGTACTTAAGCTCATTTAGTCCTTATTTCCCAAATTATATGTCCATTTTCTTTATGTGATACACTTTCATGTGAAATAATTATACCACCTATCTTTCTCACAAGAAATTACACAACAATCCGCCTTTTTTATCCTAAAAAGAACTAATCCTTTTCATCAACTCTGTATAAATTGAAATTCAATTTGGAGCCTCCCTGTGTTTTTCATTAGAGTTGTTACATTTTAAATTCTGATCTTACAAATGTGCCAACTCAAATGGAGTAATCAAATAAACTAAAAAAGGAGTTCACCATGCTGATGTAATTACCAATTTTTTGACCAAATAATGAGAGAAACAAAAGTTAATGTTGAACTTTCTTACTTACCTATTTGTGTGAACTTAACCAAAAAGTTGATGAATCTTTTAGTGTGGGCTTCTCGTTATCTTTTTTACCTGCATTCTAATTCATCCATGTAAGATAACTATTTGCTCTTGTTGTCATTTTTTTTCTTCTTGTTGTTGTTCTTTTTTTGTGGTTTTCTTTTGTCAGATTTCTCTTCCAATTGTTTTAGAAATTATCATTCAATCAATATATTGTGGTTTTAATATGCAGATACATTAGTTCGGTCATACCAATTGGTGCAATGTTTGCAATGACACTTTGGCTTGGGAACACTGCCTACCTCTATATTTCTGTTTCATTCGCTCAGATGTTGAAAGCAATCAGTAAGTAGTACTGTTTGCAGCTGGCTTATGTACTGTAGACTACAGCATAGAAATATACTCATAGGGGAACTGTCATGCGACACTTCATGCTTGATAGATAAGCTTTAGAGGCTGGGCTGGTGACCATCTGCTCAAGTACTTTTTTAATTTGTGCCAAGGGCATCATCTCTCTCTCTCTCTCTCTTTTGGTTTCTTCTGCAGTGCCAGTAGCAGTTTTCATTCTAGGGGTTGCTGCCGGACTCGAAATGATGAGCTGCAGAATGCTTCTCATAATGTCAGTAATCAGTTTGGGTGTTCTTGTGGCTTCTTATGGGGAAATAGATATTAACTGGGTAGGTGTTGTCTATCAAATGGGAGGTGTTGTTGGAGAAGCTTTGAGGCTTATATTTATGGAGATTCTGGTGAAACGAAAAGGCCTGAAGCTCAATCCCATATCTGTGATGTACTATGTTAGCCCATGCAGGCATGTATTTTTATAGTCTAAAAGCTGATGTGTTGAAAATTTTATCTTTTCTGTTTCAACACTATAATTTTCAATTTGATTGGAATCTTCTTGTCAAATGCAGTGCTCTTTGTCTTTTAGTTCCATGGATCTTTTTGGAGAAACCTAAGATGGATGAACAGAGGACATGGAGCTTTCAACCTCTTGTTCTAACCCTAAATTCTCTATGTACCTTTGCCTTGAATCTGTCAGTTTTTCTGGTGATTCAACATACAAGTGCCCTGACAATTCGCGTTGCTGGAGTTGTCAAAGATTGGGTGGTTGTGCTGTTATCCGCATTACTTTTTGCTGATGCGAAATTGACACTGATTAATCTTTTTGGTTATGCTATTGGTAACTTTTCTAACCTCCTCCTCAAAATTCTTCTCCTAGCCCTCTTGTGTGGTTCACTGCAGAGATATTACTATTTAAAGTGCATTACAGTCATGTTCAATGTTCTCTGTGCTGAGCTCCACATAATCTTGTGCAGTCAAATAGGATCAATCTATAAAAAGATGAGATCAGTGAATGCATTTTTGTTTAGGTTCCCGAGATTATCTGCATTTTTTTTGTGATGAGGAGTCGTACGTCAATGGTTGTCCCCAGACGATGGATCAATCCCTTATATTGAAAAACCTGCATTAAATCTTCATCTCTTCTTGCTTTGGTTCAATTTGACTTCTGGCAGGTGCATAATCCTTTTGATTTGTATCTGTGGGTTTGTGCAAACTTTAGAACTTTTGAGAATGGACTGTACCAACTACCATAACTGCAAATATCAACGCTGCTGCTGGTCTTTGGAGAATACCTGAGATTTCTTTTGACCTATTGCAATTGGTTTTGATTTTTTTAGAATTAGAATTAGATTGGACTGACAAAATCATCACTTCTAGTTAGTGATTCTTTGGAGACAGATGCCAACTGATGGTTATGGATCTTAGTAGTACATCATTTTGTAACTTGGAGGGTGATAAGTGTAACGCTGATCTAAACTTCAGTTGATTGGGATGTTTTTGTTTTTCTTATTTCTCATACTAGTTTTTCTAACCATAAGTTTCTGCCTACTGTGTTTATATGTGTGGTAAGAAGTATGATGATTCATGGTACTACTTCATGAGCACTTAATAACATACGGAGTTGTGGTGTTCTGTGCAGCTATTGCAGGTGTAGCCGCATATAATAATCACAAGCTAAAAAAGGGAACTTCCCCAGAAAGTTCAGACGATTCTGAACCCAAACAGTCTGTACCTTTAATACAATCTTCAAATTCCAACAAGTAGATGTATGTGAAGAACAGCCTCACAATTTATCCTGAGGTTTTGCATGTAAATGATGGGAATTGTTCAAGTTCTTGTATTGTTCTTAATTGGGAATGGGAGTGGTTTTCAAATGATGCATTATTTGACATACTGGCTCAAGATTTTGCTTTATGAGAAGCCATAGTGAAACACGGAGATATTTGACTGAAAAGCATTCTTGTGGATGCAACCTTTTCTGGTTGCTGCTGCTTTTGAATCTGGCGGATTTTTGTGATACATGTGATGATAAGAAACAAAAAAAGTTATACTTGTATGACGTAGAGAGTTCGGACCTTGTTCTACACAAAAAAAGGCTGGACAGACATCAAAACATGCTGACAGTTAACACACTACAATGTATTGTGGACATTTTTGAATTTCAGCACTTTGTGGCTGAAATTCTTTTATATAGAAGGCTGTTTGTGCAATTGAATTGTTCTATTCTTTTTCTGTATTATGTCCTGCTCTGTAAATCAGAGTATGACACAATGTTTTCACTGCATAAGTAGGATATTTCAGAATGATAGTTCTTATATATACAAATTGTGAGTTCATGTTGGTAAAATGAGATTTGCAGAATTGCATTGCTCAGCTACTGATAAGTGGAAGATTCCATGGGACTGGCTGTATCCACCAGTTGTTTGATGGAAGTTCTCGGTACGAAGGACTCCGAAGAGTTGACAGGTGATGAATAAGTGAAAATATGTAGCTCAGATTGTTCATTAACATAGGATTTGCTTGTTATTCTCTATTAAATTTATGTTATCAAACATTCACTCTTCTGACAGATCTCTTACGTCGACTTTAGTGAACGAAATTTTGATTCAAATTTACTTCACCATTTCTCTGTATTTTCTATTCTCATGAGTTGTCTGTTTGTTTGGCTGATTTCCATATCATCTTGTACTAGATCTAGTTGTTTCCTATGCAGAAACTTTTAACTTCTATATTAATCTTTGCTTGGTACTCTCTAGATATAGTTTTCAATGGCTCTGGTCACTAGGACTTCAACCATCAGTAGTCCAGGTGTGAATTCATGTTAGTCAGGCTTCATTACTAATACAGTATTAAGTCAGAAACCAAAATTTTTTATCCTACGGCTTATTGGTTCAAGTGCTCACTTCTTTGTATAGGACAAGGGCCAATTAAAGGTCAAGATAGTACACTTGAGACGAGATCAATTATCAAATGAGATTTTTTTAGTGTAGACCTTGACTTTGTTTCAAAATGCCACACCTGGTAGCTGGCATAGAAGAACTTTTTGTATTAACAAAGATAAGGTTTGGCTTTGCCTAATTGTCTCCTCCCGACTATATTCGTCATATTTGGAACTTCTTTATTTTTTTCTTAAGTAGGAAATGTTTTCTGACTTTCAAATCATGTTTGGTTTGTCAAAATTTTGAAAAAATACTTTTTCTATGAGAACAAGTTACATAATATACTTGAAATACCATTTTAACTTGAATATAATATTTTTTTTGAGTTTCACAATTTTTATGATCAAATGCCCCAAGTTCGATTGGCAAGAAAGATAACCATATATAATGCGGTTATTTGCACGAATGTCCTATTTTAGGGTGATGTTTAATTTTTATCCCTTAAATATGTGGTTTTTGGTTTTTTTTTCAGTATAATAGTTTAAGTAGTGATTGAAAACATCCTAGACATAAAAAAAAAAGTTCTTTCGGCATGAGTTTATATTTTCGTATCATAATATGATATAACTTATGTTTTACAAGACATAATAAGTTATGTCGCTTACTTCCTACAGAATTGATGCCCGATAGAGACAGAAGCTTAGTTCAGAACCCACAAGATATAACGTACAAGATATAACTTAATTATTCCAAAACTGATGTCGATAGATGCATAACTCATAAGTGCACTTTAAACTTATACTGAACGAATTAGATACTACACCACTTATGTAAGATAAGACAAAATTTTTCTAAATTTATGCCAAGCAAATTAAATGTTACACAACTAATGACCGATAAAGTAAACGTTGTCTAAACTTATCCCTCGTAAAACTAGATCATCACTAAGGATACTTTAACCCTTAAATTTCAATTAAATAAAAAATATGAGCAAAAATAAAAAATCACAAATTTAATAGATAAAAATTAAAAATATCCCAAAATACGATAAAATGCGTAGAGGGCCCGGACCCGCTAAAGGCAGGGAAAGGACAAAATAGTGATGCCAGAGGGGGGGGGGGGGGGGGGGGACTGCGAATTCCTTCTTCGCTTCCACACTCTCCTACTCTTCTCTTCTCTTTTTGTCTTTTGGCGCAAACATTTTGTTACACACAAGCGAGCGCCACACTATCATTTTACCCCAAAAGTAAAATACACATTTGCCAAAATTTCAAACCACAATTAAACCTCCGTTCTTCTCCAAATCTCCCTCCTCCCTGAACCCGAATTTACAAAACCTAACATCAGAGAGAGAGAGAGAGAGAGAGAGAGAGAGAGAGGGAGGGAGGGAGAAGAGGGAGGAACTCAAGTGGGAGAGGCGATGCGATCGTGGTGGCTGCAGCTTCGGGGCAGCCCATACGCGGCGGTTCTGACGGCGGTGAAGGAGGAAGAAGAATCAGGTCGTTAATGGCCTATTTGCAAATGAACTGGCAGCCGAACCTACTCACCCACAGACGCAAGACTGGTCCTCCTTTAGGGCTTAAAAACCTCGGCAATACCTGTTATATCAACTCCGTCCTTCAGTGCCTCACTTATACCCCTCCTCTTGCTTATTTCTGCCTCAAATCTCAACATTCCGCTTCTTGTAATTCCTCCACTATTTATTATAATCTTGTTTATTTATTTATTAACTTCGCACATGGGCTAAACCCCCCCCCCCCTTTTCTTTAGTATTGATGTTCATCGATGCCTAATTGAGCTGAATGATTAGTGGGGATTCATATAGCTGACTCCAATTAATTTGGTATCAAGGCATGGCAGTTGTTATGGCTATTGTTGATTGATATATTGAACCTTATAGTTTGGGATTGAGGAGTTAGTTGTTGTGGTTATTGAGGATTCATATAGCTGTCTCAAGTCCCTCAACTAGTTCTAAATTGAAGCATGATATTTGTAGTATTTTTATAGTATACGTCAGCTAATTATTTTTAATAGTTGAGGTGTAGTTGGTAGATTGTTTGATTGATGCCCTGGTCTTTTAGCTTTTTTTGAATCCCATTCTATTGCGCAGGTGATTCTGAAGCAGCAGCTGCTTCAGGGAAGAAAAGTGAATGTCCTTTTTGTATATTAGAGAAGCGAATAGCTAGGTCTTTGAGTCTCGATTCAGCACTAGATACTCCGTCCAAGATTAATAGTTGCTTAAAGATTTTCGCCCAGCATTTTAGGTTTGGGAGGCAAGAGGATGCTCATGAATTCTTGCGATATGTCATTGACGCCTGTCACAATACGTGTTTGCGGTTGAAGAAGTTGCAGCAGCAGACAAGGAAGGGTGGCGGAGGTAGTGTTGATGGGAATGGGAATACCATTGTTAAGGAGATCTTTGGGGGTGCTCTGCAGAGCCAGGTCAAGTGCTTGTCATGTGGTGCTGAGTCAAATAAGGTGGACGAGATTATGGATATAAGTCTTGATGTGTTGCACAGTAGCTCACTCAAAGATGCTTTGCAGAGATTTTTTCAGCCTGAGGTTTTGGATGGAAACAACAAGTACAAGTGTGAGAAGTAAGTATTATCCTCTTTCCTTTTCCTATAATTCATATCGTATGATAAACCTGCTGTTTCTTCGCACCTGTTGGAGTAAGGACTTACACTTGTTTAGCTGTAAGAAATTGGTGACAGCAAGGAAGCAAATGTCAATTCTTCAAGCACCAAATGTTCTTGTCATTCAGCTCAAGGTACAAAACAGTAGGAATTTTCTGTCTTTTGTATTTTACTGTCAACTGCCAATGCTAACTTTCATTTGGTTGTGAATAGAGGTTTGAAGGAATATATGGTGGGAAGATTGATAAGCCCATTGCATTCGAGGAGGTTCTAGTGCTTTCAAGCTACATGTGCAAAGCGAGTCAGGTGTGTGCAGTAATGATTAAGTTCAATATATGCTGTTTTGCTCCCCCACCACTGGATTTATTCTTTTCCAATTAAATTCAGACCATATTCAATGAAGCTATTCTACTGTGGTGCCAACTGTAAAATTTGTAGTTTTTTCAGCATTTTATTTGGAGAAAATCATTATGTGGTATTGACCCTATTTGTTCAGCACTGGTGCCCTTCCTCAGAGCCTGCCATGGTAGCTGGTTTTCAAAGGATTAACCTTTTATTTGACAATGAGTTCTGCATCTTTTATTTTTTACCATTGAACTTGATTATTGTTTCACATGTAACTGAAAGGTTATTTTCATCACCCGATAGGCTGACCTGTAGGCACCAATGCATGATGGTTTCTCGAATTCGTATGGTAGATAGAGTTTCTATGGGTTTCTATCCGTCATCTGTGATGTTTCCCCTTCATTTTGGCAATGCACCTTCTTTCATCCAAGGAGACATAGAAGTTTTATATAACACAGTTGTTAAAAAATGTTTTTAAGGAAATCACAGGCTTATCTGGATAACTAGGGGTTGTTTGGTGGTCAAGATGAAATTCACTATAGTATTACTATCCTTTTCTTTTCTTGATTATAATTAAAGAGATGGTATTACTATTCTTTTCGTTTGGTAAGTCGAAGTAATATACTATTCTTTTCCTTGGGTTTGGTAAGTCGAAGTAATATTGGGTATCCACTCCAGTAAATATTTCATCATGTTCTATGCAAATTCATGTTGCCCTTGAACAAAATTACATTCTTAATTGCAATGGCTAGTGTAGAGTTGTAAAGTCTTTGTGATGCGGGGTAGTGGACGGAGAAAAGATCAAGGGAGGCTGCTCAAGAGGGCAGAGATGTCACCAACAACAATTACACTGGGGTATTGTAATGGTAAGGGATGATGATCCTAGGGTATGTGAGGGGGAAGCTATGATGGTAATAGTTTGAATAAGGGGATTGCAAATGGGAGAATGAAGACGCTAGAATGGATGAGAGCTATCGGTGGGAGTGTCCAATCTTGCTGCGTACTAGTGTAACTGGGAGAGGGGAATAAGGCGGAATGAAGGGACAAAAATGAACTGGGTTTGATCTGTCCCATCTAGTTATTGATCTTTTTTTGATAAGAAAAAATTGCTAACCATCTAATTGTTGATCAAAATACGTTTTTGACTAATGCCTTGTCATACTAGAGCCTGAAATGTTGTCACCAACTCTTGGACGGATCAATGTAGGGAGACCCAGCTCTGCAATAATACATAGAGAATGAGGGATTGCATGCAATTAATTTCACTTGCATTTGGAATCTACACATGTAGTTAGGGGTTCCAATTGAAATTTCTCGTACTAATTTCCCTGCATATCTGTGGTATTCTCTTTTTCAAACTGCTTTGTGATGTGTTACTTGAGTCAAAGACTCGAGGGTCTTTTGGAAATAATATCTCTATCTCTATGAGGTAGGGCTAAGGTCTGCGTACATGTTACCGGTTACCCTTCGCGGACCCCACTTGTGGGAATACACTGGCTATGATGTTGTTGTTATAATTTCTGTGCATTGCTTGATCATACTTTCCGTACCTGTCAGTAAAATCTGCATAGAAGATAGGACTGCACCCTACACTGTTGATATAAAATAGTAATTATACTAGTAGTATTTTTAGAAGGGCTTGGAATATGGTTCCGCCTGTGTTAATGTGGGTAGTTTGGAGAGAGAGAGAAATAGGAGAGCTTTTGAAGGAGTAGAATCGAGTTTCGCTCAGTTGAGGGATAGTCTTCGATCCCTTATTTTCTTATGGTGTAAACAAAAAGTTCCCTGTTGTATATATGATTGAGTGGACTTTGTAGAGTATCATATTCTGTAGATTCTTTATTTTTTGGTATATCTCTTGTATACGGCTAGTTTGGCCATGTTTATAAATGAAAATACACTTGATAAAAATAGATTATACTAGTATTTTACTTTACATCAAAAATAAGATAGCAATTCTACTAGTGAACTCCTTTCTTGCTCACTAACTTATGCATGTTCTCTGATCTTTGATTTCGGAAATTTGTGGTCTCATATGTTCGCAACTTAAGGTTCAGGCAATCTCATCATATTAACAGTGATGGAATATGCATATATATTGGAGAAGGTAAACTGGCTGAGATTGTACTTCGGAGAGAGTTCATTTTGTATATGTTTCTTTGGAGACACTGTTTTTTGGCATTCTTGATACATGGTACAATGGATTTAAGATTTATAATGGGTTGTATCAATTTGGGCATAATAGTATAAGGTACATGTAGGTGTGTTTGAACTGTCTTCTTTCAGAATTGTACCAGTAATTCCTGCTGACTGAACAGTAGTTCACATATATAAGTTTAATGATGTGGAGTTGCAGTGTAGTGTTCATCCTAGCTGATTGAACACTAAACTTTTAGTAAATAATTTGAGAAATAAGCTACATCTCTCTCATAGTCAAGTTACTTCATGTTCTTTAATTTGCAGGATCTGCATCCAGAATACAATCTTTTTGGAACGATTGTCCACTCAGGCTTTTCACCAGATTCAGGGCACTATTATGCATATATCAAGGTGACAGCTTCATTTTGTATCAATTGCCCCTCACATTTTTTTTTCCTGAGAAATATTAAAAAGCTATTAAAAATAAAAGTCAAATCATTTGCTTATAATTTCACATGCAAAAGTTGCCGTGTTGTCAACATCATTACTGGGGAAAAACTCTGTCTCAAGAGTCTCAACTTTTCTTCATTCTTTACTTGGTATTGTAAAAGATGATAGTTGTTAGATGATAGAGGCAATCATAGTTTTATGTTACCTGATTGTTTGTGTTTTGATTTTGGTTGGCTGTTTAACAGGATACTATGGGTCGTTGGTTCTGCTGTAATGATTCTTACGTTTCTCCTAAACTCTTGCAAGAAGTGTTGTCGGAGAAGGTGTACATCCTTTTCTTCTCTCGTACCAAACAGAGGTCACCACCCACCAAGACATGTTTATCAATTAATGGGTCAAAGTCCAATCACTCCAATGGCTTGGCTAAATCCAAAATCTTGACCAGTGACTTAGCAAAAGCAGAAAACGGAAAACAAGTTTTAGGCCACCCCTCCGAGAAAGAAAATGCAATGACATCTAAGGTCAGTAAAGTGCATTCAAGCCCAGTGAGAGAGTTGGGCATATTTGAAAGATCTTCCATCAAGAAGGTATCTACCTCTGGTAATATCAAAATGGTTTTTCATCCAAGAGAATCTGGCAATAGAACTGGTGGTGTGAGAGCATCAGTTCTTACAGGGAAAGAGATTACATCATTACCAGACAGGAATGGTGTTAACAAAAGTTGTGGTAATGGCCAAGTGACAAGATCACATGCCTCAATGAATGGAAATGGAAATGGAAATGGAAAACTTCCAATTGTAGCAACCAGCCCTGTAGCAGACGGTCCCCATCAAGATTATGGTGGAAGTAATGGAAATGCTGCAGGAAAGGATCCATACCCCAAAGAGGTGACTAGATCATCATCTTTATCAAATGGAAATGGCAAAACCCTATGTGTTGCAACAGATACCTTGAGGGGAAGTCTGCATAGAAATAATGGGGAGAATAGTGAAAGTCTGGCAGCAATAACTTCTGTATACAGGGATATGTCCAATGGCCATGTTGAATCGTCTTCTATCTCAGGTTCAAAGAGAAAATCACCAGATCAATGCATCCTGCTTGATCATGATGCTCAGTCTCGTGCAAAGGTGGAAGAATTAAAAAAAGAGTATGTTACTCTATCTTTGATTACTTGCATTCCTTTGCCGTAGTATTATTATAGCACAGTGATTGAAGTTTTGAACTCGTTATACTTGTCCTTACATTTGCTAGAACTTGAGATTATGTGCTTTGAAAATGCTAGGGGTTTCTTTTACATGGTTTGTTCTCCGAAGTAGCTTTAGCTGAATTTTGATCTTGCCTTTTGCGGGGGTTCTCCTGATTGCATAGGATGCAAATACTTTTTGCTTTGTATTGTCATCTCTCTTTATTTGGCCATATATTATATATCCTTGAGAATGAATAAACTAGAACCACTCATCTCTATGATGTTGGTCAACCATATCTTATGTTGGCCTCACTAACAATATACTGAGAAGAGTTCTGGGGAAGGAGGTTGAGTAGGACTTTGACCCTAGCTGTTGAGTTCAGATTCTTACTGTTCTCAAGCTATATAATCGGGAAGCTCCCTTTTGCTGTCATCACCTTTAGTGGTTAGAGATCGTGAAGTACTTTCTGCTTCCTGTGTCCTGCTAAATAAACTTTTTTTTTCTTGAAACTGGCAACTAGCTAAATAAACTTTCAACAACTTTATCTTATATCCGCAATGTGATTATTTAACCCTATCTTTCTAATGAGTTTCAGGCTCCATCAGGAAGCTTCATCATTTCTAAGAACATGTGGTTGGTCAGAAGAAGTCTATGCTTTTATGCGTTCCAAGAAGTCGGGGGCACTATCAGACTTTCAAGCATCAGATGTTAATGCGATGAAGTATGTTCCTCTAGCTTTGCAGTTTGAAGTAGTTCAATTAAGAGTACTTGCTTGTCCTTGAGGTCGGAAGTTGCTTTCCTCTTCTTTGTTTGCTTTAGTACATATTTCAATAAATTAGATACTATGGAAAACGCAAATATGTATGGGGTACTATTACCTTGTTTCTTATCATTGCTTATTCCGAACTTGTTTGACCTGTTATCTTTTTGTCTTTTTCATTAGATGATGCAGTATTCTACTACCTTCATAAAAGTAAACTAACATTTCTGTGTACATGTTTAAGTTTTGGGGTGTAGTTGCATATATTTTCTACTATCTTTGTAGTTCGACCAAACTGAAAGGCAATAACACATCCAAACTTTCTTCTTCAGCTTTTGTGTTAATTAAACTATGTTGCTCAAGATGGACGTGGACTGTCTTGCATAGGGTGATAATGGGAAAAGGTTCCCTTGAAGTGAATTTGTATGTTAAACATGATAAAGTTAACTGTCCACGGATATGTTTAAGTTCCAAGACAATTGCATTTTTACTTCTTCCCAGTGAGAAATCTATCAGTGAAACTAATGCCCGTACTGAACATTTGGATTTAATGCCATTGGGGTTCCTTTTTTTTTGTGTGGGGGGGGTGGGTGGGTGGGTGGGGGGGGGCACAATTGTTTGGTCACCAATATCGAAGCTGGTTAAGCTTTTTTTTTTTTAAAGATTTTAATGTATATGTCGAGTTGATTCTATCTGGGTTTAGAATAGTATAGTACAAATTTCATTTCTGTCAGTGGTTAACTTTGATATGCCCTCGATGGTGGTGTAGTGTTGTCCCTTTTAGTTTTGGTGCAATCATCAAGGAAAATTTGAACTATTATTCTACTAAAATGTAAGTGGTCCAAAAATGAGCATAAAGTGAATTGTCTGGAAAATTTTAACGGTGTTAACATTGAAGTAGGCCCCGAAATATCTCTTTATAATAGAATTATGGGGAAATCATGGAGATGCATGCAGAAAAATTATCTTGCAAACTACACAAGAAGTTTTTAATTTGAGAAAGTCGATTTAGTTTAGGGACTGTGGTGACTGTAGATGTTAAAAAGGGGACGAGCTAGACCTAAAATCACTTGGAAAGAAGTTGTCTTGAAAGACTTATGATCTGTTGGATCCACACAGACCTAGCGTAAGTAGGACAGACTGGAAGAAAAAGATCTGAATAGGTGAATACCTATCAGTTGGGACCATATTTTTGCTACATTAGTATATTTACTTTGGGTCTTACGTTTTCGAGGAGTCTTTTGGTCTTAGCTGAGATTTATATGCCAACAATTATTACTATTGTTGTTATAACCAAAAATGAGCATAAAGTTGATTGCGGAGGAATTTTACAGTGTTAGCATTGAAGTAGGTCCCAAAATATTTATTATAGAATTATGGGGAAATCATGGAGAAGTGTGCAGAAGAAATATCTTGCAAACTGCATGGGAAGTTTTTAATTTGAGAAAGCGGATTTAGTTTAGGGACCATGGTGAGTGAAGGTGTTAAAAGGGGACGAGGTAGACCTAAAATCACTTGGAAGGAATGTCTTGAAAGACACAATCTCTTGGATCCACACAGACCTAGCGAAAGTAGGACCGATTGGAAGAAAGAGATCTGAATAGGAGAATACCTATCAGCTGCGACCATGCTTTTGTTACATTAGTATATTTTCAGGTCTTATGTTTTCTAGGAGTCTTTTGGTCTTAGCTGAGATTTATATGCCAACAATTATTATTATTGTTTTACTATTGTTGTTGTTATTATACAATATGGGATCGAGCTTAAATAGAGCAGGATGGTCAGTGAGGATTCGTATGGTCGATCCCAACTTGCTCGGGAATGAGGCATAGTGGTTGTTGGACTTAGCTTAGGGACAATCTATAACAAAAAGAAGGAAAAGTGAAATTTCTCTCATCTTTTTCTGTGAAACAGGGAAAAGATTTCTCTGTTTCCCCTCCAGCATTTTCCTGCTTGAGTGTTATTTAATCAGCAAAGCAGCGCTTCACATCCAAATTGGCCCAGTAATGCTTCATGGTCTACCCAATAGTGCTTCATATCTAAACTACTCTTTGTCTAAGATTGGTAAACGTAACAAAGCAGACATTGTTTTTGGTTCTTTTTACTCTGGCTAAAAGTTCTGTAGCCATACATAATTTAATTTGGGACAAGAAAGTACTGTTCCAATATGTTGAACCTTAATGGTTGGTAAAGCTTCTTTGGTATTGAAATGAGATGGGTAATGGAGTGGATTGACTACATAGGATTCATATAGTTTCAATTCGAATTAATAGCATTGAGCCATAATTGAGTTTTGTCCACAGTGAATGGAAAATTTGGTTTTATCGAAAGTGATTGACAAGTGTTTTTCCTTCCTTTTTTCGAAGGCAAGTGACCAGCAAGCTCTTTTTTATGCTATTCTTGCTTTTAGTGTGGTGCGTGAAGATTTTCTTTTTTTGCCTCTTTGAATTCAGATCTGATTGTTGAATTCCCTGAATCCTTTGTCGGCATCCACCACTCACAAGTCACATCGTGTGCTGTTTTTTTTTCCCGGAGAGAAAAAACATGTGCTGTTTGTTGTTGCCTTGGCTCATATTCTATATGTCCTTTCGACTGCACAATTCAACCTTCCTTCTTTTGTCCTGTTTCTTTTTTCTTTTTCCTAATATGCAGTATATGAACTGAGAGACAAGTGTGTCTCTAATTTGTTGTGCCCGGTGCTGTTAGCTTGCCATTATATTATTTTGTGATAATTCTTGTAGCTTGTATTGCAAAAATTTTTTTGATTAAAAATAAAAAGGAAAAAAATACCATTTGAGCACGTCAAAATCCAAGAAAACATCAGGGTTAAAACAGGTGTAAGATTAACCCAACAAAAGAGTAGAATTAAGCATCTGTCCTTGAGCTTGGAGTTGGCAGTTGAAGTCCCATCAAAGCATCTTTGGTTCCTCTCTGTCCATAAGCACCACAAAATAGTAGCTGGAACCATAGACCAGATTCTTTTGATGGATTTCTCAACTAACCTTTAGTTCCAGTTAACAAAAATGCAAAATCTCTATGATACTAGAGGGCATAACCCACTGTAAGACAAAGAGGGATAGGTACATAGACAATAGACCAGATGTCTGAAGCAACATGGCAATGTAAGAATAGATGATTGACATATTCTCGACTGTTAAGGCACATGTAGCATCTGTTAGCTATGTGAAATTTCCTTCTTTTGAGATTATCTTGAGTCAGAACTCAGAAGGCAGTGGTAAGATCTGCGTACACTCTACCCTCCCCAGACTCCACTTGTGGGATTTCACTGGGTATGTTGTTGAGTCAGAAGGCATTTTTTAAGGCTAACCAACAGAAGTCATTGATCTTGGGAGGCATTTTCACCTGTCATACAAGCTTCCAAGGCCACTGATCAATTAGAGCTTTATTGGAGCTCATGAGTTGATAGTTGGCTTTGACCGAGTATAAGCCATCCAATCTGTTGCCCCATCTGTGAACATGTCCTCTTCCTGAGGATTGATGGCAATATGCTGTAAAATGCCAAGGAGGCCTGACAATTCTTCAAACTCCCAGTCATTCAGATTTCTTCTCAAGCTTGGACACCAAGTATTTCCCTCTCAATTCTCGAAAACAGTAAAGTCACGATTGGAAGCAGTGGAAAAAATCGTAGGGTAAGCTTAAGCTTCCTTCAGAGTCAATTGGCCTAACCATAAATCTTTCCAGAAAAGAATATGATTCCCATCACCCACATGCAAAGGTGAATTCATTGAGAATTCGGGCCACAGGTTCCTGATTCTTTTCCAAAGTCCACAACCATGAGGGAGCCTGCTGGTGTTGAAGACCCAATGACTATCACCATCATATTTGGCTTGAATCACCTCCTTCTAAAGGCTCATTCCTTCTGATTGTATCTCCAATGCCATTTCAGGAGCATGCTTTTGCTGTGCAGAGCCAGGTCTTCCATCCCTAGCCCCCCAAGAGATTTGGGAAGAATACCCTTGTCCCATTTCATCAAGTGGACTTTATGGTCCTTGTTGTTGCCCTCCCATAGGAAAGAACACCTAAGTGCTTTTCTCATGCCTATTTAGCTAGTGAGTAGTGGGGCATTGGTCATAGCCGAAATTCTGTCAAGATGCTGAAGGACTTCTGATGGGATCGGAATTAGGGACATAAAATAAGTAGGGATGCTGCCACCAAAAGAAAGATATTGTTGTTGCCAGGAAGCTAGTCTCTTTTTCAGTTTCTGAACAATCCCACTCCATATCTCAGTTGATTTGTACTTGGCACCAAAAGGAAGTCCCAGATAGGTGGTTGGAAAACAATCTGTATTGCAACACATAATCTCGGCCAGCTCATCCAATTCTGGAACCCAATTAACAGGATAAATGACACTTTAAATATGTTATGTGAAGCCCAGAGAGTTCCTCAAAGATTATTAAAGTAATGTTTAAGTGTTGGACCTGGGACCTCTCAGCACCACAGAAGATGTGTGAGTGTCATCAGCAAACAACCAGTGGGAAACAGAGTCTGAGATATTTGTTCCACTGCCAATACCAAACCCTCCAGCAAGTTGAGTTGTTTAGCCTTGTCTATCATCCTGCTAAGACCCTCCATGACTAGTATGAAAAGAAAGGGGGACATAGGGTCCCCTTGCCTATTCCTCTCTTGGGAGAGAAAAATCCAACTGGACTCCTGTTAACCAACACAGAATATTTAACTGTAGAGAATGAGAATTTAATCCGTTTGTCTCCAAAGCCCATCTGCCTGAAGATAGATAATAAATACTTCCTGTTTAATTTTTCAAAGGCCTTTTCTATGTCCAGTTTAAATTTTAGCCCAGAAACACCACTTTTAAGTCTCCAGTCAAGGGTGGGCCTTAGTAGCAATGAGAGCAGCATCTGTGATCTTTTTTTTTTTTTTTAGATGAAGTAAGATGTTATCATTGATACATCATTGATATATGGCAACTGGAAGGTGCCAAATTACAAAGCATCTGTGATCTGTCTGCCTTTAATGAAATTTCTGGAAACTTTAAAAAATCTTGGTTTAGAAAAGATTAGAAATGAGGATGACTTGCAATTCCCTACCGAGTCTTTGTTGTGGTCATGATGAACTTTTGGCTGAGTAACAAGTGCATGTAGGTCAATCACAAAAGGAAAATGAGGATAAGATGGTAGTGGACTAAAGGCTCACTGATCTATGGATATCATTTGTCTGCCATTCATTTCTTGAACTATGGAAATCTGTTGGATGTATTTGCTGAACTTGTATTGTCAATGAACAATTATCATGGAGTCCGTTACCAACTATTACGTAGATCTGACTTGAGAGTGTGACAATGCTTACACATGCCTTTATACTTTCTATCTTCTTTTTATCTTACAAGTTACGACTGAGAATGTTTTGTGCTAAATATTGTTTGTCTTGCAGGGAATTATTGATTACAGATGCCAAATCAATGTTCATCTCACAGCTTCCTCAATCATTGAAGGGAAGTCTTATTGAACGTCTAACATCATTTAGTCAAGGAACACCACCCTCCAGTACCTAAGCACACTCAGACATGGTATGTGCAGAAGCAGAGTGGTCTTTTCAGGTTTTAAGGTGCAAACTCATGATATGTCGATCTATCAGCTGCCATTGTATTTCACGTGAATTACCCTTGAAAATTTTGCAGTCCATTGACGAAGGTGCTGATTTTCTTGGGCTGTATACTTTGTCACTTGGAGATGGGATGTTTGTTTGCGACGACTAATATTGTATGTCGCACGGTGAAGGGAGCAACGAGTATAAGTTGTCCTTAATTTTTTTCACTCAGCTGTAATGTGTTGCCAAATGTGTTCAGTCAGGTAAAAGAGGAAAGCAACGTGCCAACATATTATTCTGGTAGACATTTTCTTGAGAGTCAAGAGAGCCTATAGAAGATGCGTAAATTCCTTTCGTGCTGTATGATATATGCCCTTTTTGGCCGTAGTTTAGCATGTAATCCTCATTTTATGGATGTTTACCAATTTTTTTCCATAAAATTGTGGTCGGGGTTGTATTCTTGAATCTAGAGTTGAGGTTTTACTTTTGAACATACATACATACATACATACAATTATAATACTCCATCAGATAATTGTTGAAGGAATTTCATATTCATAGATTTGTGTCTCAGATTTCTAAAAGATAATGGTTTGATATATGTCTCGTCTCTATTAGGAAAATTATCGGTGTTCTTGCAGCAATTTTTATTTTTTACTTGATATTACATTGAGTATCATGCTAAGTGCACTAAGCCTAAGTTTGTTCAAGGAGCGGATTCATTATCCATTTATCCTCACTTTTGAAGACTGCAATTGACTCCAGATGAATTTTTCAATCCAAATAAAACACCAAGTAAGAATAATCACTTGCCGTTGTTTTACTCATGAGTTTGTTCACTGTTTTTCCATTTTCTAGAGTACTCTATAATGTCATTGGTTACACAATACAGCCTTATGAGGGAATGACAGGTCCACTCAGAAGCCCCTAGAAAATGCTGTCGTGCTGGAAAATTATAATGCTGTCATACCCATTGCATGAAAAAGAAAATAAAAGGAAGAAGTTGGCATGCTGCAAATATTGACTAATTAATTGGCATGCAGCAAATGTAGATTTTGTAAGTTTCAAGATTTTGTTGAAATTGTAATATTGAACTATGTCATCAGTGACACGGGCATCTTTTTCTTTCTCTATACATTGAGCGCTACATTAACATAGAGATAAAAAAAAACATTAAGAGCCCGTTTGGATGAGCTTAAAAAAAGTAATTTTTATGTATAAAGTGTTTTTAGAACTTTGAAGTGCTGAAAGTTATTTTTATAAATAAGCAGTTGAGTGTTTGGATAAAAGTGCTTATGATGTGAATTTTAGGGTTAAAAGAATAAAAAAGCTAGTTTGGGAATTTAGTTAAAATATAAGGGATATAAAAGTAATTTTCATGGTCAAAGAAAATGACTTTAAGCACTTTGGAAAAAAAAGTTAGGAATACTAACTTTTTCATTTTTGACTGACTTTAAGAATTTTATGGCTTAAAGTCAGCATTAGGCAAACACGTCCAGAAGCTAAAAAGGAGCTTTAAGTTGGTTTTGACCAACTTAAAGCCAATCCAAACGGGCTCTAAGAGAAAAAGTTCCGCATTTTTTGATTCTTGATAGCAGGAGAAATAGTCTTTTTTTTTGAGCAAAGTGAAGTATATCATAAATTATAAGAAAATAATCTGTAAAGAAAAATACAATATGAATAATATTTTTATAAGGTGATAAATTAAAAGAGTGTTACACGTAAAATTTTTGGTGTTATTATTTCTCTATTTAATTTTTATTATTTTAATTAAATATATTTTTATGTTTATCCGTATTTTCTCAATAAATCTACCATATTTTTTCCTTGTTTTCTTATCGATATTTTAATTAAAGCCCGACTTATTTAAATGCACGTTAGCATTCGGAGGAAGCACTAAGCTTGACTAATCTCGATTCACTCCCGAAGCGGCTACCTAGAAATTTCTACAACCTAATAGAGTTTCCCCAACAATCTTAAATATATTTATAGTAGAGAAGCATATTTGTCTCATCAATTTCAGTATCATCAACTACTCTGAATACACAAAAATTTTCTCTAAAAATGGGAGATGAAGTAGTACTACTTGACTTCTGGCCTAGTCCCTTTGGTATGAGGGTGAGAATTTCCCTGAAAGAAAAGGGCATAGACTATGAATACAAGGAAGAAAATTTGAACAACAAGAGCTCATTGCTCCTCAAAATGAACCTTGTCCATAAGCAAATCCCAGTTTTGATTCACAATGGAAAGCCTGTTTGTGAATCCCTCATCATTGTTCAGTACATTGATGAAGTTCAGTACATTGATGAATCCCTCATCAAGGCGTATTACCAGTTATGTGTACTTTTTTTTCTTCGCTAGATTTTTTTTTCCCAATGGATTTTTACTAGTAAGGTTTCAACGAGGCTCAACATCTATGAGTCTTCAGGATATTTATTCTTTCATTATGATTTTGTTTTACTTGGACACCCAAGGGGAGTAATAGCAGCCAAGTAGTGACCATCCACTTATCCACTTAATATTATCTTCAATTTAAATAATTGTGTGGGGCGCACTTCAAGTGGGCAAGTTTCCCACATCTTCCTTTTTCTTCTCTATAAATTTCTAAGCTTCAATTGAAATGTACAGAACAAAAAACTAAGAAATACATACACTGTCTTCTCTTTTACTCTCTTTTATGTTCCTTACTCTTTTCGTCTAATTAATTGTTAAGGTAGTATATTTATAAAATATATATATATATATATATATATATATATATATAAAGTTAAATTAATTTTTCTGTAGTGAATGCTTAATTTCCCTGACTTATTTATATATTTACTTTTTATTTATATTTTCAATCTTTTAATTGAAAATTGTAACTTCGCCTTACTTGACGAAAGCGATGACATATTTACAAGGGATTAATAAATTGATTCTGTAATGACTATTTGTACACAGAAAAATAAAAAATTGAATACATTCAAGTGCTATATATATGTACAATAACTAGCAAATCAGTATTAGGCAATTTCTTGCAATTCCATTGCATAACACAATCCTTTTCTTTGGGGAAAAAAAAATGGGTGATGAAGTTGTCCTTTTGGATACCTATGTGAGTGTGTTTGGGATGAGGGTGAGGATTGCCCTAGCTGAAAAGGGGATCAAATATGAATACAAAGAGGAGGATTTGATGAACAAAAGCCCTCTACTCTTACAAATGAATCCAATTCACAAGAAAATCCCAGTGTTGATCCACAATGGAAAACCAATTTGTGAGACACAAATAATTGTTGAGTACATAGATGAAGTTTGGAAGGACAAGTTACCACCCTTGATGCCTTCTCATCCTTACAACAGAGCTCATACTAGGTTTTGGGCTGATTATATTGGAAAAAAGGTATGTAGATAGTTGATCTAGAAATCTTAATAGTTTAGCTAATTAGCTATATGAAATATCACTTTATTGAAAAATATGTCCAAATTTACTTTAACTTTGATTATGTGGTTTGAAATAACCTTTGGTTGTAGCTCCATTAAAGTTCAAGGTCAAAATCTAATTTTTTTAAAAATAAGTCGAATCAATAAATATGCAAGGTCATAGTAGACAAAGGGATTATTCAGATGTTAAAGTACGTCCACCTTTAATTTTGAGGTTGTGAGTTCGAGTGTAAGGTCATAATCGATCCAAAATTTGAATGGTTAAGATGAATAGATCAATTTGCGCTAAAAAAAAGTCATAATCAACCCTTCCAATTCAAAATCATTTTTTATTTGTTTATTTGCTCATTTGTTATTTGTTTAATTATTAAATTAAGCTAGTAAAACCTTTTTCATTTAATCATCATAACTATGTGAAACCAAACAAATTTGTTTTTATATAATTTGATAACTTTATCCAAAGTTTATTTGTAAGTAATTTGGTTATATAGGCTGCCCATATTGTCCCAAACTTGGGCACATTGGATGGTTTATATTTTGAGAAAATTACCTATGCCCTGTATTTATCTGAAATAGCTAGAGTTCAAGAATTATAATACATAACAGAGTTTGAGTTTTATCTGTTTAGCTCTGTGAGTCGTATCAATTCACTTTATATATGTTTGCTTTGATATAGAGCAAATAGATACAGAGCTAACAGATACAATAGATCGATACACATTATGACATTATTTTTTTGGGAGAGAATGCAGATTTATAATGGTGGAATGAAAATTTGGAGCTCAAAAGTGGAAGAGCATGAAACAGCCAATAAAGAGTTCATAGAGTGTTTGAAGGTATTGGAAGGGGAATTAGGAGACAAGCCATACTTTGATGGGGAAAATTTTGGGGTTGTGGATATGGCTTTTATTCCTTACTATAGTTGGTTTCCTGTTTATAAAAAAATTAGCAACTTAAACATAGAAGCAGAGTGTCCAAAGTTTGTGGCATGGGCAAAGAGGTGTATGCAAAAGGAGAGTGTCTCTAAGTCTCTTGTTGATCCTGACAAAGTCTATGAGTATGTTGTCATGTTTAGACAGAAGATGGGCATTGCCTAAAAGACGGATCTAGAACGGAGTTGTGCAGGTTCAACTGAACGTTGTTGTTTCTAGTTCGAACTATGTTTAAATTGTATGCATATAATAAGATTACACTCGTTCTGAATTTGGTTAGGTAGATTCTAATTCGCTTCATCTATTGTAATGTAATATTGGAGATTTTGTAATAGTGTGATATGGTAGATTTTGCTTTTTCAACGTCTCTCACAAGAAATCCTATGCTTTAGCAATTGTATACTATCATATGGGAGTTTGAAGCAATGTTTATGTTGTCTTACGTGTGATCTACAAGTCATGAATTTAAGTTGTAAAAACGATTTCCTATGCAAATAATAACATGTGATTTATTTCAAAATTAATATGTGCACTTGTAACACCTTTTTATTTTTTGTTTTTAAAGCATCCTCAAATATGCAGAAATCATATATTTTGCGATGAATATTGTTATCATTTTATTAACCTTTACTATTACGATAATTTTAATGAAAATAAGAGTAAAGTAGTATGACTTATTCATGAAAAATATTAGGTAATTTTTTATTTTTTTTAAATCTTTTTTCCCTCTTGAATGGAATAAGTAAAAAAATACTTTACTCTTCCATCTCTCGAAGGGATGCAGTGACGTTGAAGCGGCATGATGTTGAAATCTACCTTAATATCCATAATTTTTCTAACTATAACAAATTTGATTTCCATAAAATTGTTGGCGAAAATATCATAAATTAAAGTTGAAAAGTAAATGAATAAAAATAAATAAATAAATATTATATTCATATTGAAGTGCGAATATCTAGTTCTTTTTAAAGGGATTCAAATTTACTATAAAATAATTATCACCGATCCAATAATACATAACTTGACTAATTAAAAAATTCAAAACTCCACCAATAAAAATACCTTTCTTCAATAAAAAACTACTCTCTTTGAGGCATAATGGTTGTTGGACTTAATTCAGGGACAATCAATAACAAAAATGCTAATATAAATATCTACAAAATAATATTACAAGGTGTTATTATGCAAATATCTTGGATATAATCATATAAAAAATGATCATTTTGGGTATAACATTTTTGAAACTAAATAATTTTGACATAATACCATCCGAATCAAATAGAGATATTAATAAGCAAACTAACCAGTTGATGATAACAATATAACTAGATAAATATAAATATTAACTTGTAATATTTATATATAATGGCGTAAGTAGACTTTAAGTTTGAATTCCTCTTGTTATTTACTTATTTTTAGTATTTTACTTATTTTTTTAATTATTTTTATTATGTCCATGGGTCAGCCCAACCATATTGCTCAAGTCCCACATGTCATTGAGCTTATTCAGTTCAAACTAAAAAGTAATATTTTAAATAAATTTCAAATTTTTTAGTTCAATTATATTAAATTATGAATTGAACTGAGCCGATTCAACTGACCTAACTTATATTAACCGCTCTAATTGCGCTAAGCACACTAAACTTAATATTAATTAAAAAAATATTAAAGAGACGAATTTATTATCCACAAATTTTAAAGATTGAGATTGATCGTAAGAATCGACTCCAAGAGAATTTTTCGAAAATAAGAATAACCACTTACCATTGTTTAACTCATAAATGTGTTCACTGCTTTACCATTTTCTAGAGTACTCTAATGTCGCTGGCCACGTGATAAAGTCTTATCACACAAAGTCACTAGAAAATGCTGTCGTGCTGGAACATTCTACTTTTTTTTCGTCATTATTAACTTAATTATTTTAAGATAATAATAAATAGAAACATAGTTTGTAAGGAGTTTTTTTTAGTTTTTCAATTTTCCTTGCGTAGGATCCATTTAAAGGAAGTCTTCGACGGTCTCTCTTTTTTTTTTTTTTTTTTTTTTTTTTTTTTTTTTTTTTTTACAGGGGCGGAGGTATAGTTTCATTAATGGATTTGATGGAATTTAGTAATTTTGATCTAAATTTTATATTTATATTTGAAAAAAATCACTTATTAAGTATTATTTTTTTGTCCTATTTTATATGGTACCTTTTGAAACAATTTTAACATATTTATGTAGCTGGAAATCATTTCACTAAGAATAAAAAAAAATTCAAAGTTAAATTATTTTTAGTTATAATAAAATGATACTATTTTTGAGATAGGATTAAAAAAATATCATCTAAATAAAACCGGAAATAATATTTACCCATAATTCAATAAATTGTCTCTTCTAGAATATTGGTGAAGTTAGCTCAAGTTTCTCTTAATTTGTGTAACAAGCTTTGAATTTTCAATCACATCAAATCATAAACATTAAGAAACGAAACAAGTGGCATGATATGTAGGTATAAATTTATTATTTTTTTTTCAAAAAAAATGGCAATTTTTTAGTCATCCTATTTATTCGAGGATTCTTACTATTTGTAAGCTTTAGAAACACGGCGAAAAAAGATAATATGGAGATGATCATTTATGCAATTTATTTATGTTTTTCTAATTTTAATTATTTGATAAAAAATAATTAGACAGAATATATTGTAACTTCAACTTATATTAGAAATAATTTTAAATAGAAAATTAATTACGAAGGATAGAAGATTTGGTGAGATAATGAAGCATTATCTCACTTATTCTTTTATACTATTAACGGTGTTGTCAGTCGTCAATCAAATGGCATGCAAAGACTTCTCTAGCAGGTCCACACTCTTGCACCAATTTCATCCCGTTCTATAGATATTTTTTTGACTTTTTGCTTAGTATTAGATTGTTAATTTTAGAGTTTAATTAATTTAAATTTATATAAAAAAAATTATTTTTGAATAAAAAATATTTTTTATCAAATACAATCTCATTTCTAATTAAAATTCAATTCTGAAATCTTTAATGACAGGCAGATCAGAAATTAAAGTTTGTCGATTCATATATTGGCCTTGAGTTAATATTATAATAAATAGGTCCATGATACTTTTTAAATAAATACTTAGTATATTTTTTAATATATTTGTACATGTAATATTAATATATATAAAATAAATTCCCGTAAATCTATAATTAATCCTCCAAATTCACTCCCATTTCTAGTAAAAGCTACTTTCTTTGTCCATCTTTATTTGTCTATTACATTATCTTGAGATGTCTAACAATATTTGTCCAATTTATGAAATTGAGAGATAATTTAATTTAATTCCTAATTTAATATTATCATTAATTAATAGTCATTTTCCTATTACATTATTTAAGATATTATATTCAAAAAATTATATGATAAAATTATCCTTCTATTTATAATTTTTTAAGAATTATGCAAAATTAATAATTTACAGATATTATTGGACAGGAGAACAGAACAAAGGGCACAAATGTTCATCCAAACTCCTTTTTCCTATTAGAAGATAATGTGAAGATCGTGTAATAATAATTACATGCGTTACATAAAATAATTACACAATTTTCTCCGCTTTTTTCTGTTTATTTCATGAACTTTAATATTAAAATGCACATGTTTCACTAACAAATTTTAGTGCACTTAATTTATATTTTCCAAGTGGCTATTAAAGATAGGGATATGTGTCAGTGTCAATGCACTAACCTTATATTAATTATTCTTGATTCTGACTGCAATAAAAATCACGATAAAATAATATTCAATAAAATAATAATTTTGCTAAATGAATATTTTTCTTCGATTTTAATTTGGGTCAGTTATATTAAAATAATATTCTTGCTAAATGCATTAGATAATAATTAAAAATAAAGTATTAAAGGACTTTTAAAATATGATTCTATAATTGATTATTTTTTCTTCCCACCAAAATCAAAATTAATCTCATCGTTAACTTTTTGAAGAGCGAACACAATTTTTGAAATATTTTGTTCGTGTTGTACCAAATAGTTTGGCACATACTGCAAAATACTCTCTAAAATAATAAATATTTATTTATCGATAAATAAATATTTTATGTATTTATCGATAAACTAATAATCTCGATAAAAGAATATTTTTTTTCGATCCCAAACACATGCATTTATAGAGGTTTTACTGTACTTGTCTTTTTTACCGATGGAATAGTAAATAATACTCTTTCCATTTTAAAATAATTAAATTATTGAAATATGACACATATTTTAAGAAAAAACAAAGACATAAATTAGTCATGTTTTTCTATTTTTGCCCTTTTCAAACTCTATGCTAATTCTCAATACTCTTTTAATTCATTTTTGGAACTCAATTTTGAAATTTAATTAATAAAGGATAAAATTGGAAAAAAAATTAATATTTATCTTGAATAGTGAATAATTTAATTATTTTGAATACTAAAAAATATCTCAATAATTCAATTATTTTGAAATGGGGAGAATAGTAAATACATAAAGGGGAAGCTAAAACTTTTCTAGCATGATATTTAAATTTGTGCTGACAAGCCTTAATTTAAGAAATAAAGTAATTTCTATTTAAGACAATTCCAATTTTAAGACTCAAATTTGAGAGCAAATGTATGAATTTATATAAATTGACATGGTCATTAATACTCCTTTCGTCCCATATTAGATGGGCATTTCTAATTTTATATGATGATTAAAAAATCATTAATTAATTGAAAGACTTTACATAGAGTATAAAAATAGCTAGTAGTAAGAATTGTTTACATTCAAAATGTCATATTAATTGTAAAGGTAAAATATGAAAAATTTAATTAATTCTATATTGATTAGAAAGTAATTAAGTAATATGGGACAAATATTTTTAATAAAATACCTATCTAATATAGAACGGAGAAAGTATTATAATAATAATAATAATAAATGAGTTAAAATTATAAATACTTAATATAATTTTAATGTGAATCCATAACGGATTCTCTAAATCTGCCCTCGTCTTTGATAAAATACGAAAAGGCATGGACGGAGCTAGAAGGCGCAAAAATGTTCATCTAAACCTCTTTCTTTTGAAATTATAATTTATATATGAGGTAAAAATAATAATTTAAGTGTATATATTAACTATGATATCCTCTAGATTGATTCATGCATTCTTCATATTTTGACTCTTTTTAATTAGTGAATTTTAACTCTATCATGATGGCTAATTCTTTGATTAATTTATGTGTCTTATTTGTTAAAATTTTGTTTTTTTTATTAAAAATTTTGACTTCGCTACTATCTATTACTAAATTGAGATTACTTATTACCGTACCATAATAAAGATGATTACTAGTATTTAGTCACCTTTTTATTATATACTATATATTGAATCTTTTTTATTTATTTTTACCTTTTTTGGTGGTAGGTCCCTTCTATATATAAAAGTAGGTATTATCATCCGTACAGGGCTTATCTTCAACACTCACAGAGCATATAAGTCTATTTCTTGCAAATCCAATTAACAACAATCCTAAAATTTCAGCAAAAAAAAAAAATGGGTGATGAAGTTGTGCTTTTGGGTACATATGTGAGCATGTTTGCTGTGAGGGTGAAGATTGCCCTGGCTGAAAAGGGGATCCAATATGAATACAAAGAGGAGAACTTGATGAACAAAAGCCCTCTACTTTTACAAATGAATCCAATTCATAAGAAAATCCCAGTGTTGATCCATAATGGAAAACCAATATGTGAGTCGCTCATAATTGTTGAGTACATAGATGAAGTTTGGAAGGACAAATCACCTTTGATGCCTACTGATCCTTACAAGAGAGCTCAAGCTAGGTTTTGGGCTGATTATGTTGACAAAAAGGTATGTAACTTATCATATAATATGTTTGTCATCTTAGTATATAGCTATTTTAGATCCTATAATTTGTAAGAGTGTTTTAGCCATAGATGTTACTTTTATGCTAACATAACATTTGGTTGAGATAGATTTAAATAGAGAATTATGGTTCATGTGGATTCATATAGCTGATTCCAACTCGTTTGCATTTTTTATGAGCTAAATTTGATTGAAAAAGATGTAATCTTTTTTTGTGTGTGTGTTGGAGAATACAGATTTATGATGGTGGAAAGAAAATTTGGACAACAAAAGTGGAGGATCAAGAAACCGCCAATAAAGAATTCATAGAGTGCTTGAAGGTGTTGGAAGGGGAATTGGGAGATAAGCCATACTTTGATGGAGAAAGTTTTGGTTTTGTGGATATTGCACTTATTCCTTACTATAGCTGGTTCCCTGCTTATGAAAAATTTGGCAAATTTAGCATAGAAGCAGAGTGTCCTAACTTTGTGGCATGGGCCAAGAGGTGTATGCAGAAGGAGAGTGTCTCCAAGTTTCTTGCTGATCCTGACAAAATCTATGATTTTGTTGTCATGTTGAGACAGAGGATGGGCATTGCCTAAAAGCCGGATCTAGAGTGGGTTCTGTAGGTTCGACTGAACCTGTTGTTTCTAGTTCATACTATGTGTACGAATAGATTTTCTTGCCCTATGCTCCTTTTTTGTTCTTTTGAATTGAGGGAGGAAACCTGAAAAGTTATGTTTGTATTGATGACTTGGTGTGCTTTATGTAGTAAGTAAAGTAATGTAGGTGATATTATGGTATTTATACTTATGTTGCACATATACAAAGTTCGAGTCAGAAGGGGAGTCTTGGATGTTTGAGCGATGAAATCAACCATTGATGCTGACCTTTCTTAGGGGAGTCTTGGATGTTTGAGCGATGAAATCAACCATTGATGCTGACCTTTCTCAGGGGAGTCTTGGATGTTTGAGCGATGAAATCAACCATTGATGCTGACCTTTCTCTAAAATCCGCATGAACATGGAATCACATAAAGTAGAATCACATTTTTGTACTATAGATGATGCCAATGGGAAAAGTGATAACTTCTCACTACAAAGAGGAAAAGCCCCAGAATCATCACTTAGATTACAAAAGCCAACACTCAACAAGATAGATCTAAGAGTCTTTTATTACCAGAAAAAGTAGAACTGACTTACACTATGACCAAACAAACATTTCAAAGCTTGAAACAACAACACAAGAAGGCACAATGAAGTGCCTTTTTTTCAATACATTATGATATGTATATGTTTATTCAATTCCAAACTTTTGTCTTAGCATTTTTACAAACTCAAGGACCTTATGTTGGTCAGGCAAAGACTTAGCCACACTGTCCCTCAGCATGCATCTCTTGGCCCAAGCCACAAACTTTGGGCACTCAGCCTCTGTGCTGAAGTTACCATAAGTCTCATAAGCATAAAACCAGCTGTAGAACCCAATCAGAGCAATATCCACAAAACCAAAATTATCCCCTCCAAAGAAAGGCTTGTCTCCAAGTGCTCCCTCCAACACTTTAAGGACTTCTATGAAATCTTTCTTAGCTGCCTCCTGTTCTTCTCCCTTTGTTGTCCATATCTTCCTTGCAGAATCATACAACTGAAAATTTCAACATACAAAAATAGAAAAAGGTTATCACTTGTTGCCACAAAATTAAGATAAGAATCTTAGGACGTTCATGTTAAGAACACCTAAATTAGTCGGAATCGGCTAACGAAACCTAATTAGTTCAAAAAAGAAACGACACATTTCTATATTGAATAACAATTTATCTTGAAAAATGTCATTTTACCTTTAGTGAGAAAGGTTTCAAGGCCACACAAATATCTATCTATGACTTTTTTTATACCGTAAATTTCAAAAATTGGACCATCTTTCTTAAATTCTGTATCAAAATCAAATTAAATCACATAAATTGAGCCAGAGGGAGTATGAATTTACCTTCTTGTCAATGTAGTCAGCCCAGAACCTAGCTTGTGCTCTTTCATAAGCATCAGAAGGGAGCAAAGGGGATTTATCCTTCCAAACTTCTTCAATGTATTCAACTCCAATAATAGACTCACAGATGGGTTTTCCACTGTGAATCAAGACTGGAACTTTTTTGTGGATAGGATTCATCTGCAAAAGCAGAGGACTTTTGTTCCTCAAATCCTCTTCTTTGTACTCATATTTAACCTCTTTTTCAGCAAGTGCAATCCTCAGCCTCATGCCAAACATGCTAGGCCAGGAATCCAACAGAATCACCTCATCATTAGCCATTTTTGTTGTTTGAAAAGAAGAAGAAGAAAGAAAGAAGAATTATGCAGAATTTCTAATAATGATTTGTTAATTGTATGGTACAATTTGTCCATACACGGTCCTCTATATATACTGCTGTGGTGGTCCATTGAGATATGTTCCCAAAGTTTTCTAATGCGGATAATACTCTCCGTTTCAAAATAAATAATGTTTAAGCTCAATTAAAAATATTTTTTATTTTTTTTAAAATGAATCATTTCTAGTATTAAAGATTCGTTTCTAACCTAAATGTCATCGCTTTCGTCACATTATGCGACTCACATGGATTATTATATAATTCAACCAATAGAGGACCCCCAACGTTTTTGTCTTTTCCTTTTTTTATTTTTTTCTTCGAAAATTGCTTTCGGCTCGAACTCTAATTTTGACTAGAAACAAATTTGACTATGAGGATTTTTTGAAATAATTTTACTGTTTGAATTTTGATTATAAAATTTTGAAATTGAATTTCAAATTTGAAAAAATGCTCTAAATTTTATTTTCCAACTCCATCTTTGTAAATTTCAAATAAAATTTTACCATTCTTTTCTTTTGTAAAAATATAATCAACTATGACTTAATTATCAAATTCGACTTTCTTTTTATTTTCAAATTTATTTCTTTCTTTCTTTCTTCGAAATCTTTTAACACTGCTTTCATGACTCTCGAATTCATAACGCCTAATTTTACACTAAAGTGGTGTCAGCACTATTTTAATATAGATCAACTTCAATCCACTATATAAAAGTTTACGCTAAAAAAATATATTTTATTTATATTATTTTCTCTCTTCAATATTATATTATTAATTTACCATATATAATTCATATTTTTTTATTTTATAATCGTTTAATATAATTTATAGTAGAATTAACATAAATTTTTATTTTTAAAAAAGTCATATATAGAAAAAATAATTTATAAAAAGCTAATTTTTAGATCTAAAATTAATATTATAAAAATATTGCATAAAAATAATTAAGTATACAAGAGATTTAATTAAAACATACAATTTATATAATATTAAAATAAAAATTTTGTATAATAAAATAATATTAAAATACAAAAAGTGATTTGGTGTAATGAATGGTGTCACCCCAAATTTGATGTGACACTATTCACACTCTAAAATAATTCTGATATTGGGTTAAAGCTTCAAAATACCAAATTTTACACCCAAATAGAATTTGGTGTTGAGTTGGAGATGGCAAACTCTAGTTTTGACTAGAAAAAAAAATTAGGACTCGTGTTTCACGCTTTGCTATGAGAATTCTTTTATTTTTTTCTTGAAATAATTTTACTGAATTTTGATTATAAAGATTTTAAAATTCAACTTGAAATTGAATTTCAACTTTGAAAAAGTGCTCCAAATATTATTTTCCAACTCCATCTTTGTAAATTTATAATAAAGTTTTTCCATTCACTTTTTTATAAAAAAAATATAATCAAACATGACTTTCTTATCAAATACCACTTTATTTTTCAATTTCAATTTTATAAATTTAAATAAATAAAAAATATTTAAATTTTATGACCAAACACCTACTTAGTTATAACAAAGTGCTCGTAGATTTGAAACAAGATAAAGGGTGAGATTAGCCGCTACTCTTCGAGACAATTAAAAAATAGAATTTCATTCTTTGATCAAACGCACATGTAAAGCTGAGATACACATGTTAGAGGTGTTTGTAGTGACGAAGTTAGTAATTTCGCTAAGAGAAGTGGTGTTTGACCTATATACACAGTATTATTTTTTTTATGTACAAAATAATTTTTCGACGAATGATGTTTGGGTGACCATCTTTAGGTCAATGTAGCTACGCCACTGGTCTTTTGATTGGTGGGATGGGAGAGTCAAGGATATTGAATGAGATTATTTTATCCCGTTTTTTATATGTGATAACTTATCCCACCATTTTAGTGCAAATGGTGGAATAAAATAATCCTAAGACTAAATAATACTCCACGATCATTACATAAAATAATCCCGGAATCGCAATTCTTATCCCACCAACCAAACAAGCCCGCCTTACTTACTGAGATGGGGACTCAATGTGAATTCAACATGTGTACTTCGCAACTCTGGACCAGAAACTAAGGACCATCTCGATTTTGAATGTAGTTTTACTCAAGAACAATGGTAGTACTATTTACTTAGGTGACAGAAATGGGATAGAAGAGATCAAGATTGGGAATCTCTTAAAGGCAGAACAACCAAAGAAGATCATCCTAAAAGCTAGCTTGACAGGTACTGTGGTCTATGGATATGCATAGAAAGGAACATGAGATGAAGCTCATCATGTGCAGAATCATATAGCCGACCCACAACTTGTTTGAAATTGAGACAGTAATTATGTTGCAGTATATGATCCTCATGAAAAATGTGATTACTTTTCATTAAAAGGAATAAAATTATAGAAGCACCAGATTACGCACAAGGATTACAAAAACAAACACTCTCAACAAAACAATGCTGGAGTCCTTTATTACTGTGAAATGAGCCCCTGCTCTTCAAAACAATTAAAAACAGAGCAAACAAGAATTGAGAAAAAGTAAAATAATGAAACTGTCATCAGTTTATTATGTGTTCCTGATAGTATAGAGTAGAATCATATAGCCGATCTCAATTTGTTTAGAACTGAAGCGTAATTATTGTGATAGTAGATGTTGCCCATGAAAAAGTGATTACTTCTCATTACAAAGAGGAGAAGCCCCAGAATTACATACAAGGAGTACAAAATCCAACACCAACATGACACAAGCTAGTCCTTTATTACTAGTACAAGTAGAACGTACATTATGACTAAACAAACATTTCAAATCTTGAAACAACAGCACAAGGAGGCACAATGAAGTGACTTTTTGCAATGCATTATGATGCATAATTGCATAAGAATATGTTTATTCAATTCCAAGCCTCTGCCTAACCGCTTTCACAAACTCAAGGACCTTGTGTTGGTCAGGCAAAGACTTGGCCACAGTGTCTCTCTGTATGCACCTCTTGGCCCAGGCGAAAAACTTTGGGCACTCAGCCTCTGTGCTGAAGTTACCACAAGTCTCATAAGCATAAAACCAACAGTAGAACCCAATCAGAGCAATATCAACAAAACCAAAGTTATCCCCTCCAAAATAAGGTTTGTCTCCTAGTGCTCCCTCCAGTACTTTAAGGCATTCTATGAAATCTTTCTTAGCTGCCTCCTGGTCTTCTCCCTTTGTTCCCCATAGTTTCCTTGAAGAAACATACAACTGAAAATGTCAACAAACACAGAAAAAGAAAAGGGTTATCACTTGTTGCCACAAAACTTAAATAAAAGTCCTAGTCAGTTCATGTTAAGAAAATGGACCTTAGACACTAGCGAAGCCTAACATACGAAATGAGAATTAACCAAGACTAGATAACAAGACCAAATTCCAATTCTTCAACTAAAGTGAAACTCTAACAACCCCATGCCTAGGATTGAGCATTTGGAGTAGGGGAAACCCTTAGCTTACGAAGTGAGGATTAACCAAGACTATTTCATTTCTACAACTAATGTGAAAATCTAATATTGTCAGGACCGAAATAAATGGGCATCATGTCAAAGTAAACCTCGAAAGACCTAACAAAGACGAGAACCAAAAGAAACACAGTAACTTAATTAAAGGTGGTTCGGTCAATAGACCAAATCCACTACAAGAGGAGATCACAATATATAAAAGAGAAGTACAAATGTTTTAGAGAAATAACTCACAAATTCACTCAAGTTCACACAAGTGATAACGTAGCACATGTGTGTCACAAATATGAAATTTACCTTCGGGTCAATGTAGTCAGCCCAGTGAAAGCATATAATCGAATCCAACTTGTTTGAATCTAAGGCATTGTTATTATTGTGTTAGATGATGCTCATGAAAAAAGTGAATACTTCTCATTACAAAGAGGAAAAGCCCCAGAATTACATACAAGAACTACAAAAGCCAACCCTTAACAAGACACAAGCTAAGAGTCCTTTATTTCAAGTAAAGCTAGAGCTTACACTATGACCAAACAAACATTCCAAATCTTGAAACAACAACTCAAGAAGGCACAATGAAGTGCCTTTTCGCAATACATTATGATACATAATTGCATATGCATATGTTTATTCAAGTCCAAGCTTCTGCCTAAGAATTTTTACAAACTCAAGGACCTTATGTTGGTCAGGCAAAGACTTAGCCACACTGTCCCTCTGCATGCACCTCTTGGCCCAAGCCTCAAGCTTTGGGCACTCAGCCTCTATGCTGAAGTTACCATAAGTCTCATAAGCATGAAACCAGCAGTAGAAACCAATCAGAGCAATATCCCCAAAACCAAAGTTATCCCCTCCAAAATAAGGCTTGTCTCCAAGTGCTCCCTCCAATACTTTAAGGGCTTCTATGAAATCTTTCTTACCTGCCTCCTGCTCGTCTCCCGTCATTGTATATATTTTCCTTGCAGTATCATACAGCTGAAATTTCAACAAACACAGAAAAATAAAACGGTTATCACTTGTTGACACAACAAATATATATACCCCACACGCCTAGGACTGAACATCTGGAGCACGGAGATATAGCAAATGAAGTGAGGAATAGGATTGACCAAGTCTATATAACAATATTCTATTTCTTCAACTAACGTGAAACTTTCACATCCCCATGCCTAGGACCGAGAACCTGAAGCACGGAAAACTTAGCTTATGAGGTGAGTATTAATCAAGACTATATAACGAGACAATATTTCATCTCTTCATCTAATTTGAACGTCTATCAGCATTTAGAGTGCGGGGTCTAGCTTGGTAAAGTGAAGATTAACTAAGACTATACAACGACACCATCAACCAAGAGCTAGCTCATGAGGAGATAAGCGTCCAAGTCCATATAAATAGACCATCAATCCATTCTCAACCAATATGGGAACTCTAACACCCTCTTCACGTTAAGGCACAACTATAGCTTGGAGTGGAAGTGCAAATAGGGATCCATATAACTATGACATTTGAACCTAACTCAACCTCAAAAATAGCTAATAAGTTGACCATAAGTTCATTCTCCAACCAATGTGTGACTCTAACTCACTCTAACACCCCTTCATACCCAAGCCTAACTGGAGCGTAGATTAGAAACACAAACAAGAATGAACCTCACTCTAATATCATGTAAAGATATGACAACCTCAAAAGCTAGTTAACAAGAAAGACGGTCAATGTCCATAAATATACAATTAGTCCATTCCCTGACCAAAGTGGGACTTTAACCCACTGTAACATGAAAATCTAACAACACAATAATGCTTCAATCCCAAATTAGTTTGGATTGGCTAATGAATCCTAAAAAAGAAAAGGGGAAGGACTATGAATTTACCTTCTTGTCAATGTAGTCAGCCCAGAACCTAGCTTGTGCTCTTTCATAAGGATCAGAAGGGAGCAAAGGGGATTTATCCTTCCACACTTCATCAATGTACTCAACTCCAATAATAGACTCACAGATTGGTTTCCCATTATGAATCAAAACTGGGATTTTCTTGTGGATAGGATTCATTTGCAAAAGCAGAGGACTTTTGTTCCTCAAATCCTCTTCTTTGTACTCATATTTAACCTCTTTTTCTGCAAGTGCAATCCTTAGTCTCATGCCAAACATGCTAGGCCAAAAATCCAACAGAATCACCTCATCATTAGCCATTTTTGTTGTATGAAAAAGTAATAGCCTATATGTCATCGCTTTCGTAGCCTGGTCGGTCAACACTGTACACCGATGAAGCCTTCCCCAAATGTTCTTTAGTTGATTAATCGATTTCATATTCCTTGACCCCATCTTTGAAGAATTTTTTAATTAAATGTTCATTTTATTACCTAGGAAATGGATGTTGTTTTCGTCGATGATGTTTTTTCAAGTGGACCGTTTTTTCAAATGGGGTCCACTTAAAAGTGGGTTAATTGCCCACATGGTTTTAATCTTTTTTCTGCCTATAATTATAGCCTTCCTCGTATCGTTCCCACAACACAGATACATAAAAATGGCAATTGTCCTCTCTTTCTCTCTTTCTCTCCCTATCTCTTTTTTAATTAATTTATAAAGTTAGTTTATTTTATAATATGTTATCAGTACGAATTTTTAATTTTTTCAGAAAATTAATTTTTATATCATGTATATCTACTGAAGAAATTTAATTTTAGTTGTTTTTGTTATTTTTAAAATTAATTTTTATCATGTCAAACTTGTCAAAATTGAAATTTGTGGCACTTGATATTTCTGGCAAAAATTATTTGTCATGGGTACTTGATGCTAAAATCCACCTTACTGCTAAGGGTCTTGGTGATGCTATAATCGAAGGAAATGCACCATCAAGTCAGAATAAAGCAAAAACTATAATTTTCCTTCGTGATCATCTAGATGAAAGCCTAAATGTTGAATACTTGACAGTTCAAGATCCACTTGAATTGTGGAAAGCCTCTAATGTGATATTACAGCAGCAATACCGTGAAAAGAGTTTTCAAAAATCATGAAGCCCGTCCCACTGAAACTGCTTCGTTACCAAAAGCAAATGTGGTAGAAGCACATGACCAGTCTGAAAGAAGACAAAATAAAAATCAAGGTCACAATAATGTGCGTGGGCGTGGCAATGGCAGAAGACGATATAATAATCGTCGTGGTGGTTGTCAACATAAAAGGGAGAACAATATGAGTTCTCAAGGTGGACCTTCTAGAAGTAACTGTCACCGTTGTGGCATGAAAGACCACTGGAAAAATGAATGTCGGACGCCTGAGTATTTTGTAATGTTTTATCAAAAAAAAATTAAAAGAAAGGCAAATAGAGGCGGTGCCTCTTCTTCTAATACTCGAATAGAGTCACACTTGACATTTGAAAATAATGTTGAGGAAGGATCTTCGCATAATAATAATATTGAAGCAAATCTGGCTTTGAAGGATAACGATTTTAATGACTTCAATGATATTACTCATTTGGAGGTTGAAGATTTTTTTAAGAATTATAATTGATATTTAATTTTATTATATGATTTTCAATATGTTGTTGTTTTTATGTACTTTTGATTATCATGTTATTTTTACGTTTATCTATTTAAAAGAAAAAAAGGGACTTATGTTATTTTATCTCTTATAATGTATTTTTATTTTATGAAGATAAATAAATTCCTCAATCTTCAATTGGATCCAAGATAAATAATGGAGATATGTGTCTTTTGGATAGTGCCACAACTCATATGATATTAAAAGAAAAGAAATATTTCTGTCATTTAATTATGAAAAAGACCTATGTCAATACAATATTTTATAGTACAAAATTGATTGAAGGCTTTGGAAAAGCGACCTTATTACTACTTAAAGGAACGATATTAGTAATTGATAATGCATTGTATTGTAGTAAGTCTCAAAGAAACTTGTTAAGTTTTAAAGTTATTCACCAAAATGGTTATCATATTGAGACTGCGAATGAAGAAAGGGTTGAATACTTTTATATTACTACAATAAATATGGAGAAGAAAATTGTGCACAAAAAATTACATGCACTTTCTTCTGAATTGTACCATACAAATATTGATACTGTTGAATCACACGTCATAGTAAACAAAAAGGTTTACTGATTCTAGTGATTTCATCATTTGGTATTACCGGTTGGACCATCCCAGTTATAATATGATGCGCAGAATTATTAAAAATTCACATGAAAACACTTTGAAGAATCAAAAAATTCTTCAATCTAAGGAATTCTCTTGTGTTGCTTGTTCCCAAGAAAAGCTGATTATTAAATCATCAACAACTAAGATTGGGATTGAATCCACTTCGTTTCTGGAATGTATACAGGGTGATATGTGTAGGTCAATTCACCTTTCATGTGTACCATTTAAATATTATATAGTCTTGATAAATGCATCTACAAGATGATCATATGTGTGCTTATTATCAACTCGCAATATAACTTTTGCGAGATTGTTAGCTCAAATTATAAGGTTAAGAGCAAAATTTCCAGATTATGCAATAAAGACAATTCGTCTTGATAATGCTGGTGAATTTACATCTCAATCTTTTAATGATTATTGTATGTCGGTTGGAATAAAATTTGAGCATACGGTCGCTCGTGTTCATACTCAAAATGGTCTAGCAAAATCATTGATTAAACGTCTCCAATTGATAGCTAGACCAAAACTTTCTATTTTGGTATGGGGGCATGCTATTTTGCATGCAGCAGCACTTGTGCGCATAAGTCCAACAAATTTTCATGAATTTTCCCCTTTACAATTAGTTTTTGGAAGGGAGTCAAATATATTCCATCTTAGAATATTTGAGAGTGCGGTATATGTCCCAATTGTTCTACCGCACCGCACAAAAATGGGTTCCCAAAGAAGGTTAGGAATATGCATTGGGTATGAATCTTCTTCTATTATAAAATATTTGGAACCTATGACTGGAGATTTATTTACGGTAAGATTCGCTGATTGTCATTTTGATGAATCAGTATACCCAACATTAGGGGGAGGACATAAGCAACTGAAAAATGAGATAAATTGGAATTCATTATTACTATCTCATTTAGATCCTTGAATAAATCAATATGAGCAAGAAGTTCAAAAGATGATTTATTTGCAGAATATTGCAAATCAACTGTCGGATACATTTACTAACCTTCCACGGATTACTAAATCGCACATCCCAAGTGCTAATGCTCAAGTTCAAGTTAATATTCTGGTAGGACAACTTGTTCAGGTAAATGAGTCTAGGCCACGCTTAAAACGTGGAAGACTAATTGGTTCCAAAAATAAAAATCCTCAAAAAAGAAAAAAAATAAATGATCAAGATGATTATAATTTGGAGGCAAATACTCAAGAAAAGCCTAGAGACACAAAAAATGGTGATACCAACAAGAAGGTCCAAGTACCTGAAAATAATGAGAATGAAGAAATCTCAATAAGTTATGTCTCGACAGGAAAATAGTGGAATCGAAATGATATTGTGGTCGATAATATTTTTACTTATAATGTTTCCATTGAAATAATGCAACAAGATAAGGATCTTGAACTAAAATCTGTCGATGAATGCAAAAAGAAAAATGATTGGCCAAAATGGAAGGATGCAATTCAAGCAGAGTTAACTTCACTTAAAAAATGTAAAGTTTTTAGATCAATAATCCTAACACCTGAAGGTGTCAAGCTAGTAGGGCACAAATGAGTTTTTGTGCGTAAACGAACTGAAAAGGGTGAAGTCTTAAGATATAAATCACGACTTGTAGCCCAAGGTTTTTCGTAAAGGTCTTACATTGACTATATAGAAATATATTCCCTTGTGGTGGTTGCAATTATCTTTAGGTATCTAATGAATTTGACAGTAAATGAAAAGCTTGAAATGTACCTAATGGACGTGGTCACTACCTATTTATATGGCTCATTGGACCATGACATTTTTATGAAAATTTCTGAAGGGTTCAAAGTGTCTGAAGCATACAAGGATTCTCGAGAAACTTGCTTAATAAAGCTTTAGAAATTTTTATACGGGTTGAAACAATCAGGACGCATATGGTATAATCGTCTTAGTAAATATTTGCTAAAAGAAGGATATAAAAATGATCCAATTTACCCTTGTGTCTTTATGAAAAGTTCTGGATTTGAATTTGTCATAATAGTAGTATATGTTGATGATTTGAATATTATTGAAACTCCGAAAAAATTTTCAAATGCAGTAAAATAGCTAAAAAAAGGAGTTCAAAATGAAAGACCTCGAAAAGATAAAATTTTGTCTTGATCTACAAATTGAACATTTTACAAATGAGATATTTGTACATCAGTCAACATATACTGAAAATATTTTAAAGAGGTTTTATATGGATAAAGCACATCTATTGAGTACCTCAATGGTTGTAAGATCTCTTGATATTAATAGAGATCTATTTCGACCTCATGAAAATGATGAAGAACTTGTTGGTGCTGAAATACCATACCTTAGTGCAATTGGTGCATTAATGTATCTTGCCAACAATTCTAGACCAGATATAGCTTTCTCAGTAAACTTGTTAGCAAGATTTAGTTCTTCCCCAACGCGAAGACACTGGAATGGAATTAAGTATATATTCAGATACCTCCGAGGGACCACAGACATGAAATTATTTTACTCAAATGAATCTACGTCACAATTGATTGGTTATACAGATGCGTGATATTTGTCTGATCTCTATAAAAGTCGATCACAGACAGTCTATTTATTTACATGTGGAGGTATAGCTATATCATGGCGTTCAACAAAGCAAATTATGATTGCTACTTCCTCAAATCATGCAGAGATAATATTCATCCATGAAGCAAGTCGAGAATGCATTTGGTTAAGATCAATAAATCAACACATTCAAGAAACATGCGGTCTTTCTTTGAAAAGAGACGTACCAACCATATTGTATGAAGACAATGCTGCATGTATAGCTCAATTGAAGGGAGGATATACCAAAGGAAACAGAACAAAATATATTTCACCAAAATTCTTTTTTATTCATGATCTTCAAAATAAGGGAGAAATAGTGTCCAACAAGTTCGCTCAAGTGACAATTTAACATATATGTTACCAAGGCATTGTCGACTTCAACCTTTGAAAAAATGAGATACAAAATCGAAATGTGTCGTCTTCGAGATATTAAGTGATGTTTTCATCAAGGAGAGTAAAATACGCGCTGTACTTTTTTTCCCTTAGCCAAGGTTTTATCCCACTGGGTTTTTCTGATAAGATTTTTAATGAGGCAGAATTCAAGGCGTATTACCAGATGTGTGTACTCTTTTCCTTCACTAGGCTTTTTCCCTCTGAATTTTTTCTAGTAAGGTCTTAACGAGACACAATATCTATGGGTGTCCAAGATAACTATGTATATTGTTTCTTGTAAAGCTTTTTTACACGAGAACATACAAAAGGGAGTGTTAGGAAATGAATGTTGTTTTCATGGATGTTGTTTTCCTAAGTGGGGCCCACTTAAAAGTGGGCAAGTTGCTCATTTGGTTTTAATCCTTTTTCTGGCTATAAATATAGCCTTCCTCTGTATCATTCCCATACACAGATACATAAAAACGAAAATTGTCCTCTCTTTCTCTCTTTCTCTCACATCTCTTTTTTAATTAATTTGCAAAGTTAATTTATTTTACAACACTATGCTTTGAGACTCTAAATTTTATTAATATTTTATATAGTTATTTAATACAATAAAACTTACTTGATTTCTTCAAACACAAATAAATAAAATGAAATATCTATTTTTAATATATTAGCCAAGTAAAATGAACAGATGAAGTAATAGATAAAATCTAGTAGTAATACATTTAAATAGACACTTATTTGTCAAATATTAATATTTGGTCATGAAATTTTGAAATTCGAAATTGGATACCAAAGATTAAAAAGTGTTTCAAATCTTATCTTTGAACTTCATCTTCATAAATTTCAAATAAAGTAATTTTTTTTCTCTTTTTTAAAAAAAGTATAATCAAACACAATTTCATCTTCAAATTCAACTTTATAAATTTTTAATAAGCTAATTTTCTTTTTTTGAAATCTCTTCGATACCATCAAATTCCAAATGACACACTTTTAATATAGATAAGGTGATCAAATATTTATAGGTTGAGACGTTGAGTTTACGTGTTCATGTGAATATCTGAATTATTTTAGGGGGTCGTTTATGTATTCCATGTTTAAAATATAATGGATTATTTTGATATTTTCACAAAAAGCAAAGCAATGCTAAGATACATTTGAACCGAAGTCCAAAATGAACAAACCTATTTATGATTCCTAATGTGGCTCTTGAAATCTTCAAGTTCTAGATCCGTCTCTGAATAAATTTACCATGCTCCACACAAGAATTAAAAAAAAGCAAGCATTCAACAAAACAATGCTAGATAGAGTCCTTTATTATAACTGTAAAAGTAGAACTGACTTATTACACTACGAACAAACTTACTTTTCAAATACAAAACTACAACTCAAGAAAGCACAATGAAGTGCCTTTTTTTTTAAAAAAAAACATTATGATGCACAATTGCATATGCATATGTTTATCCGATTCCAAACTTCTGTCTTCCCACTGATACAAACTCACAGACCTTACGTTGGTCAGGCAAAAACTTGGCCACACTGTCCCTCTGCAAGCACCTCTTGGCCCAAGACACAAGCTTTGGGCACTCAGTCTTTATGCTGAAGTTACCATAGGTCTCATAGGCATAAAACCAGCAGTAGAATCCAATCAGAGCAATATCCACAAAACCAAAGTTATCCCCTCCAAAGTAAGGCTTCTCACCTAGTGCTCCCTCCAACACCTTAAGGCATTCTATGAAATCTTTCTTACCTGCCTCTTGCTCTTCTCCCTTTGTTGTCCATATCTTCTTCCCATGATCAAACAACTGAAAATTTCAACAGACCAAAAGAGGAAAAGGTTATTACTTACTGGCACAAAACTAAGATAAATATCTTCGTAAATTCATGTTAAGAAAATGGACCTCGGACCCTAGGGAAGTCTTGTTCAACGTTAGTTTGGGATGGAAAATTGATCTATTTATAGGGGTTTTTTTTGAAATTATAAGCTCATGAGCTAGTTTTTGAAGTTGATTCAGAACTAGAGTACAAGCAACATTGTAAATACAAAAAATCAAAATGAGGACAACCATGCATGACAACATGTTTACAAAATGAATCGTTAGTCATGATAATTGACCAAGACTATAAGAACATTTCACTCCAATAATACAACACAAAACAACAACGCTTTAGTGTTTGGTAGGGTGCAAAACATTTTTGAGAAAATATTTTCTAACTTCTCATGTTTGGTTGGTTAAAATATCTTGGAAAATATTTTCTTTAGGAAAAACGTTTCTCAAAAAATTAAATGAGGAAAGTGATCCCCTAATGGTAGTAGGAAAAAAGGTTTCATAAGTGACATTTCAAGTTAATTGTATCTTCCCTATCCACCCAACAACCTCAACCCCCACCCCTTGACTCGTGGTGGAGCCAAGATTTTCACTAAGGGATCCAAAATATGAAAAGGCAAGTATACGCAAGTAGCTGAGTAGGTTCAACATCTACTATAAACAATATAATTTTATATCGAATGGAGTTCAGACGAACCACGTCAGCCCTACCCAGCTCCTCCCTTGCCTTTGACTACCCCACCACCCCGAACTCACACTCCCCATTCCATACTCACTTGCATAGTATTTTTTCTAGAGTACATAAAAATGTATTGATCATGTGTACATGGCATATTTGAACCTTTTTCATTTTAAAAAATAATTTAGTTAATGACGTGGCCGAATCATAATTGATCACGTGTACAAAATAGTTTTGCAAAACAGAAAATATTAAATAATGGCGTGGATGAGTCTTTTCTCAAATAAAAATGACATAAATGAGCCAAAATTTTAACAGATGGCATAGATGAGCCTTTTCTCAAAGTTCGATGGCATATTTGAGCCTTTTTCCTAAAAAAAATAATCATAGAAAACATTTTTCTACCAAAAAAGGAGGAAAGGTTATGAATACACCCTCTTGTTAATGTAGTCAGCCCAGAATATCTAGCTTGTGTTCTCTCATAAGGATCAGAGGGGAGCAAAGGGGATTAATTTATCCGTCCACACTTCCTCAATGTGCTCAACTCCAATAATAGACTCACAGATTGGTTTCTCATTGTGAATCAAGACTGGAACTTTCTTGTGGATAGGATTCATCTCTAAAAGCAGAGGACTTTTGTTCCGGGAGAAGTGCATGGATAGCCATTTTGGGGTTGCTATTTAGATTTCAATCAAAAGTTTCTGTAGAGTTTAGCCAGCCATTTATAAAAGCAACCCGCTCCCCTTTTTCTTCTTGCTTCTAGAATTGACTTACACTATGGCCAAGCAAACATTTCAAATCTTGAAACAACAACTCAAGAAGGCACAATGAAGTGCCTTTTTCAATACATTATGATGCATAATTGCATAACCAATGACCAATCCAACAAAACACAAAAATCACTCAGGTCAACCATCGAGCCAAAAGTAATGAGTTCAACCAAAGACACAGAATCTTAGAAGTAAAAGTAGAACTTAAACTATGACCAAATTCAAATCTTGAAACAACAACACAAGAAGGCACAATGAAGTGCTTTATTCAATACATTATGATGCATAATTGTATATGCATATGTTTATTCAATTCCAAACTTTTGTCTTAGCATTTTTACAAACTCAAGGACCTTATGTTGGTCAGGCAAAGACTTGGCCACACTGTCCCTCAGCATGCATCTCTTGGCCCAAGCCACAAACTTTGGGCACTCAGCCTCTGTGCTGAAGTTACCATAAGTCTCATAAGCATAAAACCAGCTGTAGAACCCAATCAGAGCAATATCCACAAAACCAAAATTATCCCCTCCAAAATAAGGCTCGTCTCCAAGTGCTCCCTCCAACACTTTAAGGACTTCTATGAATTTTTTCTTACCTGCCTCCTGCTCTTCTCCCTTTGTTCCCCATATCTTCCTTGCAGAATCATACAACTGAAAATTTCAACAACACCGACAAGGAAAAGGGTTATACCACAAAACTAAGATAAAAGTCAGTGTCATTTCATGTTAAGAAAATGAACCTTAGACACTAGCGAAACCTATCCTGTTCTTCAACTAAGATGAAACTCTAACATCCTTGTGCCCAGGACTGAGCATCTGGACCGGGGAACATAGCTTATGAAGTGAGGATAAAGCAAGACTATATGATGAGATAACTTTCCATTTCTTCAACTAATTGAACACTCTTGACACCACATAAGCCTAAGACTAAGCATCTGGAGCGTTAGAAACTCGCTTGTGAAGCAAAGATGAAACTACATAATTAGACAACATTTCATTTCTATCGCTAATGTGAAACTCAACTACCCTACACACCTAGTTAGGACTGAACATTTGGAGTGTGAATAATACAACACAACACAACAATGATTCAATCCCAACTTAGTTCGGATCGGCTAAATAATCCTTAAAAAATGGGGGGTATTAATTTACCTTTTTGTCAATATAGTCAGCCCAGAACCTAGCTTGTGCTCTGTCATAAGGATCAGTAGGGAGCAACGGGGCTTTATCCTTCCAAACTTCCTCAATATACTCAACTCCAATAAGAGACTCACAGATTGGTTTCCCATTGTGAATCAAAACTGGAACTTTCTTGTGGATAGGATTCATCTCTAAAAGCAGAGGACTTTTGTTACTGATCAGCCCCTCTTCTTCTTTGTGCTCATATTTTACCTCTTTTTCAGCAAGTGCAATCCTCAGCCTCATACCAAACATGCTGGCCCAGAAATCCAACAGAATCACCTCATCATTAGCCATTTTTGTTGTATGAATGAAAAAAGAAGAATTTCCCAAAATTGGCTGAGTACTGATTTGTTTGTTTTACATACATACAACATCCACACATATATAGTGCTGTAGATGCCTTTCAGTTTTTGGAATATTGTGCACAAGTAGTATCGTTCACACGTTGATTTTTTTACATGTTCTGTTCATTAATACGTTAAGTTTTTTATTATTCCTGATTTTTCTATAGGTCATTACATTCTCGTCACGTGGATTGGTCTCTAGTATAGTTCAATCAATAGAATACTATGATATCAGAAGAAAAGAAATAACAGATAATACTAAAATTGAAAGTATGAGAGTAATACTAACAAAATTGAAAAGGGAAATGGACAAGCTCGATTACCTACTGATATTGTATCATAATCCCTAACTCCATACATTCCCAGCTAGGATTCTCTCGTTGGTAAGTTGCAGGTGTGATATTATGGTTAATCACCTCTATTCAAGACTTTTTCGATCTACCGCTACTTTTCATTATTCTTTATTTTAGTCCATCTCTCATACCTCCTCTTTCAGGCATTTGTGCTCCTCACATGTCCAAATTTAGTGGTTTAGCCAGAAATTTCTCAAAGAATATTCAAATTTTAAATAGTAAATAATATTTTTCTTCTTACTTATCAAACAGTAGGAAATATGTCAAACACACCCTGCATCTCCTAATTTTGTTTTCACTACACATGACATTTGTCTGTCAAAGAACTTTTTTTGGCTAGTAATTTACAAATTGACACAACTTTACACATATATACCTTCATCGATGAAAGTAAAATTAGAACTTACATTATTATTCCATGGTATTTAGATATGAAGTTCCTCTCAAACTGCTAGATAAATGTAGCACTCATTATAAAAGTAAGCCTGGTTTAAAAACAAGATAAAGGATGGGATGAGCCCTGCTTTTCAAAACAATTAAAAACGCAGCTAAAAACGAATCGAGTAAAAGTAAATTAATGGAATTGTCATCGTTTATTATGTTCCAGATGGCATAAAGTGAAAGCATATAATCGAATCCAAGTTGTTTGAATCTAAGGCATTGTTATTATTGTGTTAGATGATGCTCATGAAAAAAGTGAATACTTCTCATTACAAATAGGAAAAGCCCCAGAATTACATACAAGAACTACAAAAGCCAACCCTTAACAAGACACAAGCTAAGAGTCCTTTATTTCAAGTAAAGCTAGAGCTTACACTATGACCAAACAAACATTCCAAATCTTGAAACAACAACTCAAGAAGGCACAATGAAGTGCCTTTTTGCAATACATTATGATACATAATTGCATATGCATATGTTTATTCAAGTCCAAGCTTCTGCCTAAGAATTTTTACAAACTCAAGGACCTTATGTTGGTCAGGCAAAGACTTAGCCACACTGTCCCTCTGCATGCACCTCTTGGCCCAAGCCACAAGCTTTGGGCACTCAGCCTCTATGCTGAAGTTACCATAAGTCTCATAAGCATGAAACCAGCAGTAGAAACCAATCAGAGCAATATCCCCAAAACCAAAGTTATCCCCTCCAAAATAAGGCTTGTCTCCAAGTGCTCCCTCCAATACTTTAAGGACTTCTATGAAATCTTTCTTACCTGCCTCCTGCTCGTCTCCCGTCATTGTATATATTTTCCTTGCAGTATCATACAGCTGAAATTTCAACAAACACAGAAAAATAAAACGGTTATCACTTGTTGACACAACAAATATATATACCCCACACGCCTAGGACAGAACATCTGGAGCACGGAGATATAGCTAATGAAGTGAGGAATAGGATTGACCAAGTCTATATAACAATATTCTATTTCTTCAACTAACGTGAAACTTTCACATCCCCATGCCTAGGACCGAGAACCTGAAGCACGGAAAACTTAGCTTATGAGGTGAGTATTAATCAAGACTATATAACGAGACAATATTTCATCTCTTCATCTAATTTGAACGTCTATCAGCATTTAGAGTGCGGGGTCTAGCTTGGTAAAGTGAAGATTAACTAAGACTATACAACGACACCATCAACCAAGAGCTAGCTCATATGAGGAGATAAGCGTCCAAGTCCATATAAATAGACCATCAATCCATTCTCAATCAATATGGGAACTCTAACACCCTCTTCACGTCAAGGCACAACTATAGGTTGGAGTGGAAGTGCAAATAGGGATCCATATAACTATGACATTTGAACCTAACTCAACCTCAAAAATAGCTAATAAGTTGACCATAAGTTCATTCTCCAACCAATGTGTGACTCTAACTCACTCTAACACCCCTTCATACCCAAGCCTAACTGGAGCGTAGATTAGAAACACAAACAAGAATGAACCTCACTCTAATATCATGTAAAGATATGACAACCTCAAAAGCTAGTTAACAAGAAAGACGGTCAATGTCCATAAATATACAATTAGTCCATTCCTGACCAAAGTGGGACTTTAACCCACTGTAACATGAAAATCTAACAACACAAAATGCTTCAATCCCAAATTAGTTTGGATTGGCTAATGAATCCTAAAAAAGAAAAGGGGAAGGACTATGAATTTACCTTCTTGTCAATGTAGTCAGCCCAGAACCTAGCTTGTGCTCTTTCATAAGGATCTGAAGGGAGCAAAGGGGATTTATCCTTCCACACTTCATCAATGTACTCAACTCCAATAATAGACTCACAGATTGGTTTCCCATTATGAATCAAAACTGGGATTTTCTTGTGGATAGGATTCATTTGCAAAAGCAGAGGACTTTTGTTCCTCAAATCCTCTTCTTTGTACTCATATTTAACCTCTTTTTCAGCAAGTGCAATCCTTAGTCTCATGCCAAACATGCTAGGCCAAAAATCCAACAGAATCACCTCATCATTAGCCATTTTTGTTGTATGAAAAAGTAATCAAGTGAAGAAAAATTTCCCAAAATTATTGATTTGTTTGTTTTAAATACATGCATACACGTAGTATATATATATATATAGTGGTGAAGATGCCTTCATTTTTAAATATTTTGTGATCTAAGTAGTGACGTTGTCCATTGGATTGTTCACACAGTCGATATTTGCAAGTTATTATTTTCATTAATATGTTGAACTCTGTAATATTCGAGACTTTTCTGGGCGGTCTAAGGTCTATAGGTCATCGCTTTCGTCACGTGGTCTCCAGCATAGTTTTATTTATTTGGTGTCGTATTATAGTGGAGTCTCACTAATTTAATTTCAATGATAATGAAGTTTATTTCTCAAGAAAACGCTATTAATAATACTCCCTCTGGTTATATTGGTTGATCATTATTCTTTTTATATATATTTTGAGAAATTATAAATAAAAAATAATTTTATTAATTCATCTTTTTAAAATATTTTGGGAATTTTACAAAGGGAAAAGGTCCTTTGTGATCTTTTTTCCTTTTATAATTAAATGTGATTATTTTTAAAAAGAATTAATTATAAAGATAACATAAAAAACTTAATTAATGTTTTTTTATTTAGTAAACTGAAGGTAATAAAGTGTTCCCTTTTCTCTTCGAAATCTTCGCCAATTTAATACTCCATTTATTTTGTGTTCCTCTTTTCTCTTCGAAATCTACGCCAATTTAATACTTCATGTATTCCAATTTATTTGTCACTATAATTTTAGTAGTCCGTTAAAATAAATTATTCTTATATTTTCTTGATCAAAAACTTTTATAAGAATATAATATTATGATAAGTTTAAGATTAAATATTAATTTTTTATTTTAATGTATATGATATGTTTCAGGGACTATCCTTTCTATCGTTTGCCCTTACATTTCACTCTCATTTGGTCTCTTTCTTCTAAAAAATAAAGCGAAGCAAAGCGCATGGAGAGTTAAATATAAAAAAAATAACTATAATTTGATTGAATGTCCTTAAAATATTTTAAATTGTTAAAAAAAAAGAAGGAAAAATGCTCAAATATGTTATCGAATTTTGAAAAAAGGCTCATCTACGTTATCCGTTAAAAGTTTATCTCATTTATGTCATTTACATTTGAGAAAAGATTCATTCATGTCATTATTTGTAAATTAAAAATATTTTTCATTTTTTAAAACTATTTTGTACATGTGGTCAATAATGATTCAGCTACGTCATTAGCTAAATTATTTTTTTAAATAGAAAAAGTTCAAATATGTCATGGAACTTTGAAAAAAGGTCCATCTATGCCATTCGTTAAAAAATTGGCTCATCTATGCCATTTCAGTTAACAAATAATGACATAGATGAGTCTTTTCTCAAATGAAAATAATCTAAATGAGTCAAATTTTTAACGGATGATATAAATGAGCATTTTCTTAAAGTTTTATGACATATTTGAGTTTTATGACATATTTGAGCATTTTACGGGGGAAAAATAATGAAAATTCCAATGGCCAAATGCCATCTATTTTCAAGCATTTCAACAATTCAAATATCAAGATTCTTCACAGATAATAAATACCTATACAAAATAAAGGCAAATTACGTCCCATCAAATGACCCGATTTCTCACTATGGAAACTATTACCATATTTATGAATTGCCAAATTTATCTATTGCTCTTTTTATATAAAATATAATTTCAATCATATATATTGAACGTAATTTTTCAGCAAAAGATAATTCAAATTATCTCCTTACATCTCCTAGCTCTGCTCACGCACATTAATAGGGTAAAAATAATTTTTTAAATTATATATAATTAATACATATTTTAATGCTCGAAATTAATCAGTCAGGTAAAAAGCGATAAAAAAGGCTTGAGAGATTTGTCCGAAGTCAATCAACAAAAGCATCACTTACCTATACGAGCACACAATACTATATTACTAAAAGTCTTAGCTGAAATCACATAAAATGAAAATAAAACTTAAAACATATGGTGTAAGTTCACAAATTGTTTTAGAGCACACGTTCAAACAAATATCTTTGGAATGTACAAAGAGGCAATGTAGCATGTGGTGGACGTTGTCTAGACTAATGGTGGAATATGTGTATCTTCTTTAAGGTACGTTTATCATATTTCTAGGAAAATTTTCAAAGTCCCTTTCGCAAGCTTTTAATTAAAACGGAAAAATGGTTGGGTTTGAAAATTCAGTGACAAAGCGAGAATTTTTATTAAAAAGTGTTAAAATATAAAAAAGTAATTTTACGAAGAAATCAAAGAATGTCAATATTTAATATGTATATGCATAAAAAATACTTTTATCTATTTTGTAATTTTTTGATGAAGACGTGTCGATCAGGGACGGAGCCACCTATTGCTAGGGGTTCATCCGAATCCTCTTCTGTAAAAAATTATATTATTTATATATAGTAAAAATAATTCTTTTATGTATATATAATAGATGTTGAACCCCCTTCCATAAATTTATGTGTCTATTTCTTCAAATTTTGAACCTCTTATATTAAAATTCTGATTCCGCTATTGGTGTTGCCGGACTGACACCGTAAGGGCATGTGGCTCCAACGGTACCTGAAATGTAGTCCAACTATACTGTTAAGCAAGACTTTTTTTTTAATTTATAACTATCTGATATTCACACTGTCAAAGTTTTTAGTCAAATATAAAATACAAATTAAATAATAAAAAAAAGAGAGACGAAAGATTTAAGTATGACAGATAAGTATTTTGGACTTCTTACGTTACGGCCTACCTATGATCTTGGACTTTTTGGGCATTTTCCACTTTAAAATTTTACCATAAAATACTCCTAGTTATATGATTGAATTTTTTTATTGATTCATGTGTAACAAACAATAGTATTTTCAAATTTATAGCTATTAATATTTTCTTTAAAATGGTCTAGAATTCCGAATATGAAAAGTAAGTTTTAAATTATAGGGATGTTATTCGAAAAACTTAGAAACGTTGGTAAATTATGATTGTTGTAAAATAGGTTTGTTATATTTGATAGTATTTTGATAATTAGAATTTGTAATCTTTATGATATTTAAAACTTATGTTCTAAATTTAAGTTCATTTGGAGTAGTTTTACATGTTGAATATGTGATGGACTATTGAAATTCAAAAAATAAATTTCTATCATTGGGGGGAAAATAAATCAACTGACACATATGTCTTAAGTGCAAGCATATAATTGAATGCACTTCAGCCATGTGCATCTTTAAGTACAAATAATTACTGTTGTAAAATGAGCTTGCAGGTTATGTTATTGTTTTGATAAATATGTGAGGTTTGTTTTTTATGAATTTGAAAATTATATTTTAAATTTAAAGTATATTTAAGCATTAAATTGTGTGTTAAATTATTGAAATTAAAAAAAAAAACAAGTTTTTGTTTATGGCCAAAAGATATAATTAATTAATCAAAACTTACACTTATAACATACGCGTCTTAAGTGAGTGTATGTGAAAAAATAGCTTGCACCATTCATATATCGTGACATTCCAATTCGAGACAAAGTCTGAAATCTTCATGATGGGCTGGACACTTTTATAAAAGAAATGGGCTTTTATTAGTCATTAAGTCCCTCTTCCTTTGTAGGCCATTTACATAAATAATATAGTATATAATATTAGTTAAGAGTTTTAGTACATTTTTCTCTTTCTTAGCCCCTCGTTCTCTTTTCTTTTAAGTTATTAATTAAGATAAATATGATATAAATTATAATAAAAAAATATTCTAAAAAAATAATTATTAATCTAAAAAGAATTCATTTATGTAAAAATTCCTCCTTTGTACTCCAAACATGCTGGCCCAAAAGTTCAAATGGATCACATCATCCCTAATGTAAGTCCACATAAGGGGTCATTTGCACTTATGACGTTATTTTGTTAATAAAAAACATAAAATTGTGAAGCATAAATGTATATTTGTGTGTCATAATATCTTCAAGTTTTCTCATATGTCTCAATTGCTAAAGAACTTGTGTCCTACTAAGGCATAAGTTCAGTTGGTAAAGGACACAAATAAAAAATCAACTCATTTTAAAGGGAAAAACAACAACTAAAGATCATGTTAGGAAATGGATGCTTTCCAAGTGGGCCCCACTTGTAAGTGGGCAACTTGCCCACTTGGTATGTAATCAATCACTTATTTTGCCTATATATATGTGTGTACAACTGCAGAGGAAAACACACAAAAAAACAATACGCACAACTCTTCTCTTTTCCTTTTTCTCCTCATTATCTCTTTCTAATTAATTTTGCTAAGTTAGTTATTTTCATAACACGTTATCAGCACGAGGCTCCGGCTAATTTTTCAAGGTAACAAAAAGTGGTAAGAGTTTTATTTAAATTTATTTTCATAAAATGGCAAATATTTCAAAAATTGAATTTGTTGCTTTGGATATCTCTGGAAAAGATTACTCTTCATGGGCACTAGATGCCGAAATTCATCTTGAATCGATGGGTCTGGCAGACACCATCAAAGATGATAACACGGCATCTAGTCAAGACCGTGCAAAAGCTATGATTTTCCTCCGCCACCATCTTGACGAGGGTCTTAAATTACAATATCTTACATTAAAAGATCCCTTGAAATTGTGGAAAAATTTAAAAGAAAGGTATGACCACCTGAAGTTGGTCATGCTTCCACAAGCACGTTATGACTGGTTAAATCTGAGACTGATGGACTTTAAAAATATAACTGAATATAATTCTGCTTTATTTAGAATTATAGCTCAGTTAACTTTATGCGGAGATGAAATCACGGAACAAGATAAACTTGAAAAAACATACTCCACATTTCCACCCGCGAATATGCTCCTGCAGCAGCAATATCGCGAAAAAGGCTTTACAAAATATTCTGAATTATTATCTCACTTACTTATTGCTGAACGCCATAATGAATTATTAATGAAAAATCATGATAGTCGGCCCGTTGGTTCTTTGCCACTCCCTGAAGTGAATCAGGCAAATTCTAACCAACGAGAAAGAGGCCATGGCCCCAGTCGTGGTCGTGGTCGTGGTCGTAATCAAAGAAGAAATTTTAATCATGATGCTCGGCTGGCACCAAGAAATAACCAGCAATATAAAAGGCAGGGTAAAAAGCCAGAAGCTTTACCGAAGAATAATTCAGAAACAATATGTCATAGATGTGGAGGTGTGGGGCACTGGTCGCGGATTTGCCGGTCATCAAAACGCTTGGTTCAGCTATATCAGGCATCGTTAAAGAGGGCAGAAAATAATCCAGAGACAAATTTTATCTCTGAGGACAATATTGAGCCCATGCATCTGGATGTAGCTGATTTCTTTAATTTTCCAGAAGTAAATATGAATGTTGATAAGCCAGATAATATTTAAACAATTATCTTTGTTGTTGTATGTATTAAATATTATGTTTGTATTTTTCTAGATCCATGTAATAAAATAAAATTTTGTATAACAAATTATGTATTAATTATAATATTTACTTTCTTTCTTTGTGAAGAAAATATGGAAATGCCTCAAATCTTATTTGGATCAATGATAAATCACGAGGATATTTGTGTAATTGATAGTGGAACAACCCATGCTATATTTAAAGACGAGAAATATTTTTCCAATTTACTTAGAAGAAAAGCTAATGTTACTACAATTTCTGGTAATTCAAAAATGATAGAAGGCTCCGGAAGAGCTACTATAATTCTACCTAAGGGGACAAAAATTGTTATAGAAGATGCACTATTTTCTTCTAAATCCCCAAGAAACTTGTTAAGTTTTAAAGATATCCGCAGAAATGGATATCATGTTGAGACATTAAATGAAATGAATATTGAATATCTTGGTATAACCAAGAGTGTATCAGGCCAGAAATATATTTTGGAAAAATTACCAACTCTGTCATCTGGCCTATATTATGCAAAAATTAGTGCAATTGAAGCAAATATGATCGTAAACCAGAAGTTTACTGATCCAAATATATTTGTGCTATGGCATGATCGAATAGGTCATCCTGGATCAATAATGATGAGACGAATTCTTGAAAATTCAACTGGACATCCTTTAAAGAACCAGAAGATTCTTACAAATGATGAATTTTCATGTGCTGCTTGTTATCAAGGCAAATTAATTGTCAGGCCATCTACCCTGAAGGTTGGCATCGAATCTCCTAGATTTTTAGAGCGTATACATGGAGATATATGTGGACCTATTCATCCACCAAGTGGATTGTTTAGATATTTTATGGTCCTAATAGATGCATCATCTAGATGGTCTCATGTGTGCCTGTTATCATCTCGCAACCTGGCGTTTGCGAAGTTGTTAGCACAAATAATAAGATTGAGAGCGCAATTTCCAGATTATCCAATTAAGACCATTCGCCTTGATAATGCTGGAGAATTTACATCCCAAGCATTTAATGATTATTGCTTATCAATTGGGATAAAAATTGAACATCCTGTTGCTCATGTTCATACTCAAAATGGCCTTGCAGAGTCATTTATAAAGCGCCTACAATTGATAGCAAGACCTCTACTAATGAAAACAAAATTGCCAATTACTGTTTGGGGTCATGCTATTTTACATGCAGCAGCACTTGTACGTCTCAGACCGACACATTATAATAAATACTCTCCGTCACAATTAGTATTTGGTCATGAACCAAATATAGCCCATTTAAGAATTTTTGGTTGTGCGGTGTACGTGCCTATAGCACCACCACAACGTACAAAAATGGGCCCTCAACGAAGGTTGAGCATATATGTTGGGTTTGACTCACCCTCCATAATTCGATACCTTGAACCGTTGACTGGAGATTTATTCACTGCTCGATTTGCAGATTGTCGATTTGATGAAACAATTTTCCCGCCATTAGGGGGAGAGAAAAAGGAACCCGAAAAAGAAAAAGAAATTGCGTGAAAAGTTTCATCACTATCACATTTTGATCCACGTAACCGCACATGTGAACAGGAGGTCCAGAAGATCATCCACTTGCAGAAAATAGCAAATCAAATGCCAGATGCATTTACTGATTTGAAACGGATAACTAAGTCACATATCCCAGCAGTGAATGTACCTATCCGGATTGATGTCCTAAAAGGACCATCTACAAGTATCATAGCTTCTGAATCCCAAACACGACAGAAGCGTGGTAGACCGTTGGGTTCAAAGGATAAAAATCCTAGAAAAAGAAGCGTGAGAAATAATAAAGATGATACTACAATAGAACCTCCTAAAGAAGGTCAAGATTTGAGTAATCTTGATATTCTTGAAGAAATCAGTGAACCCGAAACTCAAGTAAATGAAGAACTTTTAATAAATTCTTTCGGTGATGAGATAAATTTAGATCGATCTAAAATCACGGTTGATAATGTTTTTGCATATAATGTTGCACTTAATCTCATGCAAGATAGTGAAAGTCTTGAGCCTAAATCCGTCGAAGAATGTCGACGTAGATGTGATTGGCCAGAATGGCAAAAGGCAATTCAATCAGAATTAGACTCACTTGCTAAACGTGAGGTTTTTGGACCTGTAGTCCAAACCCCTGAAGGTGTAAAACCAGTTGGTTATAAATGGGTTTTTGTTAGAAAAAGAAATGAGAGAAATGAAATTGTAAGATATAAGGCACGCCTTGTTGCACAAGGATTCTCTCAAAGACCCGGAGTCAACTATGAAGAAACATATTCACCGGTTATGGATGGAATAACATTTCGATATCTCATTAGTTTAGCTGTACATAAAAATCTTGAAATACACCTAATGGATGTGGTTACAGCTTATCTTTATGGTTCACTTGATAATGAAATTTACATGAAAATCCCAGAAGGATTAAAATTGCCTGAAGCATGTAAAAAGTCTCGGGAAGTATACTCAATAAAACTCCAAAGATCATTATATGGTCTAAAACAATCAGGGCGTATGTGGTATAATCGCCTCAGTGAGTACTTGATAAATGAAGGCTATATAAATGATGTCATTTGTCCATGTGTTTTTATTAAGAAAATGGAATCAGAGTTTGTTATACTCGCCGTTTATGTTGATGACATAAATCTCATTGGAACCCCTGAAGAGGTCCAAAAGGCAATTGAATATCTAAAGAAAGAATTTGAAATGAAAGACCTTGGAAAGACAAAACTTTGTCTAGGTCTGCAAATTGAACATTTAGCAGACGGAGTTTTTGTCCATCAATCTGCCTACACTGAGAAAATCTTAAAAAGATTTTACATGGACAAAGCACATCCATTAAGTACTCCAATGGTTGTTCGATCACTTGAAGTGGAAAAAGATCAATTTCGACCTCCAAGAGAGGATGAAGAAATTCTTGGTCCTGAAGTACCATATCTTAGTGCTATTGGTGCACTTATGTATCTTGCTAACGCAACTAGGCCTGATATAACATTTTCTGTTAATTTGCTAGCAAGGTATAGTTCATCCCCAACGCGAAGGCATTGGAACGGTATCAAACATATTTTGCGATACCTGAAGGGTACTATTGATATGGATTTGTTTTATACTAACAAAGGTTGCGCAGACCTTATTGGTTATGCAGATGCAGGTTATTTATCAGACCCACATAAAGCTCGATCTCAGACAGGTTATCTGTTTACACACGGAGGGACTGCTATATCATGGCGATCTACAAAACAGTCCATAGTTGCTACTTCTTCAAATCATGCTGAAATAATAGCAATTCATGAAGCAAGTAGAGAATGTGTGTGGTTGAGATCGATGATACAGTTCATCAAAGAAAGATGTGGTCTGAAAAATAATGTTAAAGTACCCACAATTATATTCGAAGACAATGCCGCGTGTATAGCTCAATTGAAAGGTGGCTTCATAAAAGGAGACAGAACGAAACACATTTCACCAAAATTATTCTTCACACATGATCTTCAGAAGAACGGTGAAATTGATGTACAACAAGTTCGTTCAAGTGATAATCTTGCAGATTTATTCACAAAGGCATTACCAACATCAACTTTTGAGAAGCTAAGGCATAAGGTTGGAATGCGACGTCTCCAAAATATCAAATGAAGTTTTCATTAGGGGGAGTAAAATACGCGCTGCACTCTTTTTTTCTTAACCAAGGTTTTGTCCCACTGGGTTTTCCTGGTAAGGTTTTTAATGAGGCAGCAATCAAGGCGTATTATCAGATCTGTGTACTCTTTTTCCTTCATTAGGCTTTTCCCACTGGGTTTTTTCCTAGTAAGGTTTTAACGAGACACAACATCAGAATAACTTAGTATATTATTTCTTATAGAGTTTTTATGGAGGCACATTATATATGAACATCCAAGGGGGAGTGTTAGGAAATGGATGCTTTCCAAGTGGGCCCCACTTGTAAGTGGGCAACTTGCCCACTTGGTATGTAATCAATCACTTATTTTGCCTATATATATGTGTGTACAACTGCAGAGGAAAACACACAAAAAAACAATACGCACAACTCTTCTCTTTTCCTTTTTCTCCTCATTATCTCTTTCTAATTAATTTTGCTAAGTTAGTTATTTTCATAACAGATCAGTCTATTTTAAGAGCAATTTGTGTAATTTTATGCCACATAATAAAGTTGATCAGTTAAATATTTTTGGCCTCAATTATAACATTCACATATTTTTATTTTTATTTTTATTTTGGAAAGGGCATTAATAAATCAGATTCATGTCGTCCATTTTGATGTTTCTACTAATTTTATGGTCATAAAATAAAGACGAGATTGCATTGTTGAATATAGAAAACGATAATTTCTTTACATTATCAGTATATATAAGTTATCCGAGTAAATATCGCGTAACAAAAGGTCCAATGCACCAAACTTCACAACAACTTATTAATAGAAACATCTGTCAAATTTAATTCACACGCTATAAACAACTTGCTAAAAAATTGGTAACGGGGTGCTGCTTCATAAACTACTTCACAGGTTCTTCATGTTTGGGTGATGGGTCAGATACTTTAGCCCATGTCCTGTAAAATAACGCATATATGATCAATAAAATGTGTAATGTCAGACTTTTCAACATGTACTTTGTTTATTGTATGAGGTCAAGGACACGTGTATTAATTTAGTTCGTTAAGTTCAGGTTATTAGCAATTGAATATGGTGATAATTGTAAGTAAAAACTATATAATGATAACAAAGCAAAGTAAATGGAAATCGTATGAAGCTTATGAGCTTTGTCAATGAGAGTGCAGGCACTGATTCTGGTGTTGTTCAAGTGTTTTAAGCTTCTGATCCTAGAACGATATAGCAAATAAATGTTACTAAAAAAAAAAAATGTTTGAAGCACAAAAATATCAGTGTATTGTTGAAATTAGAATATATATATGTGAGAAAAATGCTATTTTTTTAATATTTGATTGGTCAAATATTCACTTTATATAAACATAAGTTTCTTAATTAAGAAATTAGAAAAATAATATCCCTGTTAGAAAGAGAAAAACAAGTTCAATGATTTTTTAAAAGATCTCGTATTAAATGCTGATCGCAAAATACTTAGTTTAAAGTAGTAACTAACAAAATGCTACACCAAATGTGTTTTAACTTATAATCAATATTCAGTCATTTTTATCTGTCACTTTGATATTAAAAAATTGGTCCAAAAAATGTACTTCACAACCTCAATCAACTTATTTCCCTTTTTCTATTCGAAACGAACTTTACTACTCTAAGAAAGCATATATATTAACCCTTCGAGGTGGCTCAGATCGATGATTTCGCTGGGTACCTTCATGACGGAGGTCTCAAATTCAAAACTTTTTAACATTACAAGAATTGGGTCGAATTTATTTTATGTGAGGTGGTTTGTAAGCATAGTATAAGAGAAAAGTTTATTTTGTATGCATCCAAAGAATAGCGATTACAATTTTTCTTGTGATCAAAAATAAAAATAAATTCGTTTGTTGCTCATTTATGAAAGTGATGTGAGCAATTTAGTTAAATACCCGTTATTATTAGTACTATCAGATAACTTTCTTAATGGGTGTGTCAAAACCTTAAACATTTGATAAAAAGGGACCAAAAGGAGTAAATATTTTACTAAAAAAGTTTTGACGATCAATCTTATTGATTAAAATATTGACTGAGTCATCAATCACGAGTGATTTTAAGTGAAAAATAAATTATCTGGTGTCATTTGGATGAGACTGAGATTTATTAGAACTTTTGATGTGTGCATACCATAAGCTACAATATTCTTTATAAAATATTTTTTAATTTTTTCATATTCGATTTTAAAAAATAATTAGAAACAAGTTCCTCAAATGAGAAAAATGACTTTTCTATATTCCATTAGGTAAAATAAGTTTCACGGCCTTCCAACACACCTTATATATATTTACTGTTAGTAAACTGTATTGTAAATATTAAAACAGTAACAATAACTATTGAAAGTAATAAAAGACAGAATTTGAACTGAAACTAAAAATAATAACAGTATCTGAAAAATTAATGTCAGAACAAAAATCGAACCCACTGAATACACAGTGTGTCATTAAGGAAATTATTCCCCTCAACGTACTCGAGGTTTTGAAATCTTTCCTCCCAGGATAGAACGATTTACTCACCAAAATAGAGGTACTGCAAATTCTGATGTCTGTGAACCACTCGAAGGCAGTATATCACACGAGTTTTTAAGAAGTGCAGAAAAGAAGAAGAAGAAGCTAAGATGTCTATCAGAATTTTCGTATTGAATATTCTGATGATTAATAGATATATATATATATAGCCTGTTTGCACCTTTTAAGAAAAAACACCTGTTGGGAAAAAGTTTGTCTGTTGAGAAAAGGTTTGCAACTTTTAGGACAAGGTTGCAACTTTTCAAAAAATCCGTTGAAAAAATAGAGGGAAATAATTTTTAAATTAATTCGGGAAATAAACTGGTCGGGTTGGTCCAAAGCCGTAGTCGAGGCCGAGCGAGCGACGACGACGACGACGCGAGAGGAGACCCTCTTCTTGACCCTTTAGCAACATGAAGGAGTGCTTCTACTTTTAAGTAGGAGACTTTTTCTTTCCACCACCTATGTGGGGCTAATGCTTATTTCATGAAGCAAGAGAGAACAAATTATTTTTCCATCCACTTCTTTTCCCTCAATTTCTCATCCAACCTATCAATTAAACCCAACATTTACTTCTACCCCGGTAGCTCCCATCTCCACCCCCCCTACCTCCCACCCACACTTTTCATAATATTTATCTACATTATAAACAAATTTAAAATAATATTTTTTACTTATTTACTGAACATACAAAAAAAGAATTTAAAAAATCATTTATTTTCCTAAAAAACATTTTTCATTTCGTACAGTACTCACCTAAAAAGTGAAAAATTATTTGAGATGAGACAAGATTACATGAACTTTAATTTTTATGCTATTTTTTCTGATTAGGTTAACAAATATTTGAGATAGAGACATGATTGTTTGAACTTTTATTAATGTACCTACCAAATAACCTATTCTTTTTCTGCCAAACCCATTACTGAAAGTTTGGCCTGTGGTAGGATACAATGTAACATTACATTTTTTCCAATTCATCCACCCACTACTAAATGGACTATATCCCTAACATGACTATTTTCTTTAAAGATATCATGACGTTTGTAGACTAGTTCCAATTTTGTTATAGGAAAAAGATAAACGACAAAGATAAATTAGTGAAAAAAGAGGCAATTAATCACCAAATGTCGTGATAAAATGGTAAACAAAGATAAATTAGTGAAAAAAGAGGCAATTGATCACCAAATGTCGTCATAAAATGGTAAGTACTTTGATCATTTAATTAGAGGTCTTGATTTAAATCTTAAAAATAAAATTATTATTGGTAGTAATTCTTCACGATTTTTCGCACGAATCTAAAAAGAATAAACTGAACATCGAATGAAAAGTGAAAAAAGAAGTTAAAGGAGGATTTGAGCTCGGGAAATGTAGTCGTCTTCGACATGGAGTGCCAAAGTGGACTTCTTGACCGGTCTGAATAAGACGGACTAGAAAGCAAATATCGAACATGAGGTGGGAAGCGGGAAAAAAAGAAGTAAAACATCGGTTTGATTGAAATAAAATTATCTTGGTAGCGAACGCTTTACTCTTCAAAGTAGATTTCTTTGTCCGAATTAATCTAAATTAGTCAGATTAGAAAGTGAATACCAGATTTCAAGTGAAAAGTGGAAAATAAGAAAGTTGAGGGACAATTTGAGCTCAGAAAATAAAATCGGGGGAGTGTCAAAATGGACTTTTTGGCCGACTTTGAATTAGACAAACCAAAATACAGATATCAAACATTGGGTAAAAAGTGAAAAAATAAAAAAGAAGAAGAAGCAAAGTGCTATACAAGCTCTCGAAATAAAGTCGTCTTTAACGGAAAGAGTTTTTACCATAAAATGTGAAAACTGGACACTGGAAAGTTTACTAAAAGTAAAAAGTTAAAGGGGGTAATTAGAGAAGTTGAAATTCCATGAGTCCTAGTGGGCAAGAACTTCTTATCAAATAATCCCATATTGTTAGGCTTAGAAATAGTTGGCTGAGAGATAACTCCAAGGAAATATTTTCATATGATCAATCTCTATCTCTCTTTATCTCAACAACACTTACATACATACATGGTGTAAAAGCAACAGAGTACTACTATTTGGGACCAACTAGAGAATGAAATCATGATGTTTAGAATTACAACAAGAAAAAGATGGAGAATTAAGAGGAAGAAGAAGCAAAAACTAGTGGTTAACAATTTATCATCATATAGTTGTATTCATTCACATATCACACTCACATGTTCTAGTACTCCTTCCATTCTGTAAAGTTCTAGTTGACTCTATCCATTGTGGTCCTTCTCCATTTTCTTGCCTTATCAATCAGTCAACTTTTTTTAGCCAAATTATTTTCTCTGTTTTCACATCCCTTTTGTATCCTCTAAATTATTTTTCTTACTTTGTTTTAAGTATTATAGATAAACCCCATTTCTTGATTTTCAGAATCTTGATCTTTGGTCTTTTTGCATGTCTTGAGTGGCATTATTTTTGGTCATTAAGGTTAAAACAATTCAAGATTTTCATATAATAGCTAAACCCCATTTCTTGATTTGTAGATCATTTACATGTCTTGAGTGGCATATTTTTCTGGTCATTAAGGTTAAAACAATTCTAGATTTCATATTATAGCTAAACCCCATTTCTTGATTTGTAGTATATTGATGATTTGCATGTCTTGAGTGGCGTGTTTTTCTGTTCATTAAGGTTAAAACAATTCTAGATTTCATGTTTACTTTTGCTTCTTAAATTTGGGTTGGCAGTTATGGGCCCTGGAATCTCAAAACTTGCTTAATGGTATCTGTTTCTTGGTCTGCCATTAGCTCTGCTACATCTTTTGGGGCATTGCCATACTCAGAAGGTTCCAAGTTTTCATACCTAAAAAATATTGACATGACTTTAGTGTAAACTAAAAAGCATGTCATTTATTCCCTTCTATCCTTGGAAATGGCAAGTTATAGTAACTCTGCAATCCAACAGCATTTGTTTTTTGTGCTGTTGATTCTTCTTTTCTTTGCTGGATTTGGTGAATCTTTAAATGAGGAGGGACTTATTCTTTTGGAGTTCAAAAAGTCCCTTAATGACCCTGATAACAATCTTGAAAGTTGGAATTCTTCAAACTTGAGTCCTTGCAAATGGGATGGTGTTAAGTGTAGCACAAATGATCAGGTGATTTCTCTCAATATCGATGCTCGTAACTTGTCTGGTAGTTTATCTTCAAGAATTTGTGAACTTCCTTACTTGACAGTATTGAATGTGTCATCAAATTTCATTTCTGGTCAAATTCCTGACGATTTTACGCGATGTCATAGCTTGGAGAAATTGAACCTTTGCACCAATAGGTTCCATGGGGAGTTTCCTGTCCAACTACGCAATGTTACCTCACTTAGACAGCTTTATTTATGTGAGAATTACATTTATGGTGAAATCCCTCAGGACATTGGAAATTTGTCACTTCTTGAGGAGCTTGTTATTTATAGTAACAATCTTACTGGAAAGATACCTGTTTCAATAGGTAAATTGAAAAGGCTTAGGATCATCAGGGCCGGGCGAAATTATCTGTCTGGCCCTATTCCTGCTGAAATTAGTGAATGTGAAAGTTTACAAGTACTTGGTGTAGCAGAAAATAGGCTAGAAGGGTCTTTTCCAGTAGAGCTTCAAAGGCTTAAGAACCTTACAAACTTAATTCTTTGGGCCAACTTTTTCTCTGGTGCAATACCTCCTGAGGTTGGAAACTTCAGTAAGTTGGAATTACTTGCTTTGCATGAAAATTCATTCAGTGGACAAATTCCTAAAGAGATTGGAAATTTAACTAATTTGAGAAGGTTGTACATTTACACAAATCAGTTGAATGGAACAATTCCATGGCAAATGGGAAATTGTTTGAGTGCAGTTGAGATTGATTTATCCGAAAATCAGTTGAGAGGATACATTCCAAAAAGTTTGGGGCTACTTTCTAACCTGCGGTTGCTTCACCTTTTCGAGAACAGACTACATGGGAAGATTCCAAAGGAGCTTGGAGAGTTGAAGCTGCTTAAGAATTTGGACTTGTCTATAAACAACTTGACAGGTAGAATTCCATTAGTGTTTCAGAATCTTGCATTCTTGGAGAATTTACAACTTTTTGACAATCACCTAGAGGGTCCTATTCCGCGATTTATTGGCCTCAAAAGTGACCTCTCTATAGTGGACCTGTCCAAGAACAATCTTGAAGGAAGAATACCTTCAAACCTTTGTCAGTTTCAGAAGTTAACATTCCTGAGCCTCGGGTCTAACAAGTTGTCGGGCAATATCCCTTATGGCCTAAAGACTTGCAAGTCCCTCGAGCAGCTAATGCTAGGAGATAACCTACTCACTGGGAGTTTTTCCGTTGATCTTAGCAAGTTGCAGAACCTTTCAGCTCTTGAGCTTTTTCACAACAGATTTTCTGGATTGCTACCACCAGAGGTAGGCAACCTTAGAAGATTAGAGAGGTTACTCTTGTCACATAACGACTTTTTTGGGCAAATTCCTCCTGATATTGGAAAACTTGTGAAGCTTGTTGCTTTTAATGTTTCCTCCAACCGGCTCTCGGGTGATATTCCTCATGAATTAGGGAATTGTATAAGTCTCCAGAGGCTTGATCTTAGCAAGAACTCATTCGCTGGAAATCTCCCGGATGAACTTGGCAGGCTAGTGAACTTGGAACTGCTTAAGCTATCTGATAATAAGTTTAGTGGACAGATACCTGGTGGCTTAGGTGGACTAGCACGACTAACTGATTTGGAGATGGGAGGCAATTTCTTCTCTGGTAGTATTCCTATTGAGCTTGGCTACCTTGGAACTCTTCAGATTTCTCTCAATCTGAGTCATAATGCTCTCAATGGATCGATTCCTAGCAACCTCGGGAAGTTGCAGATGCTTGAAACATTGTACTTAAATGACAACCAGCTCATTGGTGAGATTCCAACTTCAATAGGACAGTTGATGAGCCTGATAGTATGCAATCTTTCTAACAATAACCTTGTGGGATCAGTACCAAACACGCCTGCATTTAAAAGGATGGACTCAAGCAACTTTGCTGGAAATGTTGGGCTATGCACGTCAGATTCCCGCCATTGTGATCCTTCTCCGGTCCCTTTGATTGCTTCAAAGTCAAGCTGGTTGAAACACGGTTCTTCAAGGCAAAAAATAATTACCGCTGTTTCTGCGACTGTTGGAATGATCTCTTTGGTATTGATTGTAGTTATATGTAGGATCATTAGAGACCACAAAGCAGCTTTTGTGTCCGTGGAAAATCAAGTAAAGCCTGATGTCTTCAATGATCATTACTTTCCACGGAAAGGGTTCACGTATCAGGACCTTGTCAATGCTACTGGAAATTTCTCAGACAGCGCAATCATAGGAAGGGGAGCCTGTGGCACTGTCTACAGAGCTAACATGGCAGATGGTGAGTTTGTTGCAGTTAAAAAGTTGAAGCCACAAGGAGAAGCCGCCAGTGTTGACAGCAGCTTCCAGGCTGAATTATCTACACTTGGTAAGATAAATCACAGAAATATTGTCAAGCTATATGGTTTCTGCTACCATCAAGATTGCAATCTTCTCTTATATGAGTACATGGTAAATGGAAGCCTCGGGGAAGCACTTCACGGGAATAAGACAACTGGTTTACTAAATTGGATTAGCAGATACAAAATTGCCTTAGGAGCTGCTGAGGGATTATGCTATTTGCACCATGACTGTAAGCCACATATCATTCACAGGGATATAAAATCGAACAACATTTTGTTGGATGAATTGCTTGAGGCACATGTTGGAGACTTTGGCTTGGCAAAACTAATTGACTTCCCTTACTCAAAATCCATGTCTGCGGTTGCTGGTTCATACGGCTACATTGCCCCTGGTAAGACCGGTGTTTAGGCATTAAACGATACTCTTTATGAGCAATCCTTAAATAGAAAAGTTGACTAAGTTCTTGATTTTTTTTCTTCAGAATATGCATACACAATGAAAGTGACAGAGAAATGCGACATCTATAGTTATGGCGTTGTTTTGTTGGAACTGATTACTGGTAGGTCTCCAGTTCAACCCCTCGATCAGGGAGGCGATTTGGTGACTTGGGTAAGGAGATCAATTCATGAAGGAGTGGCACTAACTGAACTTTTTGACAATAGGATGGATTTTAGTGTTGAAAGAACAAGTGAAGAGATGTCTCTAGTTCTCAAGATTGCTATGTTCTGCACCAATACATCCCCTGTCAACAGGCCTACTATGCGAGAAGTCATCGCCATGCTGATTGAAGCCCGGGAATCTGTGATCACTTCACCACCATCGCCATCATCCGAAACTCCTCTAAGTGAAGCTGATGCTAATAAAGGTGCATAAAATCAATTTCCTCCTTAATGTTCCATCTTTTCACTATAGTCAAACCTCTCTACAACAGTCATCCTATATAACAACCTTGCTTTCTGTGGAACCAATTTTTCTTGTTATGTTCTCTTACATTTTCTCTATAACAGAATTTCTCTATAGGAGCCAAAAGATATTGGAACAAGTGACATTGTTATAGAGATTTTTGACTGTATCATTTTAATACATCAAGGAAGTCTCACTTTTCATGTCCATAATTCTAAGTTTAGTTTGCAATCAAAGAAATTATTCAATATTGAATGGATGTTCACAGAGGAAATGAGCTAAATTTTTTCTAACAAGAACCAGTTTCTGCATTTTCTTAGCAGCATTTGTGTATTCATGCTATACATGTTTCAGAATGTTGCGCGGACTCTCCAAAATTGTTGTCGGACACTTTTTTTGGAGGATCCGACTTGCATCCAGCAATATTTTTTGGAGAGTTCGAACCAACATAGATTCAGATAGTCATACTGATAGAAACTAAAATGCAGCAACATTATCTTATTTGCAGGTTCTAATTAAGCAAACATAGACCAAAAAAAGAAAACTGAAGTTGCAGAAGTTGTGCCTCATCTGAAGCTGCCAAATTCTAATATAGTTAGAAGCATCTCATTATTCATGTACACACAACTACCTTTGATACCATACTTCCCCTCTAATAATTATTAGTTGGCATTTCTTATCTATTTCTTTTCTAAATTCTATCTACTTATATGATCTGTCTGCACATTAACTGCCTAATTGGTATTCAGTTACTAATCATTTGGTTATTTCTGAAACATTTTATTAAGTCAGAGTTGGCATTCTTGGTTACCATAAAGGTCATATTTTGTTCTTGAATTAACAGATACAGTTGGACCTCTTTATAATAATGTATTTGTCTAGAATCTTTTTAGTTATAATGAATATTATTATAAAGGTGTCTAATCGTTGCTAAAATTCAAAACTTTGGTCCAATTTTGACTATATTGTGAGTAACATTTATTATAAATGTTACTTTCTAGTAAAGGGACTATTGGGACTAGTCTTGCAACTTGTATACTTAATTTTGCAAAAATTCTTATGGTCGGTCGATGTTGAGCTGTACTAGCAACTTTATATTTAATATGCAAATAGGCTTATGATTAATTTTGAAACCTTCTGGAATAATTAGGTTTCTATCCATTCTTAAATTATTTTACAACTAAATATATTATTGTAGTGGTATTAATTTGGTCCCTTCTCCCAGTTACCATCCACCAAAGTTTGGTACTTATTATATTAATTAATAATAATAATAATAATAAATATTGCTGACTAATTACAAGTCAAAACCTTGGAAACCCATATGCAATTTGCATGAAATGTGGTACCATACCATATTGCTCCCACATGGTATCATATGTTCATGTTTAGTTTGATATCCCACGTTTAAAAGTTACACTCATTTTCTTTTGTTACTTGTAAACGTTTCGATTGATGATCTATTCATCAATAACCTTTATTGTAAAAACGTTACGATAATTAAAAGACTACAGAATAAAGTATAAATATGTAATTGTTTGTGTGGAGAAGAATTAACAAAATAGTTAATAGCATAATTAAAAATATATCTCGTATAAAGGAAAAACAACTGATATGATGCCTCAATGTGTCTTTTGTCATTTAATATAGGTAAGTTATACATTAATATTAGATAAAAAGACTGTAAGAATCTGTTTAAATGTCAATGTGTCATAATAATGTTTTCCAGCAAAAGTCAAGTTCCAACAACACAAAGGATTGATCAATAATATCAAGACATTATGATGGGCATATTCACTTCTAACGGGACTTAAGAAATGGGACAAAATCATTCATGCATTAAAATATCATATTACAAGCTCATCACTAGCATCAGTGGCGGAGCCACTTGTATTCAGGTTTCACTCGAACTAATTCCTTCGATAGAAAATTATATTATTTATATATGATTAAAATAATATTTTATATATATATATATATATATATATATATATATATATATTATACATTTGTTAGTTGTTGTGATGTTTGTTATTCGAATTAAAGATTTTTCTGAAATAGTTTATTTATCTTCTTGTAATAGTAATAAAGATTGTGTGCATTTTACTTTTCTTAAATTCCATTTTGAAACTATATGAACAATTTTTTATCCTTATTTTGGGAAAGATGCTTATAGATATCACTAGATTATAACGTTATAATTTGGATTAAATGAAAAAGAAAAAGAAAAGCATAGAAGGAAATGATACACAATTAATGAAATTCTTTTTCTTCCATAACTTTCTTTTTCATTTACAAATATGTATGAAATTTCCTTAAAAAAGGAAACAAACCAAAGAAGGAAAAAAATTGAACATCTCCCCCCAAAATTGATGTTCTCTACCTTCTCCTTTACAAACTTATACAAAAAAGAAATAAGGGGAAAAAAAGGACAATATAAATGGTTTACATAAGGTTGAAATGGATTTAAGCACATTTTCCAACCTTGTGATTAGTATGACAATAATAATTATGATTAGAGTTTAAATTGTACTTAGATCCCTTAATCCTCATTAAATACCCCAGCTTTTTCCATAAACAACGCCTTCTTCTTGGTGATGATGATGATAATCCAGTAACGTGACTCACGTGCGCTTTACTCTTGGTCCTTTTTATAGTTAATCCCCGTACTTCCGGTGGCCGGTAAGTTCTGATCAATGGCCATTTTATTCCGGCAAAGAATGAGTGACGTTTAATATCCGTTGCACCCCTGGCGCATCCTAGCCTCCTCCTTGGATCCTTAACTAATAATTTCTCTATTAAGTCTCTCGCTTCAGGCTCGTCTCCTTGAGTGTCGTAAAACTTCACTCCTTTGCTGGATGCTATATTGCGCAGGGTGGACTCTTTACTGTTTCCTTTAAACGGCGTCGTACCGTACAACAACTCATATAGTAACACCCCAAACGCCCACCAGTCTACACCGTTTCCGTGGCCGGCGCCGCTGATGAGCTCCGGCGCTAAGTATTCATGAGTCCCAACGCATGATCTGGAAAATGCAGATGTTGGCTCTGAGACGAACTCGGTCACCGTTTCTTCCCGTTGCCGGTCACCGTAACAACTTTTTTTTCTTCTTCTAGATCCTTCTAGAATGCGGGTAGTGAAATCTAATTTTGGGGAAACTTCTGATTTGAAACATAAATCGAAATCGGAAAGCATAATGTGACCATCTTCGCGAATCAGAATGTTTTCCGGTTTCAAATCACGGTATACGATTCCAAGGGAATGTAGATACTCTAGTGCTATGAGTACCTCAGCTGCGTAGAATCTGACCGATTCGACGGGTAGCCGGTTACCAGGTTGCTTTCGGAGCAAGGAATGGAGATCACCATTAGGGCAGAAATCGATTAACAAGCAACTGTAATGTGAAACTTCTAAATGTGCGTAAAGCGTAGGTAGAAAAGGATGATCCAGAGAGGAGAGAATCTCAGCCTCTGTTTGGACATGAGAGAGTTTCTTCGCCGTAAGCGAGTCCCGATCGATAACCTTAAGAGCAAAATTAGCATGGTCATAATCCCTGAGACGGCAAAGGAAAACACGGCCGAGATTTCCAGACCCAACAAGGCGATGGAGCTTAAGATGGTGGAGATGAAGAGCGCCGTCGGAGGAAAAGGTGGTCACCGCCTTAATAGCGGACCAATTCGGGTCATGCTGGCGGTGTGCACGGTGGTGAAAATTGGGGATTTCTGCAGATGGATTGTTTGTAGTAGACGTACATGAAAGACGATCGTTGAAGCTCAGCGTAAGGCTACTACGAGCCAAACTGCTTCTCGCACTGAGTGTACGATCAGTTGTTGTAGTTGTAACGGAAGCACAGCTTGTAAAGCTGAGATCAAGATCAGAATCTGGTGGATAAAGGGCATCTAATTCTTCCATTTTTATGTTCAGAGAGAAAACTTTGTGCTTTTTGTTTGCTTAGCTTTGTGAAAAAATGTTGGTGAGTTATTGGAGGAATGGCATTACATTTTATAAAGGAGAATCAAATGAAGAGGGGTGCAGAGGGAGGGGACATATAATTAATGTTAATAACGTGGTTGGTTGACCCAACAAGAAGAGAGATAGAGACAAACGAAACAAAGAAAGTGGTAACAAAGTTAAGTTTTTGTAGAAAGTTGCTATACTAATGACATATTAAAAACAATAAATTAGAAGGATGCTTCTTACCATGTTATACTCCCGCTATTCCATATTAACTTAATTTTTTTAAAAAAAATCATTGTTTTAAATAGTTGAAATACTTAAAGTTCAAAAGAAATATTTGCAATTTTTTTCATGTTTACCATTTTTATCAATGAAGTTTTGTAATTTTCTAAGAATTAAACTACACTACTTACAAAGTTATATTCTAATAAATAATTATTTGTATTTATAATTTCATATTTAATCTTTTTTATAAAGTTGATTAAAAAAAGGGTAATAAAAAAAATATAATTTAAATTTTATATTTGAATACTTTTTTTAATATGCGTGTTAATCTTAAAAATTCAACTAATATAAAATAGAGATCACAGTGATTATGGAGTTTAGAAAGGTAATGGAAGCCGCCTAATTGACATTGGGATCTCTGCACTATTCATATATTTTAGTAGTTTGTACTCTAAACGATTGTGAAATACATGTAAAGCGTAGAAATTTTTAATAGTGTGAGTTATTGTGAACAAAAATGTGCTGACTTAATCAAAAGCAAATAACATTACATTATGTTTACGGTAACTTTAGGCTTGATAACTATTTTTCAAATAACTTGCATCGTGTGACAAATATATCTCAATATCGTTTTGATTAAGAGTTTCGAATAAAAAAAATAACTTAAACTTACTTAGCACTTTACTGAAACTAAAAAGAACAACAAGAGCAATACCTCACAGGCTAAAACAGGAAGGAGGAGCAAAAGAAAGACCATACATGTTGAGCTCCCATATTGGCTCTTTTAGGGATTTCATGGTTTTTTTGTATGGCTTTGAATAATCTTTACCTCATAAGCTAGTATATGAAGTAAGTTAGGCTTAACGTGAATTTATTTATCATAATATCGAAATTGAACTCATATTAATTCTTGATTTATTTGATATTGACAATTAATACCATAGTATTTATGCTCTAGTTGGCAAGTTGAGATGTGCGACGGGGTATTGATGAGTTCTCGCATCAACTCATTTCTAAGACAATCTCTTTATACGATCTTGAATAATTTTCACTTAATGAGTTACCTTTAACGATTATAAATATCGAATGATTTGACTAACTCATTTGAAGACCACTCCTTCTCTTAACTCATAAGTTAAGTAAGAGAATGAATTGAGCTACATATAATAGAAAACGTACGAACCATCAATACAATATAAACAATTTTAGAAAAATATACATTTATGAAACTGCCGTGCGGCAACGGCGTTTAGCGTAGTGAATGGGTAAGAAAATAAAGTCTTTTCTTTTTTTGGCTTTGCATGCTGTGTGAGTCTATAGTCTACGTTTCTCACTGATCTAATTATTGTCCTTTTTTCTTCTTTTTTTTGACAATAAATAATAAATTTTGAAGACTGACTCCCCACACTTATAATAAATGAATAATATTTTGTTCATATATATGTAAGAGTAGTAAATGAGCTCTGAATTCAGACTATATTAAATTAGTTGCAGTTGAAAGCAGATGACCTTGGGATTTGAATTGTCCAATCAATTATTTTTTTCTAGTTCTATGTCTACCATTCTAGATAACTTTCAGAATTTTGCTAGATTGCTAGAAATATTAATCGATTTTTGAAATTTTATTATTAATAAAATATTTTTCCAAAAATTATCTTTTAATTATTGAAAATAAAGTAATTATACACCTTGTTTGCATTTTGGTACAATAATATTCTTATCGTTAGCTAAGTAGAGAAGATATACCTACGGTTCTATTTGAAACCAGAGCAAATATGCTCTCTGGAATGATCAAATTTGGATTTGAGCATCACCATCATTCTATGGGTAGCAAATAGTGTGTTTTTTCTATTTTCAGGAACTCGAATACGATGTCTCTAATTAAAGATGAAGAGATCTCATTGGTACGTGCCAGAGTTGTTATTATCATCTATTAATCATTTTTGGACTAAGTTAAGTTCTATATATATTTTTTGAAACTCTTCTAATTAAGTCATATGCAGACATATCTAATCACGCCCGAATATAGAGTTGATTTTTCAGCATTATCTCATTAATCACAAACCAGTAAAACAAAATGAAATTATTGATCCATCTTTTTCAAATTATGGAATACTTTTGAAATAGTGTAAAAAAGAAATTATTGGAGCAAATTAAATCAAGTGGCTAAAAGCAACGATTTTTGGCTGCATTAAAACAAGATAACAAAAATATATGGTAGTGGTGGTAATGCTAGCTTAATCATACGTGAAATATGGTTGTTGTTACACTATCTTAAACTAGATTTGCATTGTAGAAAAAAATAAAAAATTGTAGGAAGTCTTTTCACAGAATATAATCTATATCTATAAATAATATAAAGCTAGATAAAAGAAAAGTGATGTGGCACCTCTTTTTGGCCAAGAATTCTATTTATTTATTTTCCTTTTTATTTATTTATATTTTTTCCTATTTATTTGTCTTATTATTGTATATAAAAATGATTGTATCAATTAGTATTCATTCATTTATTCATATTCTTTAATATAAAAATTTAATTGTTTTTATTTTCATTACTCTCATGACTTTTGATGATCATAACTCCTAAATTATATTGATGACTTTATATTAATTATTACGTTCATAGACATTGAAAATGGACGCTTGGGGTGCTTATTCAATTTTTGATTCACTTTTTAAGCAAAAATGATGATTGTGATTGAGAAAATGCATATGCAAGAATATTCCCAACGTGAGAAGGTGATCAAGAAAATCACTTATATTTTTTTCCTCATTCTTTTGCTTTCTTTCTTCATATTTCTATTAATCGTTTATTTTAATAGGAACTTACAAACTCCTTTTTCTTGGGATGTATCACAAATCTTGACAGGGGAAGTGTTTTGGGTGATACTTGTTGAAAAGGTTAGCCATCAAAAAGCTTGTTTACATTTCATAGAATGTCAATCATTTTTAACTGTTTGTGTCTCTTCTAAATAGATACATAGATAAATAAAGAGAAAGAGGAGGATATTTTTTCATAAAATGAATTCTCAGTAAAAATTGATGGTATATTGATTTATATTTTATTAAGTGGTGATAGTTTTAATAAAAATGAAATCAAAAGAGAGAGGAAAAATCAAAAAACAAACGCGAAAGGAGGAAAAGTATTATGTAATGCCAATGAAATGGTATATATCACATGTGTGATGATGATTTGATTTTTGTATGGTGATGAGTAAATACTTGCAACAATCAATTGACAAAAAGGACATATCCTGTTAATTTGATAAATGTTATTTAACTTAGTTTTTTAGTTGCATTTTCTTACTATTATAGCAATGTTTAATATTCGTTTGAACAATCACATTGATCTTTGTTTAGTATGTACAATAGATATTGCATTTGATGAGAATGTTCTCAATGTCATATTATAATATTAGTGTGTTAATTGGGTAAAAATACATTATTTTAAACCACGCCAAGTGCAGAAAAGCAATTCAAAAAATTAAGCAAAGCTTCGAGAAAGAAAGATATCATATAAGAAGATCATGACCAAATAGATGAATCAGCAAGTCACTAATTACTCGTGGAGGAAGAATATTAAGTAGAGATTGATTTCACTTTTTTTGTCCTACTTTTTGTAAGTATGTACAATTTCTCAAAGCAGTAATTTCCTTTGATGAATTCTCAAAGCTGACATTAATACAAAATTATATATTTCAAGAATTTTATTTTTTAAAAGTTATGTATAACATTTCTATTTTTGAATTGATATATTATGTACCCCAATAATCTATTTTAACTATAGTAGTAAAACATATTTGACACTTTAAATAATAAGAAATCTATAAAATAAATATTCGTACCACGCGAAGTTCACTAGGAGAATAATATGCCTCGAGGATTATTACTTGAAAGGTACAAATTATTGAATGAAAGAACATTATGCTCAACAATTTTCAATCAAGACGATCATCCACTTATTTTTTTTCAATTTTTTTGTGTTATTTTTTAGTAGGTCCAATTTATTTAAATTATCCATTAATCTTGATAGTGATAATTTTGAAAAACCTATGAATTTCTTGACAAAACGTAAAGTCTATATCGTAGATTAGAATGTTGTATACTTTATGAAAACAAAAATAAAGAAATTGATGCTTGATTAATTCACGAAAGATCATTCAGTACTGGGAAGTCAACGAAAGATGCATGCTACAGTCGGATGACAATTTCAAGTGTTCTATTTTGTGTCAATCTTTTTTTTTTAAATATTTATAGTTGTGATCAAGAAAAAAATCATTCATCAATTTAATAAGGTCATTCAAAACCGCGCGAAACACAGACTAGTTAGCTTAGTTATGAATATAGTTCCTTAATCTAAATAGTAAATATTAATTATTTTCACATTTTCTGTCCCCAAATAAATCTTGGAAATCTTTTCCTTATATCATAGACTCTAAGCAATATCCCTTATAAAACGGTGTCATAATTAGGAGCTGTTCCTGATTCCCCTTCATTCATTGAATACTTGATAAAATTTTAATTAGAGACTCTATAATTGACAAGTAATTAAATCAATAATTTTGTTTTCAATGTAAAGGGTTCGTACTAGTTATATTGAGCTAATGAAAACAGAAAAATATTAAACTGAAGCCGGAATAAGTACTCTCTCCGTTTCTATTTATCTGTCACAATTTTAGATTTCATGTTTCTTAAAAAACTTGGTAAGTTTATCATTGTATTCTTAGTTAGTGTTTTCTTAAAGTTAGTTTTCAATAAATAAACATAAATTTATTTATTTTAATTAATAAATTGATCAATGAACACGAATTAATCATTTTGTTTTCCTATGTTGGTAAAATTCATACTTTCAAAGCTAATAACTCTCGAGGGTAAAATAGGATAAATAGTGTTATTTATGAATTGGTTTTATCAAATTACAAGTATTAAGGGACATTTATTTTTAGTAAAGACGGCATATAAATAGCAATGAAGGAACTAGGGAGTACTATTTAATTACTCTGTCCGTCTAAAATTATCTGTTGTGATTTCTAAAAATAGTTGTTTTGAAGTATTTATCTTTTTAAAAGTTCAAGATAAAATTAATTATTATTTTTATCTTATCCTTAGCAGTTATTATTCTTGAAAACTACAAACATCTTAATCATGAGTGATGTTACGATGTTCAAATACTGTTCAAGGGAAAGTAGTTTTTAAAGAAAAAAATTCCTAATTAATGTTTGTAAAAGATAATCACATCAGATAATTCAAGGCAAATGAAATATCAATTTTAATGGTAGCTTTAGATATTAAGAAATATAGAAATGTTGCTAGCTAGTAAATGAGATATGCTTCGGAATCAAATAAATTGAAAGGTCCTGCCAGCTTAAAATATAAAATGAAAACCCAAAATAAAGTTGAGTATAGGAATTTAAATTAATAATAGATAATTTGGAAAACATATTTTTTTTATAAGACGTAATATTTTTTTCTTGAAGGATTAATTTTATGTTTGTAATCCCCCTCCCTCCCCCCCCCAACCCAAAACAAAACTCCTTTTGCTGCTACTAAAATACTTTTCGTTATTTTTAAAAAAAATCGTAATAAATATTTTTTGAAAAATTTAACCAAACAAGTTATTAACATGATAGTGCAAAAATTACTTTTTCCATTTCAATTTATTTATCTAATTTTAACCATAAGAGTTAAGAAAGTAAAAAAAAAAATTAAATTTTAATCTTATAATCTTAATGTTTACAAGAACATAACTCTAATATATATATAAAAAAAAATTAGAGGGCTCGTTTGATAGAGAAATAACTAATTTTAAGATTAATTTTAGAATAAGTTAATTATATATTTAATTGAGAAAAAATCATAGAATAGTCATCTCATATTAAAGATGATATAATTAATTTTAAAATAAATAATCTCAAAATAATTTGTTCACTGACCTAACAAGCACTCATATTGATTAAGAAATTATTGCCGAAAGTTACCGGATGCGACGCTAGTGTCATTACGCAGCCGACTTTGTGCCACTAACCCATTCAGAAAATAATTAAGAAGCCATTAATTAAATAAATTAACAAAATACCACTACTTAAACTTAAAATATTTTTAGTTAGAGAAGAGTCCCAGATATAGAAACTGGCCAGGTTAATGGACCCACGTGATGGGCCCAATATAACAGGACCCGGTTGGAAAGTTTATACGATGCTGTCTGCCACGTGGTGAACATGGGGCCCCACACTATTGCTACTATCAGCTCCTTCACTGTACACAAAAACAATAAAATAATAAAAATAGTACAAAATAAAATAGCCTTCACTCATTATTCATCAATAATAATGGCCCCTTACCTATCGAGTTAATGCTTAATAATTCAACAAATTATTAAATCCTTTTTTTAATAATTAGAGTAATGTACCAACCTGCCATTGGCACGTGACAGAGACCTGAATTTGCCAGTGCTAGTTTTAAAATTTTTTAATTTTAATTTTTCACCTCTCAATTACGGTATTAGAAATTTAGAATGTGATTGGAGTCAAAATGTCAAACCGTGGCCCCTTATTTCTCATCCTAAATTGTTATTCGCATTATTGATTTGTTTCAATTTATTTATTCTGATTCGACATATATTTAAAAGAAAAAAATAATTTTTTTATTTTAAATTTAAAATATGTGTTATATATTGAAATATCTTTTGAATTTTGTATTTCTAATACTAATATTTTTTTGTAAACAAGCTAAAAAGATAAAAATAAGACAAACAAATTAAAATTAATAAAGTTCATTATGTTATCATGAAAAAATATGGTTCAAAAGAGGTAGATTTAATGAAATTGCAGACCTCGTTGTAATTGTACTCCTACTATTTGAGCATTTTAATCTTAAATCAGATTGGTTGAGGGAACTCAAGATTATAGACCGTTTGTATACAGTCATATACTCAAAAAAGACCGATGCTTCTGCGTGCCTAGAGGCGGGATCCAAGAATTCGAATTTAATGGATTCTGGATACAGTGAACTCGTTGACGAATCACGTTACGGGATTTGAAATTTAATATTTATACCTATTTAGTAGATTTATTATTATATATTTCCTCAGTTTCATATTAGTTGACCCTTATATAAAAAATAGTTGTTCTTGTTTAATTTGGAAAATCAAGAGAGTTTTATTGTATTTTTTTATTTTACCTTACTTATTATTAAATAACTAGATAAATAGTAATCAAATTTAGAGTTTCAAAGTTTATTAATAAAATTAGTTTAGTAATTTATCCCTAATAAAAGTTTTCTTAAATGATATGTCAAATCAGCCTGAGCCAAACAATATGAAATGGATATATATATATATATATATATATATATATATATATATATATATATATATATTCTAAATCAAAACTGTTGAGTTCAACCCTTATGATCCCAATTTAAGATATTATATAACCTAGTAGTCAATAGTTTCTCACATTTGCTACATTTAGGTATGATGTCAATTGGAGAGTTTACACGTGAATAAGAAAGAAACTTATCAAAGGTTAATTCTTGGGGTAATATATGCATCCAAACCCTTAAGGGCTCGTTTAATTGAAGTGGGATAAAAATACAATAACAAGCCCAGTATAGTCCTACCATGTGGGGTCTGTAGAGAGTAGAGTGTACACAAACCTAACCCCCACCTTGAAAGATAGAACGGCTGTTTCCGAAAGACCGAAGTGGGATAAAAATAACATTATAATTTTGGGATAACTAATTTTGGAATAAGTTATCCTGAGATTTTGTTCCAACCAGATATAAGATAATTAAACCTATCTTAAAATCAATCTTTAGATTAGTTATCTCTTATCTTTCGTACAAAACGAACCCTTAAAGATCAATGATAGAGCCACATCTACCGAGGAATGTTTAATCAACTCTTTTCTCATTAAAAAAAAATTATACTAAATTAAAATAAATTATATCATAAATGAAATTTCTGCCTCCATCACTATTTAAATATGTTTTCGTATGTTGTTTATATAATCACTCAAAGTTTCAACATATCTCTATCTTCCCCTACCCTTTGCAACCCCAACCCCACCCAAAATAACATTTTGTTAGTTGCCCTTGCATTATAACCTCAACATGACACAATGTTTTGCTCCATGAAAGGCATGTGACGTTGTATGTCTCTCCCTATGGGCTCCATATCATTGGGCCAACCAGTAAATATCGAGATTTAATCATTGGGCCCTTACGATTCGCAAGATGGGCTTGTCAACTCTATCTGCCTATTGTCCCTTTTTGCGACAACTGTCTAATAAATATATCTTATTTTTATGGAAAAATTATCTAATTACATTCTTTTATTTATCACATTTTTCATTATTCTCATTCATTTCAAAAATTCTTTATTTTCATCCATCCGAATACATTAATTCAGTAATTCCGATACATTAATTTAGTAATCTAGATACATTAATTCTGATTCATAAATTATCTCTATGTTTAATGCATCATGCTTTAAATGTTACATGCTGATACATAAAAACCCTAATTAATGTAGCCGGATTACCATATTTTAAAGAAATTTCAGGAAATTGAAAAAGAGTAGAGAAAAATGGTAATTAGCCCTTTATAGTATGTGATTCCTAAAATATCTACTATTTTTATTGCTCTTATAATTTATGAACTTTTTAGATACGGATATATTTTGAGTAAAGTGGAAATTTTCTCACAATTTAGATTATGGTCTAAAATTTTATATACGTCAGATGACATTCAGTACTTTGTCAATTCCAAGATCTATAATTGTACAACTTTTAAAAAATGAAAAAAAATTCTGAATTAATGACTTAAAAAAGAGACATTTAAATAAATCAACCTATTTTGTTGGAGTGTGTTAGATATGATAAAAATCATTTTTAAGAAAGTCATTTTTTCTTATAATGATTTTCACGTTTAGCTTTATATTACTTACGTGTTATTAAACATTATTAATAATCTTTGCACCAAAAACTTTTATATCAAAATACTCTCTAATTTCCTAATGTTATTGTTAATCCTTGATGGAATATATTTACTTTTTAAATAAATTTTCATTCACCAGTTAAAATATCCAAAAATATTCCACATGTAAAATGATTTAATTACCTCATAGATTGTCCCCAATGGAAGCATCACAAAAGAAATCAAATAACGAAAACAAGGGACTTTCGTGAAAAAGCATCATGCATAAGTAAAATTTGGAGAAAGGTCGCATCCCAAGAGGTGTGATATAAACAGTCTATTATAATGTAAGCATTAGTGGTGTTTTCCATAACTCAAATTTATGATTTATAGATCACAGAGAGGACAACTTTAATTTACTGTTGCTTCAAGGCTCCCATAAAAAATTAAACTGGTGCAGTGTATCAATTTACAATTATGAGAGACTAATCACATGTAGAATACTCATTTTATTAAACACCAAATACTAAAGAATATTATTACTGTCAAACTCAATTAATATTTTTCAAAAAAATAAGATAGTTTTCTTGTGATCCCTTTATGCTTCCCCACATCGCCACATGCAAAAACTTAAAATTTTCAACTTTGGATTTATTTAATCATCCCTTACAAAGTCCTAAAGATTGGTTAGTTCCCACATTAATTTAATTATATTATTATTGGGCAGACAATGAGTAGAAGGGAAGAGGGAGAATACATAGAACCAACGACCTTAATTAACAACCACAACTACAAAAGATGCTCTATTTAGACTCTTTTGTTGTTTCTTGCCAATGTCTCGTACTTATATCGAAGTTTTGATTAATTTAAAATCGCATCGTATAAGGTCTATTTAAGTAAAAATATTTGGTTTTTTTTTCCTTCATATTTAAGACTAAAATCCGAAATTTATGATTAAAGGTGGAGGGATTCTATCAGATTCGGAGCTAGAGACTTAAGTACATATTCAGCTAAATTCAATAACCTTAATACAAATATTGTATTTGTCTACAAAAATTCATTTAATATGAATAAATTATTAATTTTAGAGTCCAATAATTTAAAAGGACTAAACTTTAAATTTTAGCTCTGTGTGTCTGAAATTTATTTATCCCATGACAATCCTTATTGGTATAATTTGACTCTTTCAAGAAAGAGAAATGACTTAAAGAGACTAGAGATTGTGTCAAATTAGTTTTGTTCTATCAAATACAGTTGGCTTTGAGCTTCTGTTTGTCTGTTACCCCACCAAATTATCGATTCATTGAATTGTCAACTAACAGACAACCCATGATTGGCAACAGCAGATTAATTTTGAAACATGTCCCTGAAGTTCAGGAAAGGTTACAATTAATTACAACAAAATCATCAAATTCCAAGTGAATAAAGTTTATGTAGTAGTTGTAGTTATATAAGAAGAGCTTCTTATCTGTGATGTTCAATTTAATTTATTGAAGAAGAAAAGGACTAGTGTCTTTTATGTTAATTATGTGTTGTCTATGGGTAGAAATAAAGCATAATTGTTAACAAGTTGTAGGTGCAATTTGGAGTGAAAATTACATTCACACGGTGCAAATTAAATTTCTCAAATGAAAGATTGTTGTTATTTCAATAAGTACATTCAGGTACTCAATTATTTTAGACTATATGTGTGAGGGACGGGTTGATTCTCAGATGATAATTTAACTATAATAATTATTTTTTCACAATATCATATTTGTTCTTGATTCTAATTATTTTCAACAAAAAAAGTAATTTTCAAAAACAATAAATATTAGTACGTTGACTGACCATCTCGAACACTATTAAAGGTTCATATTTTGACATGTGTAAGAAGGAAAAAAACAACGTTCTTGTTAGAGTTCTTTTAAAAAAGGGAAACATCATGAGGCCATGAGGGCAGGGGCGGATCCAAGGCATGTTGAGGGGGTTCATCCGAACCTCCTTTTTTAAAAAATTACATTGTATATATAAGATATATTTTTTAATTTATGTGTATATATTTAACATTGAACCCCCTGAGCATAAGCCAAAGCTAGCTCAGTGGCAAATGAGGTTCAATATTTCGCTTTAGCTTGTCTCAGCTCGCGAGTTCGAATTCGAATAAGCACATTTTTTTTTAATTAGCGTATTTAATTCTTTTTGAACCCCCTTCATAAAATTTCTGGATCCGCCACTGCATGATGGTATACATGATTGCAGTAAAGTCACCTTGATGGTAGATTTTATCATTACAATGGGGTAAAGTTTAATTGCTATAATGTGACAAAATATATTTGGACTTAATTGTGATTAGATAGGATTAGTAATCATATGTGAAATTATTATTAGCTGTCAGAAGCAACTAGGAGTGTTAAATGGTCAAGTTGGCTGATTTGTACTTGTGAAACTAAGTCAAGTTAATAAATGGATGAATTATTAACACGTTCAACAATTACTTGTATTGAAATGGACTGAGTCAAAAAGGAGCTATATATGGGTCATAACCAATATTAACTCATTCAGTTCCTATTAAGTTCTAATTTTTTATTATTATTATGAATATTTGTGTGAGTATCTAGTAAAAACAAATACTTTATTATGACTTATATAATATATCAAACAAAAAAATTATTTTCTTAAAAATATTATTGATTTTTTTTCATGGATTACATATATATATATTAGCCTTACTTTTAGATGAATCGAATCGAACAAACTTAAATAGACTAAATTGATGACGGATCATTCAAAAACCTACACAAATAAAGCTTTTCATAGACAAATTTTACACTGAAGCAGCTAATTGTTTTGCAGGTATTTTAAAATGCAATATTTCAGTAGCAAGATTTTTATTTTATATAGTACAGACATGATTTTGGAGTGAAGATTTCATGAGCTGTGTGAATAAATGTAAATGATGTGTTAGTTATTTACAGACAAAGCAGAAGTAGCATTGATCTTGTCCCAGGTAAACTTAGGCACAACATGTCATAGATCCAATCATTGATCAATATATATAGAGAAGATGGGCTGGAATATCAATATTGTTGTTCTCATACTGCCACATAACTAAATCTCGAGGGATTGGTTCAAAGCGGACAATATTACATCATATTAAGAGTATTTTTAATTTGTTTGAGTACAATAATTATTTAGTGAAACGAGTAATGATTTAATCACTTCTCATTTTTGCACACCTTTAACAAAAACATTAATTAAAAGGATAATTAATTTAATTAAATTATTTTTATTTATTCTGTAATCTCAATTTAAAATTGTTACGATTTGCCCTGATCTTCTATTATAATTAGAATTATTTTTTGGTGGAAAAAATCTTTTCCACATTTGACTATTCTTTCTTGGAGGAATTTTTTTGTATTTCTAGAAATTGAAGATATTTTTCTTCTCAGATAACATCCAATCTATAGTCATTAACATGTCTTGTTTAGGGTAGATTATTTCTCATACTTTCCCTTAGGGGATATTAATTTCTTATATATAAGTCAATTGATCAAATCATATTAATTAAAATCTTCTGTCTTTTTTAGAATATTTTTTTGTCGTTTAATTTAACATCGTTCAAGCTTTACATTTGGTAGTTACAACATGATCCCAGTTTGGTACAAAAGGAAACAACAATAGTGCAATTGCATATAGCCCATAATTAGGGAAAGCTGAATCAAAGTTCATCGACAAAAGCCCAGATAGAGCCCAGCACGTCCAAAAAAAGAAGAAGGATGTAAGACTCTAATCAAAGTGCAACTATGATATTAATATTTCATACTCTATTGCAGGTCATAAGTTCACATTTTCGCGACATAATATCGCCCAAGTCATATCGTAAAACAATTACAAGTTATGTCGTGTTGCATAGTTTCATTTCTACGGAATTTATGTCGAATGATATAAAAGTTCAATTTCAAAAGTTATGCCATAAAATGCATAATAAGTTATATTTTAAAACACATAACTTAATTCCTATATGTTGACCGATGCTAAAATTTAGTTTCAACAAGTTATGCCATAAAATCCATAAATTAATTCCTATAAAACTTATCGTGAGGGAGGCAATAATTCTTAAACTTATGCAAAACAGATTGATAGAAATACTACAAACACGACTTAATGGGTACCGAATTTATGTCAAGCGAGACAAAAATTCTCTAAACTTATATCAAGCGAATTAAATTATACATAAGGACCCTTTTCATTAAATGAGCGACAATGAAAAAAATTATAAAACTATCATATTTGAGAATAAAAATTAGAAATCACCTCAAAATAAAGACAATTCATGCAAAAACTTGAATTTCACACACATTGGGCCTGTGCCAGATTTATAGAGTATCATATACAATCCATGCAAAAACTTGAATATCATATACAATTCAGGCAAAAACTTGAATATCAAATTGTTGACTACGCAGTATGACGAATGTACATTGAAATATCTGGCTTATTTGAATTTAATATTTTTAATGCTAAATATTAATTCATATATAAGAATCTATTAAAATTAATAAGCAGTAAATTGAAACGCACAATTTTTAAAATAAAATAAGTTCAATATTAAAAAGAAAAAGAATTATATTTGCTCCTTTATTATTGGAAAAGATTTAAAACAACATTATCTTATCAAACACTAAATATTAATTTAATCCTAGGAATCTTTTTTCAGGAAATCAATTTCCCTTTCCCAAGCACATCCTAATCCTATCAGAGTTGTCTTTTTTTTTTTCCTTCAAACTATAGAAAAATTAATGTTCTAGAAATTCAGAAGAATATATTACACATCCCTACGTAGTTCTCAAAACAAAGGGTCGATTCAAACTGTGGTCAAACTAATTAAATACTCTCTGGATTTTGAATTATTTATCATAATTTTTAAAAAATAATTATCTTATATAATTTATTGTTTTAAAAGATTTAAAATAAAATAAATTATTTTTTAAAATTTTATCTTAAATAGTAATATAATTATTTGTGAAGGCTAAAAACATGTCAATACAATAAATATTTAATGAAAATAAATTATATTTTAAGGCATAAGAATAAAAAGTCAAATCTTCCATTTCTTTTTGTTCCTCCATTTAACTTAGTGGAAGAGGCAATTCAAATGGTCTTATTAGGTAAAAAAATTAATTTAATTTCCAATTTAGTATGCCACGTAGGCAAATCCTAAAGCTTTCTATTGGCTAAAAAACGTCACGTACATGTAAACGCTTCCAATTTAATGCCTTAACTTAATCCCAACAACTTCTACTCTCTCTCCGCGAGTGCAAGCCAATGCTTCCCTGTGAACAGACACGTGGCAATATCATACTGCGCGTGCTAAACAAACGCAAATGAAGCGATTGCTTTGGTTTTTTATTCCCACGACCCACCGACTTCTAAAATCTGTGTGCTGACGTGTTGACCAGCCCCAAAAAGTTTCAGAAATTAAATCCCATAAATTCATCGGTCTTCAAACGTAACGGCTTCGATTCTGCTAATTAACAGTAGTGATACTAAAATTCGTTTCATATTCCAAAAAATTAAAGTTTCAATTTTATTTTATTTTGAAATTTTTTTGGGTCGAAGAATTTAGGGGTTTTTGTGAAAGAATTGGTGTGATGGTGGAAGAAACTGAAGTTAACGAGCTGAAGAAGAAGGGGAATGAGACGAAGGGAAGTGGAAGGAAATTGGGTCGATCAGCAATTGGGGCAATTTTGGTGTTGTTAATAGCATTTGGTGTGACATTTTTGTATACCCAGAAGGGAAAATCGTGTCCTTGTTTTCAGGTTTTTTCTTTTTTTGCTCAATTCCCAATTTTGAATCTGGGTTTATCTATCTTATTCTTGTTTTGTTTTTGCTTTTATTAGAGAAATGTGATGATTTGTTGAAGCTAAATTTTTGAAGCGTGTTGATCAGTACTAGTAGAATGGTGAATCTTATAAATTGTGAAACTACAAATCAAATGCTTAATTGTGGGGATTTTCTGATGTTGAAATAAGTATTGAGTTTGTATGAGTCCCTTAAAACTGGAAACATCAATTGCCCATGTTGTAAACTCTGGCATTAGTAATTCTTGTTGAAGATGATCATTTTAACAAAAGAATTGAGCTTTTGAATAAAGTGAGTTGATCATTGTATTAATTTGTTTTGGTGGGTGGCTAAACTCCTTTCAATCGTGCTTTGATTACGCTTCCTCTGAGGCAAGGGTCTATAGGAAGCTGTCTCTCTAGTCCTCAAAGGTAGGGTAAGGTATTTAAGGTCTGCGTACATATTACTTTTTTCGGACCCCACTTGTGGATTACATTGGCTATGTTGTTGTTGGTGGTGGGTAGCTAAAGTCTGATTCCTTTTGTACCAAATTGCTATAGTGCAACCACGGAGTTGATAGCTTGAATCTAAGTGGTTAATTCATAATTTTGGTTTAATTAAGGGTAATCGAGAAGACACTCGGCTGCTCGTGAGTATCTTTATTTAATTTATAGCATCAAGAATCTTGATATTCGCTGAGCTGTGTGCGCAATTTGCTTTTAGGAATCTCATTCTTACTGGAATTTTAAAAGATTGTGCATACTTCTAGCTATTTGAATTATATAATTCTCACTGACTGTTTGGTTCTTGACCTTAATGCAGGATTCTAGAAAATATACTGGAATAGTTGAAGACTGTTGTTGTGATTACGAAACAGTTGATACTATTAATGGGGCTGTGCTGCATCCTTTACTCCAAGAGCTTGTTACAACTCCCTTTTTTAGATACTTTAAGGTATGGTGCAATATCTAACCAATATGAGGAGAGCGGCTTCTTTATTATCACTTCTTCAATAAATATTAGCACCATATTTTGCTCGCTTGTTTAAAAGTTTTAAGTAGAATTGATTAATGTATACTTCAAAGAAATCTTTGGCAGGAAGTTGATGATTATATTTCAATTGAATATATGATTTTAAGAATTTTCCTCTAGTTTCCTGTCTAAAGTTGATTTGGTTGCCAAGAGGAGGAAAAAGATATTGTTATAAAGTTAATTGTGTTGAATTTTGCGGCATTTGGTTAGCAGGAAAATTGTGGGTGAAGCAATTTAAAACTTATCCCACTGTGCAAAAAAATGTAGAAAGATTGAAAGAAAATGGTTTCTTCTTCTTTTAGTCTTGCCTTTTCTTTCCAAACCTTTGTATGCAAGAAAGTGACTTCTGAATTTGCTTGACATCCAACAGAAGCCTAAGGAAAAAGTTGCTCACATTTTGTTTTTATAATAGGACCAAAACTAAAGTCAATCACGCCTATCTTTAATTCGAAATCGCTAAAAGGCGATTTGACAACCTGATGTATATCTAATGGCTACAGGTTAAGCTGTGGTGTGACTGCCCTTTTTGGCCTGATGATGGTATGTGTAAGTTACGAGATTGCAGTGTATGCGAATGTCCAGAAAATGAGTTCCCCGAATCTTTTAGGAGACCACCACTTGGCCTTCCTGCTGATGATCTGAAATGCCAAGAGGGAAAACCAGAGGCAGCTGTTGACCGCACTCTCGACTCTAAGGTTTTCAGGGGATGGATAGAGGTAGATAACCCTTGGACAATTGATGATGAGACAGACAATGGTAATTGATCTATCTTTGTCAATACACAGTGGAAGGTTTTCCTTTCTACATTTTTGGAATCTTGGTATATCTTTCCAGACATTTTGTTGGTGATTTCACCTATGAACAACTACTCAATCAGCATAAGATGAAGCAAATCAGAAGTTTGGATTTATCAATTTGCACTATATTGAAATTTTTAAATTCAACGTTTGTATTGCACTGGGAGTTTAAAATTTATATAATGCTGTGTATGATTTCATTACTTCTTGAAGGTTTGTATATAGATTACTAAATTGTTGAACTTCATCATTGCAGGTGAGATGACATATGTCAATCTCTTGCTGAACCCGGAGCGTTACACTGGTTACACTGGTCCCTCTGCCAGGCGAATATGGGATGCTATATATTCAGAGAATTGTCCAAAATGTGAGTCAATGTTCCTTTCAATTGATTGAAACCATTTGTTTTTCCCAATTTTCTTATGAGTCGTATTTGTAGAATTACATTCAGAGGGGAGACCATTGAAGTATGAAAATAACTTTTTAAGCTAATGTTTTAAATTGTTAAAGTCTGCCACTCATGTATTACTTCCCCTTGTGGTGCAGTATTGTCTTTGCCAACTAGTATACATATTATCATTGTGAATTGAACACAGAAATTGAAATTTTATGGGCAGATGCATCTGGAGAGATTTGCCAGGAGAAAAAGGTTTTATACAAGCTAATATCTGGTCTCCACTCCTCAATCTCAATACACATAGCTGCTGATTACCTGCTTGATGAAACTAAAAACCTGGTTAGTTTGCATTTAATATGTAGCATGTTTCTATTATGACTTGCCCACAAATGGATAAATGACACTTGCATAAGTTTACAACAGCTGGCTGAACCTGTGACATCCACTAAATAATTCATTATACATTGTGAACTATTCTTTTTTCGGAGCACTTTAACCGCGAACTTGACTATTTTGCTGCAATTTCAGTGGGGTACAAATCCAGATCTGATGTATGATCGTGTTCTACAATATCCTGAACGTGTCCGAAACTTGTATTTTACTTTCCTCTTTGTTCTCCGAGCTGTAACAAAAGTGAGTACTCGCTACATATGTGATATGTCTATATTTTGGTAACTCATAGAATGTTAACATTGTGTAAATTTATTTATTGGGCTACTCTTTTCTTGATGTGCTATACAGGCAAATGATTACTTGGAGCAGGCTGAGTATGATACTGGTAATCCTGAGGAAGACCTTAAAGCACAGTCCCTTATTCGACAGCTACTATACAACCCCAAACTGCAGGCTGCCTGTCCAGTTCCGTTTGACGAAGCTAAACTGTGGAAAGGCCAAAGTGGACCTGAGCTAAAGCAGCAGATTCAAAAGCAATTCAGGAATATCAGGTTTCAATTGAACTGTTCTCTAGTTAATTTCGAAAATTCAGAAAAGAAAGGTCTAAAGCTTATTATCTTGCTTGTACATGCTGCACTAATTCCCTTTGGGCTCTATTTTGAGTCGACTGCATCAGTACATTTATACTTAAGTCCATTTATTCAAATGTACGTATATATATTAACTCTGGAAAGAATAGGGAAGATGTTCTTTTAGTGAAGTTGTGTTGTTGTTAAGACCACAGAAAGAGCAAAAAATCTTGTGTATGTTGTTCAAAAGTAGTTGTTACTATGTAATTTTCCATATGTCTGAACAATTTGGTATGAACTTTTCATGTTGCAGTGCTCTCATGGATTGTGTAGGATGTGAGAAATGTCGACTGTGGGGAAAGCTTCAGGTTCTTGGTCTTGGAACTGCTTTAAAGATTCTCTTCTCAATTGATGGTGAAAATCGCCATGATCAACATGTGAGTTTTCTTTTATCTTCCTTCATTTGCAGACCTCTCTCTCTCTCTGGAACAAATGTGTTATTCACAGCCAACTACGTTTCTTAGTCTCTCTCTTCTTATGTTTTACAGCTGCAGTTGCAAAGAAATGAAGTGATTGCTCTGGTAAACCTCCTTAATCGGCTATCAGAATCAATCAAACTTGTACAGGAAATGAGCCCTACATTTGAGAAGACAATGAAGGGGCTAAGTCTACAGCCAGCTGCTAAGTTAATAAGTTCGTGGAATAGACTATTGAAAACAGTATTAGGGGAATAGGTAAACATCACTCTCTGTTGTTTGTGATTATTAATTATTCGAATCCAAGGATAAAGTGCATTACTAAATTCTGCTATTCTTTGTTCTTGAAGCTTGAAACGAGGTAAATTATAGCTTCGAACTCTTGGCCAATCATGTGATCCTTGTGTCAAAATATTTCTGTTGGCTGAAATGAACGATTTTTTAAGTCTAGAACTGAATTTCAATTTGTCAAACTATAAGGAAGCAAAAGCCTCCCCTCTGGTGCATTCATGATTGAACATCCACTCGTGTTTCTTTATCACTTTTAAAATAATTTATTGGGCCAAGTAGGTTGATGCCTAATTATATGTATTCTTGACAAAAACTTCTGCAATGACCCAAGCACCTGAAAACTGTGAACTTATTGGAAATTTTCACATGTCATTCTTTGAAACTTCTCTCTAATATAATGCTGTCCTTTCCAGGATCCTAAAAAGGAAGAAAAAGGACAGATCTGATCTACTTATTGGTCCATTTTCTGTTTTGGTTTTTTTCTCTCAGAAACAACCTCTCTACCACCTCATGAGGTGGGGTAAGGTCTATGTACACTCTCCCTCCCCAGACCCCACTTGTGGGATTACACGGGGTATGTTGTTGTTGTTCTGTTTTGGTTTATCAGGAACTGGGCACACTGTTATGTCGCATCAAACACATTATAAGCTCTCTATTTACAAGCTTCTCATCAAGAATGCTAAAAAGTCCATGTGCATTGATAATTTCTCTCCTACCACTTTCTCCCCATGCAATCCCTTGTTTATGAAGATTAGTAGTTCATGACACAGCAGATTTTGATCTTTCCCTTAAGAGCCTTTTTCTTCCCAAAAGGAGTCTTTATCCAAATTATTGAGTTCATTATTGCCAGTGTTGCTTCTCTTTCATTCATACTTCTTGTATGTGGGAATGTTTTATGAAAATAACATTTTATCGAGGATGATCCAGAGTTATTTTTTGAAGAAGGGAAAGCTGCAATAGAATGCCATACACTTGTTAACTTCAAATTTGATAATGAAGGTGAAGTGTCATTAAAAATTTCTCATCTTTGGTATTTTGTTTTCAGGTTGAGGAAGCTTACATTGTAGCGGGTCATTTTAATGCGATTTTGGTGTATAATGATGTAAAGAATGAATACAACTAAACTATTGAAAGTGGAGAGACAGTGAGAAGATTTCTACAGCCGGATAGCATACAAGGATACACAGATTAACCGAGGGATCAGTGTCTGAAATTTGGAAAGACGTATCGATTACTAGAAATTAGTATTGTGTCACTTAATCATATGTAACTTTATGGATCCCTTTGAAATGTTGTAACATTATTGTTGAAACTTTGTCTCTGTGTTCCTGAATGAAAAGAGACAATTTTGCTTCTAATATGTTAGAGCTATGAAGACAATGTTCTTCTCAGTAGCATTCTGTTTTGGACAAAGTAAATTAGATAATTATTTCGCGCTTAAATACAATTATCCCTTAGTTATGAAATAATTAGCCTTCATACTGCTATCTCAAAAGAAAAAAAATCTTGAGAAAAAAGCTTTTGCATTGATCATGATTATTAACAAAAAAAATCATTTTTTTTCACAAGGAAATGAGTCCATATTTTGCAGGTCTTACAGAGCTCTGAACTGCTAAATTTTTTTTCCCTTTATTTATAAAATTGCTTCCTCAGGCGTGACTTTTGTTTTTATTCGTTTAAAAAAGATTGTCGCAATTTTATAATTGAAAGCAATTTAACTTTAATTTTCTTTTTTCTATTTTAATAAAAGAGTTTAACTTTTAACTTTTGTGCATTGTCAGTGTACTAAATTTCTTACACCATCAGTTAATTTTAAAGGTTAAATTTTACACTATCAGTTAATTTTAAAGGTTCTATATTTAACTTTTCATTACGTATGATCAAAACATATTAAAGAAAAATTGAATCCTAATTATAAAATTAAAATTCTTTTCTTTTCAACATCGTTTACTAAATCTTATAAATTTTATGTTTTTATGATTTTTTCATATCAGTAAAGTAATTCTTCAACATTAAATTTTTTTCGCAACCGAATGTTATTTACTAAAATATTATTATTTACTCTCAACATCATGGTAAATCAATCACTAAAGTAATTCTTGAACTTTCAAATATTATGAATCTTAAAAAGAATAATTTTTTGTTGTTAATATAATTTCTGATTAATTTAATTTTAATTAAAATATTAATTTTTTAAATGAAAAAAATAAAAAGAATGAGTGTTTGAATTTTGGAAAAAGAAAATAATTAGAAAAAAAGTTGTTATATGTAGCAGATCAGTGTTACCTGATGGTGTAAAAAAGTCATATACTGATGATGCACAAAGTTTAAATTCTTATGAATTAACGTTGAGTGATGTATCCTAAATTCTTAAATTCAAAAAAAAAATTAAAATTTGAAAAAAAGTAGAGATATGATGTAATTAACTTTTAAAAAAATGATTTTAAAAAAATGAGGTGGAACAGAGCTAAGATTAAGCAACCATTGCAAATTGTATACTGTGGGTACAATTGTAGTCAACTAGTCTCAAAAATTGTAACCACAAGAAACTCTGGCTAGCCAAAACTGACAGATAAAAAAAGTATTACAAAAAAAGAAAAAGAAAAATGGTTCAGACACAAGCCTCTTCTTCATTGATTGTGGCTAAAACCTTAATAATTGGTCGTTTTACTACATGCACAAATCTTGGTGGAGCAACTTCATTAGCAACTCTTGCAATCTTGGTCATTTCTGCAAAGTAATATTAATTCAAGGAGGAGGAGAAAACAAAGAAGTGAATAGAGAAATAATTTAGAGCTATAGAGAAGAATATTAATTGAGGTGCATGAGTGAATTTATATGGGTTATTAAATTATTAAGAGAATATTGTTGTAACGTGTTCAATCTGTAGTCCACTTGACAACTAATGGTCCACATTGTACTGCTGTCATTAATTTGTGTACAATCGTTTAGTAGTTATTCATATATAATATTAATACGAAATAATAATATTTTGAGAGTGATTTAATGATCAATTGAAAATATAATATTTTAAATTCAAATTTTAATAAAATTAAAAATATTAAGTAATTTCTATGTTATCGAAAACTTATAAATCTAATAAGCTATCAAACGAGTATGAGTCATTGTACTAAGTTGCCAGCCTTTTTAAAGTGAGAAAATGACCTGCCAAGTAGATAGTCCATGCAATTGGCACCCGGCCCTTTGGCTTTATCTTGTATCAAATTAATGTTTCTTTTGTTCATATATTGCTAAAAAATAGCTCGTAACCTAGAGATATTTTTGATAATTTATTGTTTATATCTCATTTAATATGATTAATTAACGTAGACACTTCGATGTTTAGATTTACAATTTGTATGTCGTTTATTTATATTTTCTAGTAATACATACACACACATACATATAGAACTCATTTCGTTTCATTTTATTTAATTTAATTTGACTAGACACGAAATATAAGAAAGAAAAAATTATCTAAATATACAATTTTTTTTACTATATTTTTTAAAATTTTCTATCATTTTTAAAAATTATAAAATTTCCTACTCTTTCCTATTCTCTGATATATCACTGTATGCGATGTATCGATCGGATACATTACTTTACGTGATGTATCAGGACGTCAGATACATCACTCTACGCAATGTATCGATCGAATACATCATTTACGTGATGTATCAGGACGTCGGATAGATCACTTTGATGAACCGATCAAATACATCATTTTACGTGATGTATCCAAATTTCACCAAAAAGAAGGCGAGTAGGAATCAAGTGTAATTGGAAAGAATCTGAGATTTAGGTAAAATATAGCATAAGAAAAGCAACAAAGAGTTTTAAATCTTATGATTTTAAATTAAAGATGAATGTAATTATATAATATATTAAAATATTTTAAATCTTATAATCTTAATTATATCGGGATATAATAGTTAAAGGAGTAATTATATACTAAAATTAATATTCTTTTAAACAGATCTTTTTTAAAAAAATAAAATACTTGAAAGCATTTACGAGTACTAAAAACTTTCTACGAAGCTGTATAGATAACGACCCAGCTTAAAAAGGGTCCAACCACAGATAATTCCACAATCAGTACATCATTCTTGACTATTGAGAACTAGGCTAATTGGTTCAAATGTAACTTCTTATATGAGAGCTAGATAGCTGAACTACCAAATATATAATCCTACATGGTTAGGTTGTTTAGCTGAACTATAAGTAAGATATTTAATTACAGAATCCTGAGAAATACATCTTGAGCTTTAAAAAGTAATTTAAGAGTCGGGATTCTTCAAAATCATATAATAAGAGAAATCGACTCACACACACATCAATGCGGGACAATTCAACACCCATCCACCACCACCTGAAGAGTGTACAAGATAATATTGGAGTTCAACGTGAAAGTTGAGAATGTTTGATGCAGATATCATTCATGATAAAAATGAATCTTAAACCTAATTTAATCAACACCAACATTTTCTTTACGTATCAAGTGCACATATTTTGATGCATCTATCTTACCAACCACAACTATTAATTCTTTCTCCACTTGTACCTAAGTACACCATTGTAGTGGTCCACAGAAAGTGTGAGTCTTCTTCTTTGTAGGACACAGTAGCATGTGCTTAATAATTAATATGGCAGAAGAATCGAAAATGTTCTATCGTATAATTCCATGGATACTATACGAAATAGTACAAATCCAGAATATGACGAGATTTTCTAATTTTGTAGTCTTAAACATGTTATATGTGAAAAGTTAAATTAAAGAATTGTTAAAAAGAGAGAGAGTCATTCTTATTAAAACAGACTAGAAAAAAAAATAGATCAAACAAATTGAAACGGATGGAATATATATATATAAATATATATTTATATATATAAAGATCTAGATAGAAAATTATTGGGCTCACATGAACTCGTAATCAACACTAAAAATCTTCCTTAGCCTTCACTTATTATTACCTATTCTTTATAACTATGACTTGACTTGCGTGTATTTCGACTAATATACTACTATAACTTACTACCTATGGCTGTCCTACATAGAGCTACTATATTTTAGTCAATATTTCTACTATTCAAGATCTTATTATAAGCTTAGCTCATGGCCTCTAGAAACAAAGGAAATCACCTAGAAAGAGCGGAGCAAAGAGTCGGTGCAATTGAAAGACCAAACACAGGTTAATTCAAATTCATGTTGAATACTCATTAAACGATTTTTGATTCTAAGTCGAGATTTTTAATTAATGATGAAAAAAATTATTTATTCAGTGGAATATTGACCAAGTTTGGAGGGGTGTGTGCGAAAAATCTTTTTGGACCCCTTCTAGAATAGACGTTCAAGAGGAGTACGTACGGCAATTAAAAGGTCTTCATTACCTTTGTCTATTCCCATGCTGAAGTACATGGGAAGTAGACATCTTCCTGAACTTTTAACACATAAAGGAGGGGCAACAACGTATTGAACACGATACTTCTTTTTTGATAATCATGATATTCGGACTAGCTTGCATGCAGCTCGATCAATTCCACAAGATACCTGTTACCGAGCTATTGAACACTATAGTAGGACATATATTTCTATAAATATACCACATTTGGGATTTTTCTTCTCTGCTTATTTCTTTCTCCTCTTTCTCACCTTCAGCCTGAACCATATATATGTTTTGCTCTAGTTTTTGGACAAAAAGCTATAACACAATAATGGCTAAGGCTCCTACAATGAGGTTCTCAACAGAAGTTGCTCCACCAAAACTTATCCCCGTGGTGAAGTCTCCGCCACCAAAAATAAATTTGGACACCATTATTGAGGAAGAAGCTTATGTATCAACCACTGTTTCATCTTTTCTAGTAGACAGAAGTATGGAACAAGAGAGATACCATAAAAGTTCTCTCTCCACATGAGGTCTATGGCCTTCTCACTGTCTATATAATAAGTGTCTCGAAGAAAGAGGAGGAGCTAATTCATACCCCTCCAGTAAAATAAGAACATCTCCACGTTCAACCCCGCTGTTTCAGTTGCATATCATGCTAACAATTGCTTGAAATAAAGTATCAGGAAGTACCGTTTGTGAACCTCAATGAAATGCATGTTCAACGCGGAGACTTCTCAACTGTGATAATAAATTAGGAGCTGTTTTCCTGCTAAAGTAGCCCTTCTTTAATTTTTCTTTTCCTTTTTCATTTCTCTGTTGAGAACTCTACCATCAACAGCCTATATTTTATTGGCAGTGATGATGAATTCAGTTTTAAGAAGCTTGGTCCCCACCCCCTTTTCACAAAAAAATTTTACATGGGGTGATTGGTGAATGAGCTGATCAGCTTCTATGTAGAAAAAACTTTAACTTTGTTGTCTATGATGAATAAAAGGGAAAAACTTTCTGTTCTGTTCTGCAAGCAAGAGGGTATATTGAACCAAACAGATAATGACAATCAAGATCGAAACAGTAAAACTCAAACAGCTTCATATTTCAGGCATCATGACTGTTAACTTAAAGCAGAAGAAGTGAATCTAATCTGCAATAAACACTCTTACCCCTATTAGCTGTAGAATATAACAGTTAGTATTTGCTAATTGCCACAAGAAAATGTGAAAATTCACCAACTGCAGGATAGAATATAGCCAAATACCATACCAAAGGGCTAGTCCTGAGCTTTAAACAGGTTAAAGTAACACTTTTCTTTTACCTTTTTTAGGCTAAAGCAAAGAACAATTACCTGGTAACCTCAATTCTATTCGTACCACGCCCATCACCGCTCATCTGCCATCACATAACAAATCCTGCATAGGTTTAAAAGGGTGCCAGGATTTGACCCCTAGATTGTCCTTTTCACTCAACGAAAGCTTTCCACCAATTGCAGAAAATTGTAAAAGTTAAGACAACAATAAAAAGTGATAGTCAACAAAATGATGGGAGTTGAGCTTGGTGAAACCTCTGAATGTAGATGACATCCACTGCGATCTCCAAACAATTTTCTACTTGATTTTTTTTTCGATATGCCGCTTACACCCTTTGACAACAAGCAAAGAGTGAACAAAGAACACAGTTCAACTGCAAGGCACATATGACATACCATGTAATGGAAACAGTAGAACTACTTGTTCCCTCGCTTTCTGAATTTCATTTCAAATTGAATGATATTGAGTTTACAAGATGACGCATCTAACCTAGAGCATCCTAAGATTTTCAATATTGGAACTTCTTTTCTCCATGCTACTATGACTACATGTGTTATCATCATTCATCTTGAGCAATTCAAACAAATGATGGACTTGTTGCCCTTTACAAAGAGGAACTCAAATGATATGTATCACTATATACATTGCAACAGCACATAACAATGGCCAATTCTATGCAGCTCACCTTATACAGCATCAAGTATGTTTGACAAGCAACCGGCAAAATTCACCCACATGATGTGCTGATCATCCCACTCCTCTAACAATTGATTAAGCCCACGCACTATAACTGGCACGCAGAAAGTTATTAGGCTATTCACCTCTAGTTTCTTTACAGGCCTCTCCCCACTTCTTCAAGTGCTGCTGCCATTGATGCTGACGCCTCCTCGAGTGTTCGTCTATTCTGAACTGAGTTGAAAGCCTCCAGAATATCACCCACCTCAAAGTCATCGAAATCCTCAACCCCAATACCACACTCTAATCCCGCATTAACCTGTCAAAAACGCAAATGGTAGCATATCAGGACAGGCAATCAAACAATATTTTGGCTACCACTGTAAAGATATATGCATAGCCTGAATTTCAACGACACTATGGAATTTAGACGAAATAGAAGTTTAGGATTCCGGTTTCAAGAATTGTTAATTTTATCAATCCTTCTTCACCAAGAATTGGAATAATACTTTCTGCATAAATCTAACAAAGGACCTCTCTTTAATATGTTGATAACATCTTTGTATCTAACCAGCTTTTATATACAATGCAAATATTCAAAGAGTATACCTATCTCAAGGGTGAAAAACCTATTTGCCTGGAATAACTGGCCGCATACACAAAGGAAGAAACTCCAGATGAATAATCTATTATGTCTAATGCAAAATCGAAAGAACTCCAAGTTGATTAAGCAGCTAATGCAAAAGTTAATCATGAAAATAGCAGTCAGAGTGAGTCTCAGTGCCACTTTCACCTGTAAGTTTCTCTATTTTTAGTCAAAGACAAGATACGATAAATACACTTTAAAATGTCCAGAATATCAAATTGTCACTACAGGACTCTTCTCAGCTTCAAGTAAACCTCGGCCAAAAAATTTCTGTAAACTGCCGTTGCTATCTGCCATGGAAGGAGGTTGCAGGGAAGGAGGAAAGAAGAGGACCAGATAAAAGAGCTGTCCAGTTGAAGAGGTTTTTATGATTCAATTGGGAAGCATACAAAAAGCAACAAGAGTTTTTTCATATTCGAGGAGAACATTTTAGCTGAATGATGGGGAAATGCTTTGTATATAGTAATATTCAACTGCTGCAGCATCTAAGTGCAAAACAACTAAATACAAAATGTACAACATACATAAAAGCTAACAATCCACAAGATCCCAATTATCTGCTAATCCCATTCCAGGTAACCCTTAAAGTCAGCAGAAAGTGCTAGCATGTTCACCAATCATATAGCCTTAATTAACTCAAAATAAGTTGCTTCAAAGCACACAAAAAGCATTTTTTCCATTTTCCTTTTTCTTTGTTTTCAATTTTTGTTTCTTTCTTGATATAGAAAAACTGAAGGCGTAGTATTCTTTTTCCCATAGATTATCTAAAGAAGAGAAGTGTTTGTTTGTATACCTCTTTCACAGCTTCCTTCACCCGTCTTAAAGATTCGACCACACCAACATGAACTTCTTTGCCTTTTCTAGTGACACGAATACCACATTCTTCCACTACTTTTCCCTCTGTTACCATGCATCCAGCGACACGACCACTACCACTGCTGAACACAGCACGTACTTCTGCTGAACCAATTGGCACTTGTTCCTACAAATATACAAAGAGAGTCACATCATTTTCAAGTACTTCCAAGTATATAGGATCCAACAGAAAACATGATAACATTTTGACACGAAAAAGAAAAAAAAACACTTTTCCACAATAGGCTTTGTAGTTATGTTCCTTTTCCATCAAAAACTCCAATTATTTAAACATTTTTAAACTCAAGTGAAGTAATGAGATTAAACCCTTGAAACTCTACAAGTCACTATAATCTACATTTTACCCGTTTCCTTCAATCCTCAGGAAATTTCAGAAAGAAACAGAATGCAAATTTAACATCATGAGATGAAGAGATCACAGTAATAGGTTCTCAAGCCTTTCTTTTTTCGGAACTCGCTTGAAAGTTTGAACATAGACTTAAAAAAGCTAGGGAACAAGGATCGAATGTCAAAAACTTCACCAAAAATAAGAATCAAAATAGATTTTTGAAATTTTGAGTCTACCATTAAAAGATGTTGAATTTTGAAAAGATTTAAATGTGTCTTGTTGAGTTAGGTTGAATTAAAGCTCAAAAGATATTGGGTTGTAATATCTAACTCGGAGAGATGCTACTATTGAATTTTGTGGTGATTTCGCGAAAAATTGAAGAAGTTGGAAATTTGTAGTTCTTATGGTCTTCATGTGTTCTTGGTGGTTATGAAGTACATTTGATCCAAAACTCCAATTGAAAAGTGTCAAAAGTTATTTTGGTGGTTTTGCAAATCCGGAGTTAAAAAATAATGGCATAGATGAAGCTTTTCTCAAACGGCAATGGCATAGATGAGCCAAATTTTTAACGGATGGCATAAATGAGCCTTTTCTGAAAGTTCGATGGCATATTTGAGCCTTTTCCCTTTTTAAAAAATATAAATTCGTATGTACGCTAGTTTTGACAAAATTAAACTTCAAGGGTGTGTTTGGTAGGAAGGAAAAGGTTTTCCTTGAGAAATGTTTTCCTATAAAATATTTTCTTGAAAAACAGGTTGGTTTCTAACTTATTTTCTCATATTTGGTTGGTGAGTGGAAAATATTTTCTATTGTTTGATTGGTGAATGAAAAATATTTTCCAGAAAATGTCTTTTGTCATTGGCTAGAGAGTAGAAAATATTTTTTAGAAAAATAGTTTTTTAACATGAAAATCAATCTCATTAATCGATTCGGGACCTGACCCTGACACCAGAATCGAAATTCAGCCACGAAGACCGATTCGAGATCCAACCCCGATAATCGATCTGGAATCCGACCCCAATCTCCGACCTGAGAGCTGAATCTAGAATCGACATGCGAACTGGAATCCAACCCTCGATCCTAACTTTCAAATCGAAATTTGAAATGAAATTTTCAAAATTTGAATTTTTTTCTATTTTGTTCGTGTGGAACAAGGGGGGGAGCTCATGGTGGTAGGGGTGGTTAGGGGTAGGGGTGGGGGAGTTGAATTTTTTTAAATTTAAAGTATTTTTCAAAAACAATTTTTTATAATTTTAATTTTTTTTGGAGGGGGGGGGGGGGCTGGTTTGGGGTAAGGGGTTAAAAAAATTCAAAAATTTAAAAACGTTAATTTTTTTTTATGGGTAGGGCCAGAGTGCAGGTGGGGTAAGGAAAAATTGTAATTTGAGGCTGGAGGAGAGTTTTGGAAAATGTTTTCCTTAATTTTTGGAAGGAAGTCATTTTTCTTAAATTTGAGAAAAATAAATTGATTTGTAAAACATTTTTTAAAATATTTAAGCCAACCAAACATGAGAAAATAAGAAAACATTTTCCTTCATACCATTATGATTTATGTGATGTAATTTATCTGGATATAGAATTTAAAACATATAGGAAGATTTTGTAATGTTTCAAAACTACTTTTAAAATAAAGAGATTTCTATATTAAAGGATATACTTTTGTAAAACTTTTGTCAAATTCGAACACACTGGTTGAAATTTTACATATTTGAAGATCAGGCACGTATGACTCTATGGAGTTCAGTTATATTTGCTTGATCTTCAGTCATATATATATATATATATATATATATATATATATATATATATATGAATTTCAGGTAAAAATAACAGAAATCACTAACAAACGATCAAAGTTCAATCACTTTTACAAATTTCAGACAAAAATAACTAAACAAATATTACATATGAAGTTTGATTTGTCGAACCTTACTTCAGACATTATGAAGTACATATGTATACAAAATAAACTCTTAGCCTACTTAAAGAAATTCGAAGCAGGCCTCAAGCCTATCAGAATCCATACCGGCCCAAATAATAAGCCCAAGTTACCGTGAAGCTTCTCTTTTATTTAAATGATTCCCAAAAAAATTTATTCCACTTTGTTTAATCTTATACCATTTAAGATTGGGATTATTTGTTATCAAAAATTGTTTACTAATCCATGTAGGATTTGGAACCCCAGTACTCGGCTGAGAGTCTAATCATTCCATATTATTTAGTTAAGTAAATTTTAGCAAGTAACCTAATGTCAAAATCATGGCATTGTACATGCCTTGTTTTCACGCACAAAATATTCAGATTTTCATAACACAAAATACAATTCGACATTATCATCTTCAATCAACAATCAGAAATCGGAATGACTCGAATTTCATTAATTAGTCTTTTTCTTCTTTGAAATTTGTCAAAATCAACACAAATGACAGTTTTATGCCTAAGTCAGGACTAGCAGGATTCAGAGGTGTTGCATGAAATGACAAAGGAAGGTGGCTAGGCGGATTATATGGGAGAATTTATACGAAAGCAACGTCAAGCCTTACACCGGAATTGTGGGCTATATACGACGCCTTAACCCTAGTAAAAAATTGCAACCTGAAAAAAGTGATTATTGAAACTAACTCAAATAATGCCTTGATGTTTGTTAGTTGTGTGAGAGATGTCGCCAAAGAGTTAGCATTTAGATCAATGTCGCTATTATTTTCTTGCCTAGCACTTTATAATGCAAAGAGTCAGCATTATTTTAATCAATGTCGCTATTAAGCGAGTGAAAGATGAACCAAAAGAAACTAAGAAGTTGTACTCTTCTCAAAGTTCTAATGTAGACTCTTATCATGAGATATTTTTATTAATTAAAAGCCTCCATAAAGTTAACTGAGCTGAGAATAAAAACAAAATGCTAAATGTAAACTTATAATTCTAATTAACTACCACACGTACCAAGTTGCCCGTCCTCTTAAAGAAAGAAAAACGTACCAAGTTGCCCGTCCTCTTAAAGCAAGAAAATGACCTGACAAGTGGACCATACTCCATGAATGGCAGTTGGCATCCGGCCCTTTGGCTTTACCTTGTATCAAATTAATATTTATTTTGTGCATATATTGCTAGATAGCTCGTAATCTAGAGATATTTTTGATAATTTATTGTTAATACGTCATTTAATAGGATTAAGTGATATCTTGTTGTTTAGCTGTATAATTTATCTATCGCTAATTTTTTTTTATTAATGCATTTATATATATGTATTCTTTCCATTTCATTTTATATCATTTAGTTTAATTAGACATAAAATTTAAGGAAAGCAACAAACAATTTGGAATTTTATGGGAACCAAAGATCTTTGTCGTACGTTTCATTTTATATCATATAGTTTAACTAGACAAAAAATTTAAGAAAGACAACAAAGAACTTTGAATCTTATGGAAACCAAAGATCTTTGATTGTATGTACGACAGAAAGAAGCGAGGTAAGCTTACAAATTCTATACATACTTTTCCAAGCAAAAATAAAATTCCAAAAACAGTACATTTTCTTAAAATCAAATTATGGACCAATGGTCCGATATTATTGATAATAATATCTACATGGACTTAAAATGAGCCTAAGTAGAAAGAGTCCAACACAAATAAAAGAAAGAGTTCAAAATCAGTACATCATTCTTGACTTTTGAGAAATTCCTAAAAGTGTGCAAAGCTACTTTGACTCAAATGTAACGTCTTCTATGAGAGCTAGCTGAACTACCAAATGTATACTCCAACATGGTTAGGTTGTTTAGCTGAACTATAAGTGAGAGATTTGATTAAAGATTCGTGAGAAATAGATTTTGAGCCTAAAAAATTAGCTAAAAGGGTGAGAATTCTTCAAAATCATATAAAGAAGATAAATTGCCTCACACCCATAGATATGGGACACCCCACCGGCCTCCACCACACCCACCCACACGTGTGGGTCCAACATTGAGTGAAACAAAATTGAATCCTAAAGGCTAATTCAAGAGATGAGTATTGTCTAAAATTATAGAAAGAAACAAATTGCCTCCCATCCGCCAGCATGAGACAATTCTCCTGAGCCCTAAGTCTTTCAAATCAGATTACCTGTGAAATCTCTCAAGCAAAAATCATAAGAACTAATCTCAGGATTATCTCTGACACACACACATATCTCCATCTCCGTCTCCCCCTCCCATGCATGACCTGGCATGTCAACTGAAGCATCAAGCATGTATAAGATAATATACGAGTTCAATCAGAGGCGAATTCAAAATTTTGAATCTCTGGGTGTCACACTGGTTTGAACAGTGACCCATGGCAAAAACTCCCCACAGAAGGGCTCGAATTTGCATCCCTAAGGTAGTAAACTTGAACTTTAACCACTTGTACCACAAGACTCACTATTTCTATGGATATCAAGCTTAATATTTAGGAAAGATTACATAAATCTCATAGTATTGAGAACTAATTTCATCTTATCCCTACTCTTTTTCATATTATAAAAATCTCTTAAATTTGGTGAAATCTGAATACATCCAATACGTCCTGATACATAACATAAAGTGATGTATCCGACTGATACATCGCGTAAAGTGATGTATCCTACCGATACATCGTGTAAAATAATGTATCTGAAAATAGGAAAGAGTAAGGATTTTTGTATTTTTTTCAAATGATAGGGAATTTTAGAAAATATGGTAAAATAAGTTGTGTATTTAGGTAATTTTTCCTAATATTTATACATTTTCTTATAAATATATATACAAATATACATGTCTATACAGAATTTCAACCGAGACCAAGACCACTGGGTGACATGACACCCCCTTCGATCTACATGGATCCGCATCCGCCCCTAAGTTCAACATCAAGGGATCAAACAGAAATGGAGTGTGTTTGATTGGGATATCATGATTAAAAAAAATGCATTTTAAACCTAACTTAATTAACACCAACAGTTAGTGCAAGACGTGAGAATTGCCTAAAACAAAACAAATTACTTCCCACTGCCCACCGATATGGAACAGTCAACAATATTTTTACGGATCAAGAAAAATATGTCAAATTGAAACGGTTGAAATATATATATAAGATCTAAATAGAAATTATTGGGTTCACATGAACTCGTAACCAACACTAAAAATCTGCCCTTGGCTTTCACTTATTATTATCAATTTCTTTTTAAAATATGATGTTCGAGTGACTCAGTCAACTTAATTTGCGTGTATTTCGGACTAATATATCTATGTAAGCTTAGTCTTGGCCTCTAGAACCAAAGGAAATTACCTAGGAAGAGCGGAAGCAAAGAGTCAGTGCAATTGAAAGACCAAACAACGGTTAATTCAAATTCATGCTGAATAGATTCATTAAACGACCTGTAATTTTAAATCGAGACCTTTGATTAACGGTAGAAAAAATTCTTTATTCAGTGGGAAATTGACCAAGTTTGGAGGGGTGTGTGAGAAAAATCTTTTTGGACCGCTTCAAGAATAGACATTCAAGAGGGGTACGTACGGCAATTAAAAGGTCTTCATCACCTTTATCTATTCCCATACTAAAGTAGACATCTTCCTGAACTTTTAATACACAAAGGAGGGGCGGCTGTACAAATTGATGATTTGGATCCAAGCAACAACATGTTGTACACTATACTTCTTTTTTGATAACCGTGAAGTTTCCTTGCATTGTTGCATGCATTTCGATCAATTTCACGAAATACCCAAGTATTGAACACTATACTAGGACATGTATTTCTATAAATACACCACATTTGGGATTTTTCTTCTCTGCTTATTTCTTTCTCCTCTTTCCCATCTTCAAACTAAACCATATATATGTTTTTCTATAGTTTTTGGACAAAAAGCTCTAACACAACAATGGCTAAGGCTCCTATAATGAGGTTCTCAACAGAAGTTGCTCCACCAAAACTATCCCCGTGGTGAAGTCTCCGTCACCAAAAAAAAAGTTGGACACCATTATTGAGAAAGAAGCTTATGTATCAACTACTCTTTCATCTTCTCAAGACAGAAAGATGGAACAAGAGAGATAACATAAAAGTTCTCTCTCCACATAAGTGTCCCGAAGAAATGGGAAGAGCTAATTCATACCCCTCTGGTCAACCTTGCTTTTTTACCATTGGGAAGAATCTGTTTCGGTTGCATATCATAAGGAATGCTAACAGCCGCTTGAAATATAGAGTATCATGAAGTACCGCTTGTGGAACCTCAATGAAGTGCAGGTTCAACGCGGAGAATTCTCAGCTTTAATAATAGACTAGGAGCTGTTTTCCTGCTAAAGTAGCAAAGATGTTCCTTCTTTAATTAATTTATTTTCCTTTTCCTTTTTTTACCTGTTGTGGGCGCTCTACCATTCACAACCTATGATGAATTAAGAAGCTTGGCAACCCCTTCCCTTCACCACAAATTTTGTTATATATGATGAATAAAAGGGAAATAGGAGGACGGGAAAAAGAAAGGAAAAAAAAAAGTAAACCATGTAGGATTGTTATTAAATCCTAAACCTTGTAGGATTGTAATTAAATGAATCCAACAATTGTTTATTCCACTTTGTTTAATCTTATACTATTTATGATTGGGATTATTTGTTTCCAAAAATGGTAAGCCCAATCCATGTAAGATTTGGAACCCAATAGTCTATATAAGTACTTAATTTAGAGTCTGATCATTCCATCTTATTCATCTAAGTAAATTTGTCTAAGTAATTTTTAGCAAGTAAAATAACGTCAAAACCATGGCATTGTACATGCCTTGTTCTCACACACAAAATGTTCAGGCTTCCATAACACAAAATACAACTCGATATTATCATCTTTAATCAACAATCAGATATCAAAATGACCCGATCTTTTATGCCTAATTCCGGACTAGCAGAATTCGGAGGTGTTGCACGAGATGACAAAGAAAGGTGGCTAGACGGATTCTATGGACGACTTAATATGAAAGCAACGTGAGCCTTACACCGCAATTATGGGCTATACACGCCGCCCTTACCTTGGTGAAAAATTGCAACCTGAAAAAAGTGATTATTGAAACCGACTCAAATGACGCCTTGATGTTTCTTAGTCATGTGAGAGATGTCGCCAAAAATCACCCTGATCATGATGTGATAGAAGAGTGCAGGATTCTGTTGTCTGAGGTCGACACTTCTCTAGTTCATACGTTTAGACAAGATAACAATTGCACAGATCACTTGGCAAAGTTTGAAAAAAAGCAAAATTAAAATTTCGTGATATTACATCATCCACCACCTTCTATGCATCAATCGCTTTTTGCGGACATGGCTCATGTAGCTTATGCTAGGTATCCGAAGCATGCAAGATAATGTGGAGTAGGAACAAAAATATATTAGTATTAATTAAGCTGTAATAGTTGTAAAAGAATAAAAAGAATACAAGAATATTAAATATCATTTTGTTAATGTGATGAAGATATATATCGTTTCTATTCTTTTTTTCTTGACATTTCCTTACTAGCTCTATTTAATTAAGGTTTTAGAAGAAACTTCACAGATTAGCCAACTTTTTGAAGAATAAATTTATTTAGTATATATTGATCAAGCATCTTCTCTCTTTTAGCTATTAAACATAAATGGTTTAGATTAATGTTCTTTCCAAATCCACTTGTGAAGTTACGATGGGTATGTGATTATTGTATAAATGATTTAGACCTTATTAGAAAAACAATATAATTAATGAAGGTTCAAACAAATGAACGATCACGTCGATGAATAATACAACTTCTGGGATTTTGTATTACGTAATAGGGGAAAATAGAGTATCTAAATTTGATACAATTGTTGTAGAAATCCATAAACTTCAAATCTTCAACATATTTCGCTAGCATATCATAAGGAATGCTAACAGCCAATTCAAATATAGTATCAGGAAGTGCCGCTTGTGGAGAACCTCAATAAAGTGCATGTTCAATGCGGAGAATTCTCAACTTTGATAATAAACTAGGAGCTGTTTTCCTGCTAAAATAGCAAAGATTTTCCTTCTTTAATTAAATTTTTTTCCTTTTCCATTTTTTCCCTGTTGTGAGCTCTACTATTCGCCTATATTTTATTGGCAGTGATGATGAGTTCAGTTTTTAAGAAGCTTGGCAACCCCTTCCCTTCACCACAAATGTTGCTATCTATGATGAATAAAAGGGAAAAACTTTATGTTCTGTTCTGCTAGCAGGAGGGTAAATATTGAACCAAACAGATTATGACAAAAAAGATCGAAAACAGTAAAACTCGAGCAGCTTCATATTTCAGGCATCATGACTTGTAACTTAAAGCAGAAAAAGTGATGCTAAATCTGCAATGAACACTCTTACTCCTATTAGCTGTAGAATATAACAGTGTGCAATAAGCAGAAATGAGATAATTCACCAACAGCAGAATAGAACATAGTCAAATACCATACCAAAGGGCTAATCCTAAGCTTTAAACAGGCTAAAGTTACACTTTTCTTTTACTGTTTTAGGCTAAAGCACGTGAACAAAGAACAATTACCTGGTAACCTCAATTCTATTCGTACCACGCCCATCACTGCTCATCTGCCATCACATAACAAATCCTGCATAGGTTTAAAAGGGTGCCAGGATTTGACCCCTAGATTGTCCTTTTCACTCAACGAAAGCTTTCCACCAATTGCAGAAAATTGTAAAAGTTAAGACAACAATAAAAAGTGATAGTCAACAAAATGATGGGAGTTGAGCTTGGTGAAACCTCTGAATGTAGATGACATCCACTGAGATCTCCAAGCAATTTTCTACTTGATTTTTTTTTTTTCGATTTGCCAATTTTACACCCTTTGACAACAAGTAAAGAGTGAACAAAGAACACAGTTCAACTGCAAGGCACATATGACATACCATGTAATGGAAACAGTAGAACTACTTGTTCCCTCGCTTTCTGAATTTCATTTCAAATTGAATGATATTGAGTTTACAAGATGACGCATCTAACCTAGAGCATCCTAAGATTTTCAATATTGGAACTTCTTTTCTCCATGCTACTATGACTACATGTGTTATCATCATTCATCTTGAGCAATTCAAACAAATGATGGACTTGTTGCCCTTTACAAAGAGGAACTCAAATGATATGTATCACTATATACATTGCAACAGCACATAACAATGGCCAATTCTATGCAGCTCACCTTATACAGCATCAAGTATGTTTGACAAGCAACCGGCAAAATTCACCCACATGATGTACTGATCATCCCACTCCTCTAACAATTGATTAAGCCCACGCACGAGGAGAGGAGCCATGTATAACCCCAACTATAACTGGCACGCAAAAAGTTATTAGGCTATTCACCTCTAGTTTCTTTAAAGGCCTCTCCCCACTTCTTCAAGTGCTGCTGCCATTGATGCTGAGGCCTCTTCGAGTGTTCGTCTTTTCTGAACTGAGTTGAAAGCCTCCAGAATATCACCCACCTCAAAGTCATCGAAATCCTCAACCCCAATACCACACTCTAATCCCGCATTAACCTGTCAAAAACGCAAATGGTAGCATATCAGGACAGGCAATCAAACAATATTTTGGCTACCACTGTAAAGATATATGCATAGCCTGAATTTCAACGACACTATGGAATTTAGACGAAATAGAAGTTTAGGATTCCGGTTTCAAGAATTGTTAATTTTATCAATCCTTCTTCACCAAGAATTGGAATAATACTTTCTGCATAAATCTAACAAAGGACCTCTCTTTAATATGTTGATAACATCTTTGTATCTAACCAGCTTTTATATACAATGCAAATTTTGAAAGAGTATACCTATCTCAAGGGCGAAAGACCTATTTGCCTGGAATAACTGGCAGCATACACAAAGGAAGAAACTCCAGATGAATAATCTATTATGTCTAATGCAAAATTGAAAGAACTCCAAGTTGATTAAGCAGCTAACACAAAAGTTAATCATGAAAATAGTAGTTAGGGTGAGTCTCAGTTCCACTTCCACCTGTAAGTTCTCTATTTTTTGTCAAAGACAAGATATGAAAACCTAACTAATAACTACACTTTAAAATGTCCAGAATATCAAATTGTCACTACAGGACTCTTCTCAGCTTCAAGTAAACCTCGGCCAAAAAATTTCTGTAAACTGCCGTTGCTATCTGCCATGGAAGGAGGTTGCAGGGAAGGAGGAAAGAAGAGGACCAGATAAAAGAGCTGTCCAGTTGAAGAGGTTTTTATGATTCAATTGGGAAGCATACAAAAAGCAACAAGAGTTTTTTCATATTCGAGGAGAACATTTTAGCTGAATGATGGGGAAATGCTTTGTATATAGTAATATTCAACTGCTGCAGCATCTAAGTGCAAAACAACTAAATACAAAATGTACAACATACATAAAAGCTAACAATCCACAAGATCCCAATTATCTGCTAATCCCATTCCAGGTAACCCTTAAAGTCAGCAGAAAGTGCTAGCATGTTCACCAATCATATAGCCTTAATTAACTCAAAATAAGTTGCTTCAAAGCACACAAAAAGCATTTTTTCCATTTTCCTTTTTCTTTGTTTTCAATTTTTGTTTCTTTCTTGATATAGAAAAACTGAAGGCGTAGTATTCTTTTTCCCATAGATTATCTAAAGAAGAGAAGTGTTTGTTTGTATACCTCTTTCACAGCTTCCTTCACCCGTCTTAAAGATTCGACCACACCAACATGAACTTCTTTGCCTTTTCTAGTGACACGAATACCACATTCTTCCACTACTTTTCCCTCTGTTACCATGCATCCAGCGACACGACCACTACCACTGCTGAACACAGCACGTACTTCTGCTGAACCAATTGGCACTTGTTCCTACAAATATACAAAGAGAGTCACATCATTTTCAAGTACTTCCAAGTATATAGGATCCAACAGAAAACATGATAACATTTTGACACGAAAAAGAAAAAAAAACACTTTTCCACAATAGGCTTTGTAGTTATGTTCCTTTTCCATCAAAAACTCCAATTATTTAAACATTTTTAAACTCAAGTGAAGTAATGAGATTAAACCCTTGAAACTCTACAAGTCACTATAATCTACATTTTACCCGTTTCCTTCAATCCTCAGGAAATTTCAGAAAGAAACAGAATGCAAATTTAACATCATGAGATGAAGAGATCACAGTAATAGGTTCTCAAGCCTTTCTTTATTCAATAGGAAGTAAAAATCTATTGAGTATCATCAAATTTAATCACAGTTGTGAGATTAAACTATGTAACTGTGAACGCGACTGATCTACAAAAGTCCCACCCACCCAATGCACTCAGGAAATGTCAAAAAGACACATCACCTGTGAACGCGACTGATCTACAAAAGTCCCACCCACCCAATGCACTCAGGAAATGTCAAAAAGACACATCACATACTATTATGAGTGTTTACCTCAACTGATTCCAGAAGTCCCTCCATTGCTTTTCGCACATCATCAATAAGATCATATATAACTTTGTATAGTCGGATTTCAACACCTTTATTGTCTGCATAGCTCTTGACAGAACCCGGAGTTCTAACATTAAAGCCAAAAATAATAGCTTTACTTGCTACAGCAAGATCAACATCACTGGCGGTCACATCACCAGTAGCTTGCAGTAGGAACTTCAAAGTGACATTATCCTGTGGAAGAACCTGAAGAGCTTGTCTGACCGCCTCAATGGATCCCTATACAGAATTTAGGGATAGTAATTAGTAGGTAGCAAGGCAACCTCATCTTAGCGAATGATCATCAAACATAGTACACCTTTGTGATTGATGGGATATGGGTATTGTTGGTTATTTAAAAGATAGTGCAGCAAAACTGGTTTGAAGAATGATCTAAAATGTATTTCAAAATTTTTATTATGCATAGAGGCTTTAAATAGCCAACTTTAAAAAATTCTGCATTATTATCTCTTGAGGTCTTACACAATGTAAAAACAACAGAGGGATGAAACTTGGGGCACCTCAGCAATTAGGAGGTCAATTTTATTTTCTTGCCTAGCACTTTATAATGCAAAGAGTCAGCATTTAGATCAATGTCGCTATTAAGCGATTGAAAGATGAACCAAAAGAAACTAAGAAGTTGTACTCTTCTCAAAGTTCTACTGTAGACTCTTATCATGATATATTTTTATTAGTTGAAAGCCTCCATAAAGTTAACTGATCTGAGAATTTCAAAATAGTGTTCATTCACATTATTCTTGAAATACTGAGAACCGTAAGCACAACCAGATCTATGACATATCTCTCTAGAGAAGCAAATAGACTTCTTGACAACGCTTTTCAGCCTTTTTTAGAGTAAAAAGGATATTTATACCTGAAGATCAACTTTCAGAATAATATTTAGTTGGTGCAAGTCTAGACCAGTTCCTCCTGAAACAGCAGAAGCAAAAGAAGAGAGTGTAATTTTCCCATCTCCGGCCTTTGTTGATAAACGTTCATTCCACAAGGACTCCGCTCGTTCTTCAGCCTTTTCACGAGCAATATCAAGGGACTCAACAACCTCAAACTCGTCACCAGCAAATGGAACATTGTTCAGTCCAATCACCTGTGTATTGACTAATCATGTTGAGTATTTAAACACACACACATATAAAATAGGGAAACTTACCAATATGTACAGTTCGTCCAAACTTATTTACCAATATGGCCGAAATATATAAAACCTATACACTGATTATGTATATAATATTTAAATATACAAAACCTATACATTTGCTGGTTATTTTGCAAATTAGATCCTCCAAAGACATTGGACTATAATCAGTGGCGGAGACAGAATTTTGATTTAGGAGGTTCAAAATTTGAAGAAGTAGACACATGACCTTGCCGAAGGAGTTTCAACATCTACTATGTATACATAAAAAATTATTTTTACCATGTATAAATACTATAATTTGGTGCCGAAGGGGGTTCGGATGAACCCCCTAAGCAACATGTGGCTCCGCCACTGACTATAATTATCCCTATAAAAATATACACATACAAAGACAGACAAGGGCTTTTTTTTTCTGATAAGGTAAATAATTTTGTTAATGTTGGGGAAACACTGGCGGAGTAACCATTAAATCGAGTCAGAGATATTGTGTTCAGTCAAGAATTTCACTATGTATATAAGACACAAATGGCGGAAAACGGTCAATGGAGCTTTCTTTTGGTAAGACGCTTGCTAACAGATTATAAATTTCACTTTCTTTCTTTTGGCAGACCACTTGGCTAAGAGATTTTATATCCCGCGAGGATAAGACAAATAAAAGGGGTGCTATGACTCGAATGGATTGACCACTTCACAACCCATAGTGACATAGTCCGTCCTTGAATCTAATAGGAATTTTTGTTCAGTTGTAATTTACCATCTACAGAAGTCACTGATAGCAACTTCTGAAGAATGGCTAAAGTATAATTCACCGAAATTTCAGGAGCTTCCTATTTGGCGACCAATAGTTAGAGCCCGTTTGGATGGGCTTAACAAAAGTAACTTTTATGTATGAAGTACTTTTAGAACTTTGAAATGCTGAAAGTTATTTTTATAAATAAGCAGTTGAGTGTTTGGATAAAAGTGCTTATGTTGAAAATAATTGTTTGAATTTTAGGGTTAAAAGAATAAAAAGGGTAGTTTGGGAATTTAGTTAAAATATAAGGGATATAAAAGTAATTTCCATGGTCAAACAAAATGATTTTAAGCACTTAGAAAAAAAAAAGTTAGAAATCCTAATTTTTCATTTTTGACTGACTTTAAGAACTTTATGGCTTAAAGTTAGCATTAGACAAACACGTCCAAAAGCTAAAAAGGGGCTTATAAGTTGGTTTGACTAACTTAAAGCCCATCCAAACGGGCTCTTAGTCCATGACCTCTTTAAGAGGAAATCTAGTACAAGTTGCAGCTGAGAACACTTAATTGGCCGAGTAGATGGAAATAAAAGAAGATACAATAAAAGGAAGCATACCTGCACAGGTATGGAGGGTCCAGCTTCATCAACACGTTTTCCCTTATCATCAAACAGAGCCCGCACCTTGAAACATGTTAAATCGCATATTATTTCATATGGAGAAAATTCTAGAAAATGATCAAATTAAGCAACATACTCACTGCTGAATACATAGGTAGGACTAGACTATGAATTTCTTATAAGCCAAATCAACCTCTTTTTAACCCTTAGAATCATCCATAGAGGGAAACCGAACAGTGAATTAAATAAAAAGCACTTCCCAAATTCTTTTTTAAGTTCTAATTTGCTAACCTTTCCATAAGCTTCACCACAAACCATTACATCTCCTCCTTTCAGTGTACCATTCTGCACAATGAATGTTGCTACAGGTCCTTTAGATTTATCGAGACCTGCCTCAATCACAGTCCCCTTGGCATTTCTTTGAGGATTAGCCTTCAACTCTTGCAACTACAGCAGAGAAAAAACAACGTTAGATAAGACCTATATCTCTTGCATTTAATGTTTTCTAACTTCTTCTCTTCCTATAACTAAGGTTTTAAACAAAATTATGGCAGACAGATCAGAAAATGGAGGACAATATTCAGAGAACTAGTTTATACTTTGACCTTCCAGCTCCGAGGATATTCAGTAATCAGTACATACTACATAGTATCCCCTCTGTCTCAATTTGTGTGTATTACTTTCTTTTCTAGTCTCTTTCAAAATGAACTTCACCTTCTTTTTTTTTTTGATAAAGTAAGAAATGGTATAAATGGTATCAAGAAGATGCAGGTTAGATAGTTACAAAAGTAGTGAGATTGGAAGCTCATTTACAAGCGCCACCTTTTTATATGTAGTAAGTTTTTAGTTCCTATATATTACCCTCAATGAAACTTCTTATAGGAATGACATCACATGTGTAAGACCACGACAATCAGAAGATATTTTTGGTATGTTACGCAAACCTTAAATTCAAAGTCTTCTTTGCGTGATTAAACTACAAACTCAGTCAAACTAAGACATACGGAATGAATGGAAGGAGTAATAGGAAAAGTATGCAGATGTACAACCAAAAAAACATCCAAAACAATCTCCTAAAAAAGAGACATATATTACACATCCAAAATGGTATCTGTGTCAACATGTCTTGGCATCAGCAGTGATCGAGACATATATGATGGGATGTAAGGTAAAAACAACCTAAAAGGCATCAAAGAAAGCAGACAGGCAGTAACATCATCTTACCTCCGCAACAAGCATGACAGTTTCCAGCAAATCATCTATATTCTCTCCTTTAAGAGCACTGATCTGTTCAATCAAAAAGAAATTGATGAATGCTGATATAAGCAGAAAGGTGTTGCCCATAGTTTGCAGTTTGATTACCTTAACCATTGGAATGTCACCACCCCAATCTTCCGGCATCAAACCAATGGTGGAAAGTTCTTGCATGACTCGCTCAGGATTTGCTCCATCCTTATCAACCTGAAATCAGATGGAGGCAAGGGAATCAATTGATAAAAATTTACAACAAAGTAAGAGAAAAGGTGAGACTAAGCGACATATATATGAATAAGACCTTATTTATGGCAATCACAATTGGAACTCCCGCTGCCTTGGCATGTGCTATGGCCTCATTTGTCTGAGGCCGAATTCCGTCATCGGCAGCTACAACAATGATAGCAATGTCTGTTACTCTTGCTCCACGAGCTCTCATTGCCCCAAAAGCCTGTGGAAAAAGTTAGAAAACCATTTAGCTGAGTTAAAATTTGAAAAAGTTGATGCTTAACATTATAGTGTAGCTTTTATCATCAGATTTGACGCCAAATAAAAACTGATTTCAGGACATCGAAATCAGATATTGTTGACTTCTGATAAATTTAAGCATTTAAAATGTATTGAGTACCTCGTGTCCAGGTGTATCAAGAAAAACACATATCTGGGGCTTGGTGTCAATAGGCACTTGCACCTTATATGCCCCAATTCCTTGAGTAATTCCACCAGCTTCAGAAGCCGCCACCTACAATATCTACTAGTTAGGATTCAGTTTCCAACTAAAGTCACGGTGATCTCAGACAATAACCAAACCATAAACAAATTACAAACTTCAGTATAAGACAATAGTAAAAGGGAGCTTTCAGTCTACCTTGGTCTTGCGTATATGGTCCAAGAGAGTAGTCTATCAAAGAACAACCCAGAAGCACATGTTAGCTAGAGCTTAGTATGCAGCATTTAACCATAAATATGTGCATAACAAGTATAGACTATGAAGTTTTATTGGTCACCTTTCCATGATCAACATGACCCATTATAGTTATGACAGGAGGTCTATCTTCAAGTTTATCTAAGTCCTCTTCATCGAAAATTTCCTTCTTTCTTGCCATCTCTTCCACTTTAATCGAGGCAGCATCAATAACCTCTACTTCATATTCTTTGCAAACCATCTTCACCATGTCATTACTGAGAGTTTGCACACCATCAGGCTTGATTCCTTTTGAATATAGAAGACCAAGAATTTCACCTTCGCTAGTAGCTAAGTTGTAGGCCAACTCCTCGGTCGGCATTCCTTCTTCACCAACCTCTAGAATATCTACTTTGACAGGTGCAGACTCTTGAGCAGCCTTAAGTCGGGCTGCCTTGCGACTTGCCTTGGTCCACTTTCTTCCCTTCCTTGCTCTACCAGGAATAGAAACATCAAGCTCTGATGCCTCCTCGTCAGGAATCCCATCATCAACCATACGCCTGCGTTGTCCTCCAGATGCACCAGTCTTTTTACGGAACTCCTCCCTGAATTTACCAGGAGGTGCGTTCTTTCCAAATTTAGGAGGGGCTAAAACCGCTTGAGCAATCATAGGATCAACAGCTGGTTTCTTGGAGGCAAATTTGTCGACCAATATTGTCTTGCGTTCTTTGGTCTTTCCAGCTGATTCAGGTTCTTTGGTCTTTCCAGTAGATTCAATTCCATCAGAGGGAGGGGACTTCGCCCCAGCACCAACATCCTTCAATATCACCGGTTTCTTGATAAAAGGAGGAGGAGGAGCTACAGACGGTCTTGCTAATAACTGTGGTTGAACCTTCTGGGGTGGCTGAGGGGGTTTTAGAGGAGCAACAGTTTGGGATTCACTCTTCCTTCCACCATCAGTCATTGGTTCCTGTTTAGGGGGTGGTTTTACAACTTTTTGTACGGCAGAAATCGGATTCCCTTTTTTCCAAACACTCTTCAAAGTTTTAGACTTCCTGTTGGAAGAATCATCAGAATCAACTGGCTTGCTATTTCTTTGTGAAGTACGTGGATTGGCATACGACTTGTTAACCGACACATTTGTTTTTCTGTTAGTTTCTAGCTTCTCCACTTTATCTAATGCTTCTCCAAGTGACTCAATGACCTTGTTTCTTTCTTCTTCAATAGGATTTCTTTTTTCACCATCAGAATCAGAGCTAAGGACTGGTCCATTCCCTAAAACAGGGCCAGGTTTAGGTCCAGGTTTTAATTGTGGTTTTGGGGCAGGCTTAAGTAAGAGATCAGCATCATCATCATCATTACTACTGGATGAGGAATCAAGAGAAATTGATGTCCCCTGATCAGCAATAATGTCCGTGGTGACCGAATATCTACACACAGAAACATAACGCCATCTTTTCCCTCCCCAAATTCTATTTACGGTTCCAAACTTCTTAGAAAAAGAAACCCTCCTAACTAGTGAGAATGACCCTTCAAACTGTCCAGAAGAACATCCACAAACACTCCCCAAACTCACCAGGGAAGCCATACTACTCATTTCTCTGTACACTTAACTTAAAGCTCAACCATGGACTTGCCCAAACAAATCCCCACAAAAACCACCTAATAACAATGCAGCAGCTAAAATCTTCACTTCCCAAAATTCTCCTCCAAATATCAAAAATCAAGAACCTGGGCATACAATGAAATTCAATTCAATAAAAAGAATCATGAAAACCAAAGCAAAAAATCAGTAAAAAGATGATCTTTTTGAAATCAAGAAAAGAACCCCAGATAGAATTTCTTCTATTTATCAACATGAGAGTTGAAAAGATGTTACCTTAGTGACCTTATTCTTGCATAAGATAAATTGGCTAATGAGGAGTGAGAGAGCAATAGAGAGCCAAGAGGATTAAGTTACCAACAACACACAGTTAGCTGGTGTTAGTTGTGTGTGCAGAGATAGACAGAGATGTATGATTGTATGGAGCGAGTGGCTGAGAAGGAATTGAAATCAAAGTGAAGGGAATGAACGGATATACAAATTTGTGGATTTCTGATAAGGCTTCGGGTAAGGTTTTCACCCTCAAAATATTTTCTCATATTCATTATTTTAATTTTAAATCCGTGATAGGATAACAAATTTTTCGAAAATATATTAGTAGTAGTAGACTAGGAGTAGAGATATTATTTTTATTAATTATTGGAGAAAAACAAATGAGTTGTTTTCTCTAACTCAACTATTTGGCTTGGTGATGACTTATCCGTCAACTTTTCCATTATCACCCCAAAAAACCAAACTCTATCTTACGTACAGGAAGCTCTGCAGATGAAGCAAGCGACGGGTAAATGTTTTTTTTGAGTACATACCAGGATCCAGGGAAAGGCTTTTTGCTCACCACGCGAAAGGCGCATGTTGGTCATAAATTTGGAGAGTTTGCTTCTACACGAAAACAAAGACCTTCGAGAACAAATATTGGATCGGGAAGAAAAAGGGGCCAGATTCGACACTATGTTATGGGCTGGGGAGAGAGCTGCTATGCGAAGCTGGGGGTTCAGTGTTCTTATGGAGGAAGCGTCCGTCAGGCAAGAGCGCAGGACGAGCTCACGCTCGAGAAATTCGTAGACGTCGTTAGGTATCTTGCAGGCGTGGATGAGTTGGTCTCAATCAATCAAGAATGCCTCAATTGGATAAATTCACTTATTTCACACAATTCTCTGGTACAAGCAAACAACGAGTGCTTATCTGGTCCCTTTCAAGAAAATTCTATTCCAAACAGGGATGTCGGTTCGGTATCATGAATTATTGTTATTTCCGCATCCTTGTCCGCTGGTTTGAGAAAGAAAGTCGAGACATTCGATTTTCCTTGGAATATCCATCATCTTGGTCTCGACCTTGTTGAGCTCTCCCTGATCGAAAGTTCAGATGTCGTAGGTCGGTATATTTTTGAAAGCTCAGACGGAGAGAATAAACGGACTCCTCGAGGGCGATGTGGTCAACTCTGAATATGTGGCTCTTTAATGGTGGAAAGACCAACCATAGGCCTGATCGGATATCGTTTGTCCACAAATAAAACAAAAACAAAGTCCCCTCTTTAAAAAAAAGAATATGTTAATCGTTACCGATACCAGGCAGAGTTGCTGGAAATTATGAAAACTTTTTTATCTTATTTAGACCCTTCTGAAAAATCTACATTACATACTCTTTTTCTATGAGATGATGGGAATCCCTCTCCAAAGAGCAATTCTTCTCAAAAAGTGTTGACTGAGAGTTTTTGGTGGAACCGGTGAACTATGCGGGCTGGTTAGATGTGTGGGACAGAGGGCTCATAGTACTTACTAGCGCAGCTACGCAATGGAAGGGAAGGAGTCTAAATCGACCCTCTTCTTTTTTTCTTTGAGGTTACGAAGTCACTTAGTCAAATTAGAAAACTCTAAAGAAAGGGAGGCTAAAGTTACAAAGTAAGGTCAGTACCAAGCAAGACCGCCCTTGTCCCTTTCCTTTCTCCATTCCGCCTCCTTCTATACTATGAGCAAGTTATGCGAAAAAATGCTTTTTTCGATTCCAAAACAACTTACATGTTCCCAAAGATGATTTTTCGCTGTCGAACATTGATTTTCTTGTGGACACAGATTAGGCTCACAGAGTACTTCAGGATTGGAGTGAAGAACCAGAAAAAAGCCTATCAGGAACTATATAAATAAGGGGTCGAGAACTACATAGATCTGAGACTTCCCTTTCTTTTCTAGGAGGCAAAATCGGAGCCAGAAAAGGAAAAGGTGGAATCTGGAAAAGTATTCTCTAAGGGTAAGTCAAGTGGATTTAACTCCTCATAGAGAGTTAGAAAGTATCAGTTCTCATAACGAGGGTGCGAGAAGTTTTGTGAAGGTAGAGAGAAATTTTCAAATCAGACTTCAATCATTTTCGAATGCGAGGGGAAGGGATATCTTTTCTACAACGGAAAAAAGAGGAGCAGATTTGACTCAGCACAACCTAACATCACTGATAGGAAAGGAGAGAAAAATAAAGCAATGCCAACAACTCCGTCAATCCATTTTTCATCGATAGACAACTATTAAGATTCTTCTCTTCAATCCACAATAACTATTAACGATTTTTTCTTCGTGGCAGAGCATTTAGCAATGCTAACGGCCTGGTGAGGGCTGGCTGTCTGAGGACAGGTTAAGGCAGGGTCTGCTGGGCGAATTGGCACAAATATGATTTGAAGTAATGTGTTGCCGCGAATTGACTCAAAGAGTTTCAATAGGCCAGGAAACTATTTCTGGATTAGTGATTTGTTTTCAAGAGGGATTTTATTTACCATAGCTTTTAGACAAATAACAGCTAAGCCATCAATCATACAGCTAATAAAATAAAGTCGGTCACTACTGAGATAGCTCATAAAAGTCGTTTCAAGTTAGACTTAAAGGCACCTACGAACTTACTCATAAGCAAACTCATTTTCTTATCAATTATATTCTCTTTTTTAGGATATTCTTTGAAGTAGTAAAGAGAGAAAGAAATAAAAAAATGGTTTGGCCCTCCTCAGGCCTTGTGAGCACGTTTGGATCAGCGAAGGCAATCACTCGGATGATTCTTGAGCGGAACTCTTTTTCAAAGATCTGGCGATATTCCTTTAACTGCGCCTGGCACCGAAAGAGATAGACTAGAAATGACATATGTTATGTCAATGACACCAAAGGGTAATTAGTCTATTTCCATCAACCGGTCGGTGGGAGCGAGAAGTTTGGGATATGTTTGGTGTTTCTTCCATCAATCATTCGGATTCTTTCTAATCTTTGACTTTGAAGTGGGAATGGTCACAAATAGAGAGAAAAAAGAAGAATATGTTAAAGGTTTCCCAATTGAATACGAAGTTTAACATCCTGAACTACCTTGTTACGACTTCACTCCAGTCACTAGCCTTGTCTTTGGCATCTCCCTCCTTGCCAGCAGTCTTCTCTTCCTATCACTTTACTTCGTTCTAGAAATCTAATCTCATTGGGCCACTTGACTGTAAGGAGAGGAGCGAAAAGCCAGGATGGCCTAGTAAGGGTTGGTAGTAATGGAATGCTTTGCTTGTAATTTTCATGCTCAAACTGGAAAGCTCCCTTTGATACAACTGCCTTGACAAGATTATTGGAGGAAGCTTGGCTAATATTCACCTTGTACTCAACATGCGTGAATTGCATTCAAAGACCATTTAAATGGCAGAAGCCAAAACTTTGTACCTCCATCCCCTATGTTAGGCGGCAGTAATATTTTGTTACGTTCTACCGCTGTTACGAAACTGACTTTCTCTCTGGTTAGTAGAAATTTCTTGCTTGTGACAAGTCGTTACTACTAGCAATGACTTTCTCTTTCATTACTTCATTCTTTCCATATTCCTCTTCTATTTTCTCAATTACTCATCAAATAGCACTCAACTTATTTGTTCTCAGTTTGCACTTGCCTTGTGCTTTAGGACTCCACAACAGTGCTAAACTATTCGCAGGAGTGGAAACTGCAGCGGTTAAGAAATTGCAACCTTTTAAATAGAAACTGGCCCTTGGGGCGGTTGTGCAAGACAAATGCAAGTTGTAGGAAATTAATTGATAAAGTCAAATTCTTTATCTAGCTCTGCTTTATTGTCAATTGATTAGCGCATGAACGAAGTTGTAACAGAACATGTATGCGACGATCAAACACAACTTTGCCAGCTGCCTACCGAATACTGATTTCATTTTGCTTCTCCCGATCATCGAGCCTGATCGACTCGACTCTATCAGTGAGAGAAGTGATAACTTCGAGAAAGTACTGCCTAAAGAGCTTAGCCAAGAGTGTACCACGACATATGGTGGTCCCCTAAAGCCGGTTACCAAAAGACTTTTTCAAATTCATCATAGAATTCTCCATATTGAAAATGAAAAATGCCAATGACAACAAACTCTACATGCTTTTTTAGAACACGTACCTGCTATTTTTTTCGGAACTGGTTGATCAGAAATCAGGCAGGAGTAGGACATTCCATATAATTTTTTCTTATCCGCTAGCTGATGGTCCTCTCCTTAGAGTCAAGTAGCTTTCAGCTCTTCTCAAATCCCATTTTTTCATCGATAGGTAGGGTGAATTCTAAGGTTCATTATTCTGTGATGGCTGTTCATTTAAGTTTTTGGGTAGCACCACTAAATCTTCAACAAGGTGAAAATGCCTTCGTGTCCCTCACATGATCATATCATACCCTCTGCTCTCTTTCCCTTTTGAGATGAGGAGGCCTATGAGCCGTTAGTGACTAGAAGAGCTCCGATTCCTTTCAGAAGAGTCTCCGCTCTTTAGATCAATCTATCCGTAGTGGAGGAATTCTGATAAATTTTTCCTAAATATGACCTTATAGATATGCTTCGAACAAGAAAAAGTATATGATACGAGCGAGAAGAAAGAGAGTGAATTATTAATCAAAAGTACTTAGCACTCACCGCTATGCTGGGATTGGGGAATCAAAAAGAAGTCATAGTCTGGGTGGAAAATGAAAAGTTAAAAATTCCGCATATTTTGACCATTTCAAGGTGAAAATGGGGTTTCTTCCTCGATGGGATAAAGTTGAGCCAAAAGATCTCGATTCAAGATAAATTCATGAGAAGAACTTGGTGGGAATTATTTCCAGCCTTAATAAAATAGGGGTGGGTTTGGCTTGAACATAGGCTAAAACAGAATTTGAAGGGTCCTAGCTACGCCATGCATTCAATACAAAATTTGAAAAACTGCAGAGATGACAAAAAGGGCATTTTCCTGTGTTGCACCAAAAAAAGTGATAGAAGTTCTTAATAGAACAAATAAATGAAATTTGGCGTATGGATTGCATTGACGTATCGACTTAGCTTCATCCCGAACCAAGAAGGCATTCTAGCAGATGCATGCATGTAGGGAGGCAATTTCAGAGCTTCTATTTCTGAGGTAAGCTTGAGACATGAACTCTATGTTATGGCCAAAGCTACTACTTCCAACAATCTGCATGGATGTGAAACTTAGAGAGTCGTAGCCTTATAAGACTTTCTTCTCCAACTCACTCAATCGATAGGTTAAGGTAATCAATTGGAAATCGACCAATAGGACTCCTGCAGGTAATAAGAAGCTTAAAAACAAAGCCCATTTTTTTTGAAATCCCACTATAGTAATACCAATTAAAATCGAAAATGAGAGACCCGTATTGGTATCAGATCTATTCCCATGTTCCGATCTTTCCATTTTTTGACCCATTTCGCCCCCTCCAACCAGTCAAGTGGTTGAACGCCCCTCTCCAGCCAGTCATGTGTCTGAACCACCAACACTCTTTCTCAACTGCAAGTGCATCATGATCATCCAATGGCTTGCCTATCCTACCCTTGGATCCTTACCCATCTTTGGCTGCCTGTTAGATGATTATGTTGGACCTATGCAATCTCGTTACAACATTCTTTTTTTATAGAGATTTTTGGTAAAAATTTTAATCTTGAAGCATGGGAGCTAGGATCTATAGTCTGGTCCTTATCCCTGGTAAGGTCTGATTGTTATCCATAAGTCTTATTTTGAAGACTTTTTGGTAGTACCGGTGAACTAGATGGTCGTGGCGATGAAATCTGGGATGGAGGACTTGTAGTATCTCTTTAGATCTGGAAAAACCAATTCATCCGGTGACTTTACGGTCGCCAAAGAAGCACCCAAGAAGCATCAAACATTTTCGCTGAGATCCCTTAGAAAAAAGGGTCGAGACCGAATTGGTGCGGGATGGCTTTCCCTCCCAAATAGTTCTAGCTCAGAGGTCAGAAATACGCAGCCTCCTCTATTTTAAGAGCTTTTGTTATGAATGAATAGGCATGTGGGAACAACATTGCTTGCATTGATTCAATTGATTTGAAGTGGCTACCTTCGACAGATGTCAAAGTGAATCCGATTCTTTGACTCAATTACTTTTCTAATTCCAACTATGCGAAATTGGATCCCAATAGTAGCTGCTCCTCAAAGATGATTTATGAAAGCTGGTCCACAGCAGTGAAAGTACGATTGATTCTATCGATCGAACGAAAATCGTCGTGTAAAAGGATCATTAACTCTTGTAGCCCTTTTGAGAGAGGGGTACCCCAACCTTAAAGGTCATTCTTCCCCTCGTTCCTTTTATCTTGGACATTGAGATGTTCATGTAAAGCATAGACTAGACAAGCTGTAGACTTCACACCAACCCAATCATGAAAATTTCTTGCAACTACGGAAACATAGTGAGATATATCAAAGAATAAACTTAGCCTTCAAGCACAAATAGGGTCCTTTAGGCAGTCGATTACCCATTTGCTTCCACTGACTCGTCCCAAAATAGGCGTTAGGGCAAAGAACAAGAAGAAAACTAAAGGAGAAATTTTTCCAATAGTAACAAAGGGTGCCTCCACAAGTTGACATCCGATCCAACCTAGTAGTAAGCAATCCGCCAAAAGCAACCAAAATATTCCTTGGTGAATCGGGCGAAAACTTAAACTACGTACATATATACTTTTAAAAAAGGGTAAATTCAACTCCTTGCAAGAAACCTCGACAGAAAAGACAAGGGAGGACGTCTTCAGTGCCAGGCATAAAAGGAAAAGAGCTAACAATAAGAGCAAAATCTTGGAGCTAGAGCATACGTTGAGCCAGCTTTGACAGATTGAACCGCGTTCGTCTTATACTACCAAGGATTCGAACCCTCAGTATTTTACAAAATACTTTGGTTTTCAAGACCGACTCTTTCAACCGCTCAGACATCTATCCCTTTTGCGCTTCACCCGCCCTATCCATCCGCGCGCTGGCAGGTGGGATTGGAGCAAGAGTAGAATGGAAGAAAGAAAGTTGTCCTTATCTTCTTCTTCTTCTTCTCCCGACATGAAAGAATGCCTGATAATCCTTCGAGGGATTAAGCCAAAAGATCTTTTTTTTTAAATAGTCTCAACGTCCTCGTTGAGAGGGAGAGACAGACAGAGAGGAGACTCTTTCATACCTGCTAACTCCTAGGATGAGAAATAGGTCCCTTGTTTTTGGCAGGAAAAGTTCCAGTCGGTTCTTCCCACTTTCTCATCTACATAATTGTCCAATCTCATATGCTTTTTCGGAGATTTCAGATTTGATTGCTAACCATGTCATCAGTCTTTCCTCCGTTAGGATGAATCTCGATTGAAAGAATCTCCTTAGGCTCCGCTACAATCGCCAAAACAAGACTCTATTTCTCCTGCTATCAAGAATCAAGAAATGCAGAACTTTTTCTCTTCTTTAAAACGTCCTTAAATTATGCTGATTCAGCGGTGCTTTTTCGCCCTCTCTTCGCTCTAGACAGGAGCGCTAGTGAACACAGGGCGGGAACAGGCGAACTGAACCTTGTCACTCTTCTTTCTTTCCTCGCGAGTAGGAAGCACATCAGCAGCGTACGTTGCGTGATTCTACTGTATTTTTTGCACTTGATTGGGAGCCTTACCACCAAGAGAGAAAGTCAGCCTTTCGAGAAAGCGGGAGTAGCTCGAAGAGAGTCCAATTGCAAAAAGAAGGAATATTAGAGCTATTCCCTTAGTGACATTACCATCTTTCTTTCGAACATTCAGACATTGTAGGCTTTCCTCCAACAAAGGACTGGGAAAGAAAAAGTCACATTCCCAAATAAGCAGACCCGTATGCAGCTCACGCCATTCGAGATGGCCCAGCCCAACATTCATTCATAAATCCTGTAGTGAAATTGAGACTGCTCAACCTCGGAAGCAAATTCACGAGCTGCAAGCACCTACTCCTATCAAAATGAAAAGTAGTAAGCGGAACTAGTAGCATTGACAAAGAAAAAAGAGCTGGTTAAAAGAAAGAAAATCTTTCCATTTTTCCTCTGTTTGTTTGATCTAATAAAACGATTATTCATCACCGCACAAAATCTTTCTATTCATCCCATTTTCTTGCTAAATTTTGATTTCGAAATTTTCTTCGGAACAAGTTGGTAAGGCCGATTAAAGAAGAAGGACAACTCTTTCTTTTAATTTTCTTTGATTTTCTAAATAATTAGAACTTACTATTGGATCTACGATCGATTGTGCCCTTTGTTGGCTTTGCAGATGCTTTCAAAGACGGACCTTCCTCAAGAAAAAAACCAATCTGATTTCGGGGGGCATGTAGGCGGAGAAGGCCTTTGTCCCATCTGTTTCTTCCTCTTCCCAGGAATGAAGAATTTTCGAAAAAAAAGGTTTTTTGCCCGAAGAAATTTCTTTTTTTTTTTGGAAAGGAAGTAATGTAAAAAAATAAGACGCGAAACTTAGAGAGTCGTAGCCTTCTAAGACTTTCTTCTCCAACTCACTCAATCTTACTAGCAATCTTAGCGACCTTTATGCAATGCAACAACTTCGTTGCGTCTTGATGAAGTGTAGAACGGGGTTGTCTTTCCATTGAGCCGGGGAGACAATCCAAATCGTAGTTAGTGTCCATTATTTGATTGAGCACGATGTGGTCTGCTAGTCGCGTTAAACCATCTAAAGGAGTACCGGTAGACCAAGACTTGAACGGATAGAATCGTACTACCACTGTCAATGCCGGTGTTGCTTTACTTGAACTTTTACCTGATTGTGAGGGTTCGCTCTATTTAGTATCCCCATCGGCAAATAGGAAAAAAATTATTTACATTAATTTTTTTGTATGAAATTTTTTAATTTTAATTTTATGTAAGTTTTTCTGATAAAAATAATCGAAATGATCCTTAATATATACAACAACAACATATCCAGTGGAATCCCATTAAGTGGGTTTGGGGAAGGTAGAGTGTACGCAGATCTTATCACTACCTCGAATAGATAGAGAGGCTATTTTCAAAAGACCCTCGGCTCAAGTACCTCCGACCTAATATATAGCTTCTTCATATATATATAACTTTTAATATATTTTTAAAATGATGAATTTAATTTTAACCTGTAAATTTAATAATTTAGCTCAAAAAGAATAAAAAATAAGTTAGTGTCACAAGTCAGCAGCACCTGACCTTCCAAAAGCAAAAAAATAGTAAGGATGTCATCGACCTTAACTGTAAAAAATCCTCCATAAGCTCCAATTTCAATAGGACTCTCAAAAGCCCTCTCTATGATATTATGGAGAACGAAATAGAAAAGTGTAGTTGTATGAGATGGACTATTTTTTTTTCCGATTTGATATTAAATATTCGTAGTGAGTTTCGACTATATTGATATGTGCCATTAAAAAATATCATATTTTTGGATAAAGTGTTCTCCAATAAAAATGACTACTTTAGACCCCAAGAGACTCAAATCCAAACTCTTTAGTTAAAAATAAGAGAGCACTTACTGTTTCACCACAAATCCATTATTGATGAAATATACTATAACATGGCAAACGAGAAGCTTTAGAAATAGAAGCTTCGTGGATGGATTTTTTAAAATTGGGGCTTGATGAAAAATTTTCTTATGGAGAGGTCGAGTGTTGCTTACTTATGAAACCAACTTTAGTTTTATTACTACTATGAGTTGTTTGGTAGTTGACTATAGTTACGAAGGTATTAGAAATATACGAATTAATTATATATAGGGATTAGTCATATAGATTTTAGTTATGCATGTTTTATATATTATCCCGCATAAATTATATATATCTTTTCTCATAATTTATACATGTATTAATTATTCAGGTTTTTAAATTGAAAATCAAACACTGATTAATTTTATACATAGTCCTAACAAACTATCAACACATAATATTACTTATGCAAGTTTAATACATATACAATATCTCTAATCAGATACCAAACGATCCCTAATTACTTTAAGCAAAATCATGAAATTTGGAGCTTAAAATCAACTTATGTCTCTATCATATTATATCAAGGACTTCATATGTCAAAGGAATATATCATTAGGGAACATTATTGTCATTTTTAATTACATTAAAGGATAACTTTTTTGTTATTTTCTCGAAAAAGTTACATAAAATTGATAGTTAAGAAAAAAAAAATACAAATAAATGAATGGAAATTGCTAAGCATGATAGAACTATTCATTTGTTCTTGAATAAACTTTTAAAATTTCCCTATCACTATTTATATATTTATATAAAGATCAGAATTTACACTAAGGTTTGTTGTCTTTAGTTAACTTTGCTCGGGAGTTTGTCAAGCATAAACTCAAATAAAATAGAATGATTTTATAATTTATCAAAAAAAAAAAAGAAGGTGAATGAGTAATCTAAGTGATTCATATATTAAATTGGTTGAGTGACGATCAATTAATTAGCTTTAGTTAATTTTGTTTGAATTTATTGGAAAAAAACTCCAAAACATTATGAATAAGAAGCATTTAAGAGCAAAAAGACAAAAAGTACAATTTAAGAAATTGTACAATTTAGGAAGTACTTATTGTAGAAAATATTATATGTATTAGATTTAATGTTATTTTTAATTTGATATTAATATTTTAATTTATATATAACTAATATAAATTATATTTAGTATTATTTTCATATATATCAAATCAAGGCAATTAATCGTTGTTTAGCGAATACTTATTGTAGAAAATAATATATATTTTAGATTTGATATTTTTTTTGATTTGATATTAGTGTTTTTGACCTATATAATTAATATATACATTATATTCAGTATTATCCTTATATATAGCGAATCATAGAATGATTTTAACTCTCATGGAGCTTCTCACTTCACTGCACCAATTTGAATTTAATCGAATTCAAAAACAAATAACAAAATTTAATTTATATATGAAATAATATCGCTTGACCGGAGGCTCGGTGCAATAAATACACCCCGTGACACACATGACAAATTCCCGAGGTAACATATATGTCACAGCGAAATCGAAACTGAAGGAAAATGTTTTCCATGGAAAATGTTTTCCTAGAAAATGTTTTCTTGAAAAACAAGTTGGTTTCTAACTTATTTTTTCATGTTTGGTTGGTGAGTGACAAATATTTTCTGAAAAATATTTTTTATTGTTTAGTTAATGAATGAAAATATTTTTTAGAAAATATCTTTTTCTTTTGGCTAGAGAGTAGAAAATATTTTTTAGAAAAATAGTTTTTGACATGAAAATTAACCCTAGTAATTACTTGGGATTCGACCTTGACACTTGATATGAGACCCAACTCGACTTTCAACCCAAAATTTGACTTCCAAATATAAACTCGATCCCGACTTTCGAACTGAAATCCGACCACACCCGACTTCAAACCTAACTTTCAAATAATTTATTTTTTTAAAAAATAAATTTTTATTTTTTTGGGAATGGGGCGGGGGCGCTGACAGAGGGGTCGGAGTTAGAGGTGGGGTAAAAAAATAAAAATTTCAAACTTGAAATATATTTCAAAAATAAATTTTTAATTTTTTTTATGTACGGGGGAGTGGGGCTGGTGGGGTCGAGGTATAAGATGGGGTAAAAAAAATAAAATTTTCAAAATTTAAAATATTGTCAAAAATGAATTTTTAAAATTTCCTTTTCGTGTGTGGGGGGATGGTGGGGTGGGGGTTGGTAGGGGGTCGGGTAGGTGGTGGGTCAAAAAAAATGAAACTTTTAAAATCTGAAATATTTTTTAAAAATAATTTTATTTTTGTGGGGTTGGGGAGGGGGGCTGGTAGGGGGAGTTGTGGGGTATTTTTTTTTTTTAAATTCTTAAATATTTTCCAAAAATATAAAGTTTTTAATTATTTTTTGGATAGGATGGTCGGGGTAGGGATATGATACAAAAAAAATATGAATTTTTCAAATGTGAAATAGTTTTCAAAAATAAACTTTTAATATTTTCTTTAAAAAGAAATTTTAATTTTTTGTTAGGGTCTGGCGAGGGAGGGAGGGTCGTGGTAGGAGTGGGTAAAAAAAAACATTATAAATTGAGATTGGAAGAAAGTTTTAGAAACTATTTTTCTTAATTTTTGAGAGAAAATCATTTTTCTTAATTTTTTTTTAAAAATTAATTAGAATCGAATTTTTTAAGCCAACCAAATATTGTGAAAATTGAAAAATCTTCCTTCCTACAAACAAACTCTTAGTCGCAAAGCAAAATAGTATAGCTCCAACAACATCGCAGAGCGAGAGAGAGAGAGTGAGAAACCACCATTATACACGCACTCGCACACAGTAGAAGGTGAAAAATCATGAAGGAAGAAGCTATAAGCTCTTCCCATGATCCTCAATTGCCGCCCAAATCATCTTCTCCTCCCCCTATCCCTACACCGGCAGCTAGGTAAACCCCCAAACCCTAGCTTTTCAACAATTCCCCCAATTTATCTGCTTGCGTTTTTTACTTAATTTGTCTTTAATTCGTTTCTAGGGTTCAAAATTCGAGCAATGCTGTTCGAAATTTAAATTCGACTGGTTAATTATGAGAACAAGGATTTATAGGTCAACCGGTCTACCCCTTTTAAGTCTACTTGCCACTCAGAGAAATTTCTATGTGGAGCTTTTGTTTCTTCATTAATTTGTTCTGTTAGACTAAGATTTTTACTTATTCTGTTCGTTGTTTTCGTGATGGGTTATTGATGTCTATGTGCCACAGTGAATGAGAGTAATTTTAGGAATAGATGAATCAATACATGTAGAAAGTTATACTCATTAAGAGATCTGCTTATTTAGTTGTTGTATTTATTATTTTCCATTACTGGTTTGATTCTTGATGCTTTATTCATGTGGGCTGGCGACATTTTTATGACATAAAGTACTGTTGTACATGTGGGCTGGTGACATTTCTCTGTTTTGTTAGCGTAAATGGTGAATTCTAAAGTTTAGGATAGTGTAGTATTTGTTTGTCTTGGTCTGATTTTCGTGTGATTAAACAAACCTGAAGAGAGTAGGATGTATACAAAAGGCGGGTGGACTTTTTCCTATGGGTTTTAAATGAACTCACAACTTCCAGCATGGAGTATATATAGATATTTAATAACCTAAATCATTACAGGTGTTATGTCTCAATCCGTAATTTTAACAGTACAATGAGTTCAGTACCGAGAATCTTAAAAGTTGAACCCATTAAATTTAATTCCTGTATATGCCTCTGGATGTCTAAAAACTTACAAAGGCTTAATATAGTACAAACCAATTAGCTTAGGATTGAGAAGCAGTTGATTTACATATTGATCTTATTTCTGCATGAGATGTGTAGATTGGAGGCCTTTTCCACACAAAAAGGAAAAGGTGTAGATTAGAAGCCGCCAGTCAAAGTTGATTGTTGTTTTCCAACATTTTTAATCTGTTAGGTCAGAAGTGAATTAATAATTTAACTTTACGATGCAGTTCTGTAGGGGCATCATCTCCTGCCGTTCCAACAAATGCTGGGGGCACAGATTGGTTAGCACATTCAAAAGCAGCTTCACTTTCCCGTATTGGTTCACAGCCCATGTGGACTTCAGTGAGCAACAGTGCTGGTGGTTCTGCTCTAGGATCATCACAACCTTCATGTAGACCATGGGAAAGGGGTGATCTATTGAGGCGTCTGTCCACTTTCCAACCCACAAACTGGTTTGGGAAGCCTAAGGTCTGACTGAAAGATTCCTTTTGCATCATCTCTTAAGATAATTGCATGATCTGTCAAATCCAGCTTTTCCTAACCACAAATCTCCCAAAACCAAGTTATCTGTATGTTTCTATTTTCTTGGCCTGTTTTGCTTTTATGCTTATTGGGAGCTTGTTGCAGAAATTGCATGACATAGATAAGAGACACATTTTATGTTAGTTTGTACCAGGGTTAGGATGTGGTGCACGAGAACAAGGATGCTTGCGTGATATGATTTGAATAATTATGATTAAGATTGTTTTTCTGATTGTGAGAAATATAGGAGAAAAATATTATTGAATTGTGTAAGAACAATATTACATAAAGACCCTATTTATAGACACTATAAACCAATCCTTTTCCAAGTAGGATACTATAAACTATTCCTATTCCTATTCCTATTCCTATTCCTATTCTAAGTAGGATTGTGTACACCTATTTCTATTCTAACACTCCCCTTAAGCTGGTGCATACAAATCATATGTATCTAGCTTGTTACAAATATAATTAATACAAGGACCGGTGAGGGATATAGCGAAGATATCTGCAAGTTGATCATTTGACTTCATGAACTTTGTAACAATATCTCTTGAAAGTATCTTTTCTCTGACAAAGTGACAATCAATCTCAATGTGCTTAGTCCTCTCATGAAATACTGGATTTGATGCAATATGAAGGGCCGCTTGATTATCACACACAAGTTTCATATGATCGGTTTCTCCAAATTTTAGTTCTGTCAGCAACCGTTTGATCCAAACTAGCTCACAAGTTGCCACAATCATTGCTCGATATTCTGCTTCTGCACTAGATCGAGCAACCATACTCTGTTTCTTACTTTTCCACGACACCAAATTACCTCCTACTAAAACACAATACCCGGATGTAGAACGTCTATTAGAGGGTGATCCTACCCAATCAACATCTATATATTCGGTGATATGCTCATGGTCGTGATCCTAAAAAAGTAGTCCTTTAATCGGGAGTTAACTTTATATATCGCATAATACGAATAACTGCATCCCAATGACTATCACAAGGAGATGTCATAAACTGACTTACAACACTTACAGAAAAAGAGATGTCAAGTCTAGTCACTGTGAGATAATTCAACTTTCCAATGAGCCGTCTATACCTTTCAGGATTACTGAGTGGCTCCCCTTGTCTTGGAAGGAGTTTAACATTTGAATCCATAGGAGTGTCAACGGGTCTACATTCTGTCATCCCTGTCTCCTCAAGAATGTCTAAGGCATGCGTTGAGAAATAACAATACCTGATCTAGACCGAGCAACCTCAATACCTAGAAAATACTTCATTCTGCCGAGGTCTTTAGGTTGGAAATTCTGAAAGAGATGTTGCTTCAAATTAGTGATACCATCTTGATCATTGCCGGTGATAACGATATCATCAACGTAAACAACTAAATAAATACACAGATTTGGTGTAGAATGCCGATAAAAGACTGAGTGATCAGCTCCACTACGAGTCATGCCAAACTGCTGAATTAATTTGCTGAACTTCTCAAACCAGGCTCGATGAGACTGTTTCAGACTATAGAGTGACCTACACAATCGACATACAAGGGTACTAGACTTCCCCTGAGCAACAAAACCAGGTGGTTGCTCTATATAAACTTCTTCCTCAAGATCACTATGAAAAAAAGCATTCTTAATGTCCAACTGATGAAGAGGCCAATGACGAACAATAACCACAGATAGAAAAAGACGGACAAATGCTATTTTAGCCACGGGAGCGAAAGTGTCACTATAATCTAGCCCAAAAAGCTGAGTATACCCTTTGGCAACAAGGCGAGCCTTCAGTTGATCCACCTGACTATCTGGGCCAATTTTGACTGCATAAACCCAACGACAACCAACAATTGATTTACCTGCAGGAAGGGAAACAAGCTCCCAATTACCACTCATATGTAAAGCAAACATCTCATCAATCATAGCCTGCCTCCGTCGAGAATGAGAAAGTGCTTCACCTGTAGTCTTAGGAATGGAAATAGAAGACAAAGATGATACAAAGGCATAATGTGGTGATGATAGACGATGATAACTCAAGAAAGTATAATGTGGGTTAGCATTTCGAGTGGATCGTATACCTTTTTGAAGTACAATCGATTGTCTAGGAGGAGGCAAGTCCGCAGTAGGAGTAGGGTTTGGCACATGACATGAATCATCTGGGACTACAACTGGACACGGACGACAATGATAAGTCAAGAGTGGTGGCACTACAACTGGAGATGTAGGAGAGACTATAGATTCCTCAAAAGTTGGTACAAGTAAGACTTGAGGTATGGCTAAGACCTCAGATACATCAGGATGATTAGAAGGTGTATTGTAAGGTTGAGACTCAAAGAATGTGACATTGGCGGACATAAGGTATCGATGAAGTTCAGGTGAATAACAACGATACCCTTTTTGAGCTCGGGAGTAGTAACCAAGGAAGACATATTTGAGGGCATGGTGTTATCTTTCCCTAGGGCTAAGTTATGAACAAAGCATGTGCTTCCAAAGACACGAGAGGGATAGAGTAAAGACGTGACTGAGGAAACAGTATGGAAAATGGAACTTGATTCTGAATAAGGGATGAGGGCATTCTATTAATTAAATAACAAGATGCAAGGACTGCATCTCCCCAAAAGTGCAATGGATCATGAGATTCAATGAGAAGAGTGCGAGCGGTCTCAATGAGATGCCTATTCTTCCTTTTTGCTACACCATTTTGTTGAGGGGTGTACGGATAAGATGTTTAGTGAATAATTCCACGGTGAGTCATAAACTCCTAAAATTGGGAGGATAAGTATTCTAAGGCATTATCACTACGAAAAGTACGAATAGAAACTCCAAATTGATTTTGTATTTCAACAAAGAAATTTTTAAATATAGAAAATAACTCAGAATGAACTTTCATTAAGAAAATCCAAGTGCATCTTGAATAATCATCAATGAAACTAACAAAATAACGAAATCCTAAGGGTGAACTAACTCTACTAGGACCTCAAATATCAGAATGAACTAATGAAAAAATAGATTCGGAATGACCCTCAGTACTACGTGAAAATGTAGCACGAGCGTGTTTCCCAAGTTGACATGACTCACAGTCTAAACTAGACAAACTAGGCACCATCTTTTGCAACTTGGATAGACTGGTAACGGAGCATGCTATAAAGGAGTTTGAAGAGGTAAGATAGTAAAGGCCTTGTGATTCATGCCCTGTGCCAATCGTCTGTCCCGTATGACGGTTCTGCATGAGAAAAAATCATCAAAAAAGAATATGCCACAATGTAAGGCACGCGTCAAACGACCAACGGATGCCAGACTAAAAGGAGAGCTAGGGACATAAAAAACAGAGTCTAGAGTGACATAAGATAAGGGTTTGGCTTTGCCAACCCCTTTTGATTTTGTTTTGATCCCATTAGCTAAAGTAATAGCTGGAAGAGATTGTGAATAAACAATATCAGACAAAAATGATTTATTACCAGAGATATGATTGGAAGCGCCTGATTCCATGACCCATGAACCAAGAGTACTAGATTGTGAAACACAAGCGAAAGAATTACCCGCAATAGAAACATCAAGTTGTGCAACTGAAGCTACTTGTGGTGACATTTTCTTACTTGCTCAATACTGGAGGAACTCATTATATTCTGTATGAGCAATATGAGCATTAATGGATGGTTGATTAGGCTGAGCCACAAATGCTACTTGTGGAGATGTCTGCTTGCTTGCACGATTTCGAAGGAACTCATTATATTCCTTTAGAGCAATAGGATCATAACTGGATGGTGGACCATGCAAAATATAATATATGTCACGAGTATGCTCAAGTTTATGACAATGACTAAACTTGGATCGAGGTTTTTCAAAACGCCCTCCTCCTCGCCGATTCTCCATAGATTGATATGTTTATTTTTCTATGGTTTGAGATGCAAGAACAGAGGAGTCAATGGTGGGCGATAAGGCTACTTTGTGATTGGGATGTCCGGCAAGACGAAGTAGATGAGAGAATAATTCATTAATTGTAGGAACTACAAGACTAACTAGAATCTGATCACGCACTGAATCATGGTCAGTAGAAAGTCCAGCAAGTGTAAGAACTAGAAACAACGTCTGTCTGTGCTTTTGTTGTTTTTCCACATTCGTAGTAACTGGCATCAACATTTCAAATTCCTCCATGACTACTTGTACCTATCCCAAGTAAGTAGACATATCGGAATCTTGTTCCTTTAAGTTGGTCATTCGAGATATCAAATCATAGAATCGAGATATGTCATTAGTGTATAAAGTACGAGCCTTTTCCCAAATTGGAATTGATAGATCGCCATAGGAGACTACATAATTGAGCATCAACCTTCACCCATTGTGCTTTGACTTTTGCATCTTCCTCACTAGCCTTGGCCTTTTCATCTACCACAAAAACATTATTGGTTAAGTGATCTTGGACGCCTTGACCCTTACACCACGACTCAACCGAGAAAGCCCAAGCTAAATAGTTTGAGCTTTTCATTAATGGTTCCGAAGTAATCATAGGGCTTGAACTTCCTATATTTTTGGTCTGGAAAGACAGATTTGACTGTTGAAATCTGGTCTGAAAATCCTGATTTTGTCGGAAACTTGCCGGAAACTGGCTGAAAATTGCCGAAACCTTAATTTTGAGGCTCGGAGCTAGAGTAAATTGGCCGGGGTTTGGTTGGAATGACTGGACGACCCCAACTGAGGAAAAAACTCAAAAATAACTGATCGAAGAAGCCTCACGCGCCGGCGTGTGAACCAGATCTCGCCGAAAAATTTCACCTTCAAACGGCGCGTGACAACGCGTGAGGTGTTGTTTTCCGGTGGTTTTGGCTGGGGTTTGGTCACCTAAGCTTTCCGAGCTTTGTAATGGTGTTGATTTTCTCACAACACCCATTGAACAAAAAATGACGAAATTCAGCTCCCAAAAGTCGCCGGAAAAATAATTGACACACAGCGACTTGAAGTTTCTCACCAACACTCTGATACCATGTGAGAAATATACGAGAAAAATATTATTGAATTGTGTAAGAACAATATTACATAAAGACCCTATTTATAGACACTATAAACCAATCCTTTTCCAAGTAGGATACTATAAACTATAACTATTCCTATTTCTATTCCTATTCTAAGTAGGATTGTGTACACCTATTCCTATTCTAACACTGATGAAGTAAGAAGTTTCATCAAAGGCTATTTTTTTTATGAAGTAAGAAATTTCATTAAAGACATCAAGAAGATGCAAACAGATCCACAAATGATTATAGAAAGGTGCAGTTAGATCCAATCCAAATCAGCTAGGCTATGCTCAGTGAGCTAACAAAATCTAAAAACTGAACTGAGGAATTTAAAGTGATTCCCTCAAATGTAAAAGACATTTGGCTTATAGGGAATGATTAGGAGTTAAATGCCATCAAAACATCTGCAAATTCCTTCTGTCCATACAACCCAATTTTTTTTGCTGGTATCATCTTCTTGAATTTTATGATGGCCAACTTTCCATCTGCCCCAGCTTCCGATTGCTTTCTTCACATTTTTTTTATCACGACCCAACAAGTCCATACAGCCCAAAAATTGTTTAAGATTGTTAACTAGTATGCAGTGACGGAGCTACAACTATAGTGTCCCAAGGGTGGTTTAACAAACACCCTTGCTGGGAAATTATACCGGGTTTATAGGTCACATGCCACTTTATATAAATATATATAATACATTTCAGTTGTTGTATTATTTGTTGTTGCTACTGTTCTTTTCTCCATTATTTTCGCCTTGGCTTCTTCCCTATGTTTCATACCTGCTTTGAAATGCTTTACTTGAGCCGAGGGTCTATCAGGAACAACCTCTATGCCTTCATTAGGTAGGGCTAAAGTCTGCGTACATCCCAACCTCCTAGACCCCACTTTTGGGATTACACGGGGTATATTGTTGTTATTTTGAACACCCTTGACACAATTGAGAGAGGCAGCCCAGTGGCCAAAGTGAGGTTGGGTGCACAGGTTTGATCCCGTGTTCAGCATTATCTGCCCACTTTTGTTTTCCCAAAACTAGACAGAAGTGGTCTCTTTTACCTCGTGTATGAAGTGGTCCTAGTTAGTCTCGGGTAGGGGAGAGTAGGTGTATACCAAATACAGCCTTATGTTTGAATTTCTGCATAAAAGCTGTTTACATTTTAGAACCCGTGACTACAGGTTGTCAAATGAGTAACTTACTGTTGTTTCAAGGTTCACTCCACATTAAAAAGGTGCATCGCTGTATAGGCATGTATAGTTAGTGTATATTTCATGTATAGTCAAACTATATTCAGTTTTTGAGTGTATCATAATGTATATTCAGTGTATAGTTCATGTATAAGTAATTTATATTGTATAGTCAGTGCATAGTCACTGTATATTTCTTATGATTTTGGCTACTTTTTATGTAAATAAAATATGGCTATATTTGTTGTAAACTAATTAGTTTATTGTATATATTTGAAATTGTCCCTTTAAACTATTCACACGTGATTAATATGATTGTAGCTGTCCCATGACCCACATCGAAAGAGAAAAGTATCCTCATTGCAGATGCAAAGCCCATAAATAATAATAAATTGTCGGACCTGTTTATAAGTTTAATTGTTTTTTTTCAGTTTCAAAAAAAAAAGTTCATATGTTTTTTTTCTAACTCTGAATGTGGTGGTCCCTCAATTGCCTTTTTCCTTGCGCTTTATCCCGAGGGTTGAACATGACAATGGCAGCCCTTATTGCTTCTTTCCTTTGGTATTTCAATTTCCTTTTTACCTTTCTTATCAATTCATAAATTTTCCATCGTGGTGAAGTACGTACTTTGCACAACTTCTTTACTGCAATTGTTGACGCAGGCTTCAAGTTCACTGGCCTGTGCTAGAAGAGGCTGGGTGAATGTGGATGTTGATACAATTGAGTGTGAAGCCTGTGGTGCTAATCTGAGATTCGTTTCTTCTGCAACATGGACCCCTGATGAAGGTGAATTCTTGTTTTGATTGACTATAAAGCTTTGTTGGTAGGTGTTTTAGTTAAACTTTTGCTTCACTAAGATACTTCTCAGAATGATTGAATTGCTGATGCAGATATCGTGTTAATTATTGTAAGGAGTATGACCAGTGCCAAGGAATCTGACATAATGTTAATATTGTTTAAGAGGGTTCTACTTTTACAATATGAAGTTTAGCTTATTCTCATTTTTTGATAGTCACCAGATAGTCAACTAGACAACAAGGAATCTTCGAAATTTTACATTCGGTTGAGTTTTGGTCATTAGAAGATGGTATAGTTGGTCAGCAAGAAATCTAAAAAAAAAACAGAAAAGAACAAATCTAGACTAACATCCTCAAAAATATGTAAATGAGATATCTTCATGTCTTCTCTTCAGAATTTTCCAATTGTGTATTTGAGGGAGGGAGAATGAGAGCATTGTATATAGAAAATGTTGTGGAATCTTGGAAGAATTGTTTCCTTTTCTCTCTTCTCCTACTTCTATTCTTCGAGTTGTTCTCTTTCTTTCTAAGTGCTCTTAAATTCTGTTTAACCCTGTTTTTGCTCTTATCGTTATTTTTCCGGTCTCAGAACAGCTCTAAAGAAATCGTGTCTCAACAAAGTATCTCTCCCATATAGCTCATTCTGTCCCTGATGCGTATGAAGTCCAGCTGTAGAAGAAGTTATTTCCCTAAGTTAATCTTAAATGCAAGATCCTACTTTCAGTTGCATTGAACCCAAGGATTTTTCCTCTGTTGTTTTCTGAGTTATTCATGGTGATACTTCATTGGAACTCTGTTGTGTAAATATCTGGTTAACTTTCTGTTTTGTTTGTTTGGGAATATTTTAGGACAGTATTTCCTTCTCATATTGGATATGTTGGATTCAGCCCTTCTGTTGTAGGAAGGAGGCATTGTTGCTAAAGCTTTTTCCATTGAGGAAAGACTTCAGTTGGAAGAACTCTTAGGTGGATCATAAAACATGAATGATCAAGATAATGGTGTAGCATGCTTTCAGCTCTAACTAGGATTTTAGTGCTAGAAACATTCATCATAAGGGCATTACTTAGTTCAGAAAGTAAAATGTATTTTGTATTAGATGCATGCTTCTAGTATCCTTCAGTAATGTCATACTTACCCTGTCCATTTCTCTTTGAGTTCAGTGTTTAATTAATGGGAATTTAAATAATTGCTTTTGGAAGTTTATTTTATACTTTAGGAAGCTTCACGACTCAACTGTCCCACAATAGCATATGGACAATTGCAGATTACTCCTTGTTTATTATTTGATTGTTGGTTACGGCTTTTATCCACCTTTTTTGTGCAAAAATAATTTTGTTCATACTTTCCCCCCTTTCCAGTGTGATCTGTTTAGCTCTCCATAATTTCTGTTAGTGTGGGATAAAGTTGCTGTAAGTTCCAGTTTGCTTCTGTTGCTCTTATTTATTCCTATGCAAGGAAAAGGATATAGTTTTCTGCTAGTCCCCACCCTCAATTATGTATGAACAGAAGTAGCTGTAGCAGCTTTTGTTGTAGTTTGGATTTACACTAACCAATTAATTTTCTGTGCCAAATATGCTGGAAGAGCAGGATCATACGAACTGTATTCTCGCCTTTTTGCAAAGATAAACCATATTGGAAGAGAAGAACCTGGTTATGCTTGAAACTTGTATCATATATCATTATGATACTTCCTTTTAATGTGTTCGATTTCTATGGAAAACTTTGGTATATTCAGTGTATGTGGTAAAATTGTTGCTTCGCACATTTTGAGGAAAGTTTTCTCATCTGTTGGTTGTTTTTGATAGCTGATATCGCGGGGGAAGAATTTGCAAAGAAACTTGATGAAGGACACAAGGCCACTTGTCCTTGGAGAGGAAGCAGCTGTGCAGAAAGCTTGGTCCAGTTCCCTCCTACACCACCATCAGCCTTAATTGGTGGTTATAAGGATCGATGTGATGGATTGCTTCAGTTTCCTTCACTTCCAATTGTGGCTGCATCTGCAATTGAGCACATCAAGGTCTCTCGAAGTTCAGAAATTGATCGCCTTCTAGCTCAGTCGCAGGCTTTTGGTGGGATGGAACCCATCTTTAGGTTAGAGATTGTTTCAGGAACTGAAACCAACGTAGAAGATGTCTTCCTTGTATACTCTCGTGTAAGAGTCTCATTTCATTTAAATTGCTACATATTATCCCTCTGTTGTTGTGTTCTGAATAACTAGAAATTATTTGCAATTTAGGCCAATAAGTTGATAAGCCTGTGTGGATGGGAGCCAAGATGGCTTCCAAATGTCCAAGACTGTGAAGAACATTCTGCTCAATCAGCTAGGAGTGGGTACTCCATTGGTCCCACAAAATATCACACTTCTCTGCAAGATTTTGGCCATGGAGAAAATGTATTGCCTTCTTCAAAGAAAAAAGTTTATAGTAAGAACGAAGCTGTGGGTCCCAGGTCTAAAGGTGAATCTAGGTCGCCTTTATTGGATTGTAGTTTGTGTGGAGCCACCGTGAGAATCTGGGACTTCCTCACTGTTGTCCGTCCTGCTTCCTTAGCTCCAAATAGCAATGATATCCCTGAAACAAGCAAGAAAATGGCATTGACACGTGGAGTAAGTGCTGCTAGTGGAATCAGTGGGTGGGTTGCTGCCGATGGTGTGGAAAAGGAACAGACAGAGGACCTTGATGAGGCTGCAACAAATGAAGTGGGAAGGTCTTTGTCAAATATAGGAGTAGATCTGAATCTCACAATGGCTGGTGGATTATCCTCTACACAGGTGAACATGGATGCGAGGCCTGAACAATTCCAAGATGTCCATAAACGAAGATATCCAGTTACTGGGCAACCTTCGAGCAGTGAAGTTGGTGGTCAAGCAGCTTCATATGAATCCCGAGGCCCTAGTTCTCGCAAACGAAACTTAGAGGAAGGTGGAAGCACGGTTGACAGGCCACCATTGCTAGTACAACCGGCTGATAGTGTTGAAGGCACTGTGATAGACCGTGACGTAGATGAAGTAAATGATGGTAGTCAGTACTCAGCTGGCCCATCAAAGCGTCCATGCCAGTCTGATGCCTTCGGGACCCACCATACTTCATATGGCAAGGATTCATCAGGTGCTGGTCCTAGCCTGTCACTTGGTTTTGAGATTGGTACAGGTGCTCCCAAAGATGATACCTTTGGACGAAGACACGAACAGCTAACTGGTATGCCCTCTACTCGAGACTCAACACATGTTTCATCTGTTATTGCAATGGACACTGTTCACAGTACAGATGATTCAATGGAAAGTGTTGAGAATCTTCCTGGAGACTTTGATGATGTTCATTTTCCTTCTACATCTATGTTAAGAAGTGCAGACCCAGTGGAAACTTCAGAATTGAACTACAGTAACCAAGCTCAACAGAGTACTTGTCCAGCTGTGGTCAGAAGTGCTGGTGAAATGGGTGTTAGTAGCACAAATGATGAAGAAGTTGTGAATGCTGATACTGCCACTGCCAATGTGAGGGATGGTCCTAGCTTCGGGATCAGTGGAGGAAGTATTGGGATGGGTGCTAGTCATGAAGCTGAAATTCATGGGACAGATGCTTCTGTGCACAGAGCAGATAGCGTCGCTGGTGAGGTAGAAGCAGTTGCTGAAATTACTGAAAATCAGGGGCAAACAGGTGAATTTGCTCCAGATCCCGGGCTAATGGGTGACTATGTCCCTGAAGAAGTGGACCGTGGAGATCCTAATGGTGATAGTCAAGATCTGACATCGCGTTCAGTGGGAAGGGCTGATAGTGGCTCAAAAGTTGTTGGCTCTGCCAAAGCAGAATCCATTGAAAGTGGTGAAAAGAATTGTCACCTGCAACCTATGCTCCCGAATAGTCCACACCCTTCTCTTTCTTGCAATGCTGTTGTATGTTCCGCCCATGAAGCATCCAAAGAAGAAGTTACCCAAAATAATGCACCGGCTACTGATGATTGCGGATTCGTTGAGTCAGACTATATGCTTGCGAATGGGACAGGTAAACTTCATGCTTGAGTTTCAGGGTATCAGTGTCTACTCTATGTTACTACCTCCCTCCTTTCTCTCAGAGACTTGTTTGAATGTGCGTGCAAAAGCACCTTGTATTGATTTAAAAAATACAGCTACACTGGGAAGTTTCTATATTCTGGTAGATAGTATCTCATCTCTCATTAGATGCTAACATCACAAAATAGACTTCATTCAGCTTGGAATAGGTTAAACTCATATTCAGGTAGACTGCTGGTAATTTTCATACTGATGCTAACTGTGGTTGGATTCAGCACATCTCGGGTGGAACTTTACATGGAATTAGGCATCGTTTACCTTACTTGATATTCCTTGATTGAGACTTCACCTTTTTCCATTTTAGGCATCATTGCTTTTATACTTTCAAGTATTTTTTTCTTCGTTTATTCAGGTTTTACTGATTTGGTTATTCATAGCTTGCTGAAATGATGAAAATGAATGTTATCAGGGCCTCCTATTGGAGAAAGCAACTATGAAGAAGCTGTTGAATTTGATCCAATTAAGCATCATAACTTTTTCTGTCCTTGGGTAAATGGAAATGTTGCTGCTGCTGGCTGCAGTAATAGTGGCAGTTCCTCTTCCAACAGTGGTGCTATTGCTCTCTGTGGTTGGCAGCTGACATTAGATGCTTTGGATTCTTTCCAGTCACTTGGACATGTTCCAGTCCAAACTGTTGAATCTGAATCAGCTGCATCTCTGTACAAGGTAGTTGATTTTGCACATGGTATTCCCAGCAATGACAATTCTTTTTGTAGGCTTTGCGAAGGAGAAGGAATTTTCTTTTGTTGTTTCTAATATGACGTGGGTTTAAAATTCTAGTGTTGTTAATTTGCTAGATATCTTAACTTAATGTAAGAGCTTGATTATTAACAGATGAAAAAAGGAAAGAACATGTTTTGCAGTATCATGTGCTATTCCCTGAAGCTTTCCCCTGCCAAGTGATTTCTTTCACAAATAACAAGTTCTCTGGAAATGGAAATCGTTTTCGCAAGACTCAAATCTCTGTTTCTTTTTGTCTGTATCTTGATTAAATCTTGTATGTGTTATTGAAAGGATGTGGAAAAATCTCTTCCCATTGTCCTCTCAGACCACGCCATTTCTTGTCTGTTTGAATAACCACCCCTTTCAATTTTATAGCTCCGGGGGAGTTCATTTCTTTTTGGCCCGTTGTTTTTCAATCAATTCTTGATTTCTGAGGCCAAGTATCTGATTCAAAATTTTGCAGGATGATCATCGTGCACCAGGTAGGAAACTCTTGGCGCGCCACTCTTTTAGCAAACATCATGGACATAACTGAATGTGAAAGGCGTGAGACTTACAATCTGGTATATTATGTTGCTTGCATTCTTCTTATGACATATTGACGATCCTTTACTGTTTTACTGCATCATTTGATGGATATAGCTTGCTACATTAATTACCATCACCAGTAACAGCCTCTATTTAATGTGTTGAATGCACAACATGCTGCTATAAACTGAGTTCAAACTGGTAGCCTGATCGTAGATTCTAACATGGAGCCCGTCTCTCTTAGCCTATAGAATCCTCTAGAGTTCATTGGTCTAAAGATTTTTTTCCCCCTCAATCAGAGAATCAATTGATTTAGTATACCTGTGTCAAGACTATCGTTTTTGTTTTGTTGCTGGAGGAACTTAGGTGATTTTATGACTAACGCGTCAATATTATAGCAATTAGATAGTGTTTGAGAAGTCGTTACTTCATGTTATTTGTACTATATTTGACTATTTTATCCTTCTTTGAGCAGGGCTTGGTCCACCAATGTGGAAGTATCCCAATGATCAGCTTTGCAGTGTTTGATCAATTACATCAAAACTGTTTTCTTTCATGGTGGCTGATTGTTGTCTCACTGAAGTTGAAATTATGTTATAGCTGGTTTTATATGTGGAGTTGTGAAGGATATTCTAGCGATGGATTTTCATGGATTCCCTTTTCTTCGTTGCTTTTCTTGGTTCAAACCATTAATAATGCCTTGAAGGAAGAGGCTGATTTAGTTGAGGATACTTTTCTTTTTAATGATTTAGTAGGTTTGGCTTTTCAGACATCCTGAAATTTGAGACGATGAAGTTGAGCAAGTAATTCTGTAAACTTATAAATGCTCGAGCCCTATTTATATAAAGCATTTGGCCAGCCTAGACTCTCCTTAAAACTTGATTTGTTTCTAATGTTATCGTATTTGGATGTGGCCATCCTGATGCTGTTAGTGGTGTTTTCCTGAGATGCAGTCGGATAGCATACTCGTTCCTTGATAAATATCGTTTGTGGTCAATAGTATTCATTTTGTATGTGTGAATTGTAAATGTATTGGTGTTGCTAGTTTTGCTTGACTTTCCTTCTCTCTGCTGAAGATTTTCCAAGTATCAAATCATTACGATCTCACTTTTACAAAATTAAAAGAAATACCTACTTCCCTTGTCTCAATTGGTTCGTTAATTTCACTTATTGACGGTAAATTTAACATATTCTTATAGTTAAATCAAACTAGATTACTTGACATTTAGATTAAAGTTATATATTACCGACTCTGGAAGATATTAGTGAAAACATTACAAGAGAGTTATTATAATTTCTTTCCTTTGATGTTCTTAAAAAAAGTGTCTAATATCGTTGTGTTTCTCTAACTCTGGCTGGTCATTTTGAAGATAAAATATTGATTAGTTACACATTCTAAAAGTGAATCAGTTGTTTGGTCAAAAAGAACTGTCAACTGATGCTAGTTAAGCACTATCACATACAAGGTTTTGAGGATAAGATTACCCATGACAGATTTACAAGACTAATCAAAATATATAATCATCTCTTCCACTTGATCTAATCCTGTCCTTAGTATTTTCTTGTTAAAAATTAGCATAGGTCTTGGATGCAATTAGCACACTTGGTCTAATGTTGAGCTATTCCTGAAATTTGTACACCCCTAAAGTAAGAAACGAACCAACCATATTTGCAATGTTCTAGGACTCAAAGGGTGCGACCTAATGTCAATGATACGGTATTCCGGAGATCTCTTTCCATACTCAAAAACCTTGGCCCAGTATCTGTGCTAGTGAAAAGTAGTAAATATATGATGGAATAGTGGAGGTTCACAAAAGTTGACTCGGACACCACTATTATCCACCTTTCATATAACACAAATCGACCTTTGCTAATTTACAACTTACTAGAAACTTTCTGCTGAGATCTAATTGTTTCCCTAGTTTACCCATGAACAAATTTACAAGTAAACTTCTGGAGCTGAAGAATGATTTGAAGTTCACAAATTTACCTGATATATGATATTCAAGAGAAACAACATCCTTTTCATGAAGTTTAAAAAACAAAAAAGTAAAGCAACATCTTTCCATTGTACCTAATCACACCTATTTTATTAGTATCTGCCGTGTACATGAGATAAGTAAAACCAAAAACTAGCGAAGCCACCACTGAGCTAAAAACCAAGAGGGATCAGTTTCAAAATCTCAATAGTTAGCAATCTCAATTCCCTCCTTATTGTCATTATAGGACCCAACTGGTGCATCATACTTGCTGAAAAGCCGATAAGACGAAAGCAGCGAAAGCCCTGCATAGCAAAGACTTACTATGAAAGTGATGGAGACAGATGCTGTGGCTCTGTGGCAAAAGCCTCCAAATGAACCACATGATTCACTCCATGTAACTTCTGTATCCCCTTTATATGCTAGATACACCACCTCCGTCGATATAGCTCCAGCAGCCAGTATTGCATATGTCAATATCTACAAACAGCACAAGTGAAACCAGAGCGGGCTCTGTAAGTTCAATTGAACCTATTTCTTTTGTCTCCAACTATATATACATACGCAAAAATGATATACATATATTAAGATCACAATAGCGTAGCGATTAAGGAACCTGATCAAGGAGGAAGAAAGTCCAGGCTTTAGACATGGTTATTGGACGAGGTACAACTGATACAATTGCTGATAGAAGTGAATAGCCTGCACAAATTCCATTTGCATGTACTAAATACCTGCAGAAGATTCAAAGCCCTCCTCAGCCAACAATCAATTTAATTTTCGTAAAAAAACGGATCCTGGACCTAACTCAACCCAAAAATTAACTCACCAAATCCACACGAGACACTTCTAACACCAAAATTCACACATTTCTTCAAATTCCTTGGCAATTAATTTAATTTCCACAATTTTCCAATATATAACCGAAAGAGTTTAAGCTTTAAAAATAGTTACATAATCAGTAAATCATGATGATAAAACTTAGTAATATTCCCGATTCATAGAATAGGTCAAAATTGATTATATATCTTTGAAGTCTCAATCATAAACGATGCCAACCAGGGATCGACAAACACAGATTAAAAAAACAGAGATTATAGTTACCTGAAGGTTCCTAGGTCAGAGTAAGTAAGGGAACCATAGTCATTAGTTTGTGAATTTTTAAGCATGATAACCAGAGCCACAACACAAAGTCCCATCGGCAACAAACGCAGCATAGTCTCAGCTGTTCTCATGCTGCTGCTGCTTTCATTGTCATCTTCTAATTCTCTCTTTTGGAGTGGAGTACTTCCAGCCATATGAGTACTACTTTTCATTTTGGAATTAGATGTTGTACTCTCCTATGAAGAAATTGGGGGAGAATATGTGAATGATTGGTAATGGAACTTAGCTAATTAAAGAGTTGGGGTAGTTGAGGGCATTAAATTGGATCAATAAATATGGCCACACTTTCCCATGCAAGCCAAAAAAATGGTCATCAAAGTGATGGATGTCAATCATCCTTCCCTAATTGCTCAACTATCTCTCTCTTTCTTCATTTAGTGTATCCGCATACGCCGTAATCAAAATTTAAAATTTATGCGTTATGAATTTATTATTAAAATTATAAAAGCTATTGAATTCGTACGTACCAATATTAACCTCTTTAGGAACAGATTCAAGAACCAAGTTTTTGCTGCATATACAAGTGTGATCCTTCCAAGATAAAACGAAATAAGAAAAGGTCCCCCCAAAAAGATAGTGATGCAAGAGATATTACTACCGCAGGACAGGGGAGCCATAAACTAACAATTTTATCAATAAAAATTCTAACTTTCAATTTACTTATACCAAAATGATAAAATAAGTACAGTTAATTTTTTTTATAAAGTTGCTGCCATGTGACCAGGAGGTCACGGGTTCAAGCCTTGGAAACAGCCTCTGGCAAAAATGCAAGGTAAGGCTGCGTACAACAGATCCTTGTGGTCGGGCCCTTCCCCGGACCCTGCGCATAGCGGGAGCTTAAGTGCACCGGGCTGCCCTTTATTGTTCGTCTGAATCTTATTAACTATTATAGTAAGATATTATTATAAAATATATATAATATAAAGAGTTGATTTTAAATCTTTTTACTTTTATAGTGTTATTATAAGAGATTATTGTTATATAAAAGTGGTGATATATATATATATATATATATATTTGTAAAAATCGAAAAACACAGTTGAATTAATACGTCGCAAGCATATGCATGCGGTGGGTGAGAGACGTGGACGGAATGTGATCAGAGAGAAGAAGAGTAGGAGACTCTTCCCAAACTCAAATTTGTGCTACAGATAACTTATAAGAATAGCAAATTGCACAAGGCCAATTTTCTTAATATTTGATTATCAAAATATTTTAGAATTCTTTTTTTACTAAAAATATAAAATAAAAATTAAATATGACTTTCACGATCAAAGTAAAGAAATGAGTTTTATAAGTGATATTTCACGGTGATTGTCTTCATTATTCCTCCAACATTCCGTTCCATCCTCACCCCCTCGCCTACCTATCCCTGCCATTGATCTAATCATTCATTTGAAAAGGTTTTGTTTAGCAAACAGTTGTAGTAGAGCGCATAAAATAAATGTATCAAGTCGTTTTAATGAATGTTCTTGTAACGATCCATTAGGTCGTTTTGAGTACTAGAGCTTGTTATTTCATAAAAAATCAATTTTGTAAATTTTAAATGGGTATTTTGGACTATTCAATAACTATGATTATTTAGTTGAGGAGTAACTTTAGATAACTAATTTAATTGGTGGGCTAAAATGATAATTTAGTTAATATATTATACCACTTATTTTATATTTATTAAAATAAGTTAGTAGATTTTGTCACTTTTAGTACATGATTAATTGAGGAAAGAAAAGAAGAGAAGAGCTGTTCTCATCTGTGCTGCGGACAAACATCGAACTTCATATCAGATAAAGGACTAATTAGTATCTAAAGTTATAATATAACCTCCTGTATATAAACAAGTGGATAGATGGAAAATCCTTTTTTTTAACTATATTAATTGAATTGGAAAGAAAACAAATGAATGTGGGCAAGTTGGAATTATATGGTTCTGCTGCAGCGTCCTAGTGGCCATCATTAATGATTGGGTAGTAAAGGGTTAAAATGATTAGAGGAGTATAGAGTGACAATTGTTTTCTGCGAATTGTAGTTTCTAGCGACAAGGTATTAATTCGTATTTAGCTTTATTATTTCTTTCTTTTCAGATCCTTTGTATAATGATCATATTATAATTTAAGTTTTGATATATTGAGATAGGTAATTAGATAATAGGTGTATTGTATTATATGAATACCATTAGAGTTATGATATTTGAGGAATTGAGGCTTAACCCTAGGCTTGAGTTTTAGAGAATTGTTATAGAGTTGAGTGAGTTGTTGGGTCTAGATTAAACATATATACATATATATATATATATATATATATATATATATATATATATATATATATATATATATATATATATATTATGGGTGTCTACGGATTCGTTTGCTTACGAATATTGTATACTTGATAGATTGAAAACGTGACACATTGAAAAAAGGAAAAGCGTTGGTGAATTAGCTTGCTTGACTTCGGTTCTTCAGTTGAGGTAGGTTATGATTTTATTCTATATCATAGATATACTCTTAATAGCGATTGATAATCATCGATTAATGTGTGAAGTTTATTATGCATTTAATTGTTGTGTCTTGTATGGTTGATATCATGTTGTTATGATTGGTATGCGATCTCAAGACTGTGAAATTCATAATTTTGAACTTGCTCTATTAAAAGTGATGCCTTGAATAAAAAAATTTTGATGAAATATTGTTAATGAAGTGAAATATAATAATAAAGAAGATAAATTAATTATATTTGGATCGGGTGTCACGTTCCGACACAGTTATTTGGATCGAGTGTCACGTTCTAATACGATATATTTAGATCAAGTGTCACGTTCCGACACAGTATATTTAGATCGAGTGTCACGTTCTGACACAATATATTTAAATCTGGTATCACGTTCCAACACAGTATATTTGGATTGGATATCACGATCCGACACGATATAATTGGATCGGGTGTCACGAACCGACACGATATATTTGGATCGGGTGCCACGAGCTGGCATGATATTATTAGATCGGATGTCAGAGCCAATACAATATATTTGGATCGAGTGCCACAAGCCGGCATGATATTATTGGATCGGGTGTCATATTTCGGCACGATAACGTTAAAGAAAAACAAATTAAAATGACTTAATGTTGTCCAATCTCAAATAACTCATTTCCCAAAAGAGCGTAATGTGGAGGCCTGAGTCCTCATGTATACTTTTGATATTGTTAATTGGTTATGTAATTGTTCATTGTGTTGTCACTTGATCTTGATCTTGTTGTTTGCCACCTGTTAAGTGTTATAGTTGATTTCCTGCTTACTTTATTCATATTGATTTGTATTTCGAGTCGGTCGATGACTCCTACTCAGTACATGTTGCGCGGTACTGACCCCTATTTGTTTTTTCTTGACTTTATTTTGTGGAGTGCAGCGACTGTACCATCGACTTCGACTCGACCTCAGCTCTAGCCAGTGTCCAGCACATCAGATTCCAGGGTGAGCTATTCCTTCTAGCTCGTGTTGGATTCTCTCGGGCATGGCATGATGTCCTTAGTTTTTGGACACATTAAGTTATTTATTCATTTTGGCGTTTGATATTTTAAGACTTAGTATTCTAGAATTAGATGTCCTTGAAGTGATGACTTTCAGGTTTTGGGAATGATATGTAATAGACCCTAGTGAATTGTTGTTTCTTACTTCCGAAAGTTGGCTTCCGCATTATTATCATATTTCATAAGTTGAACAACTAATATAAGTTGGGGTTGTATCGTTGGTTCTCCCACTTAGGAGGTTAAGTGTGGGTGTCATTCATTGCCCATTTTGGATCGTGACAGTTTTAAGGTCCCCCTTTTTTCATATAATGTCGTCATTAATGTGCCACCTTGAATCAACTACTCTATGATAATTTATAGATGCATAATTATGAACTACAGCGTGTTTCTTTATTCAAAATTAATAGTACTATGATTAAACGATATGTTTATATACAAAAATTGAAGGACCCTTTTCAGTGAGCAACGTACCCTAGTGGTCCAATCTTTAACTCTCTTGAATTTGGAAAAGATGCGAAGTCCATGGAGGATTTAAAACTCATGGAATACTTTACCTGATCTTATGTGTATCGGTTTAGCAAGCCAATTCACGCATCTTCTGCAGAATATCAACGCATCTTCTGCAGAATATCAACGCTAACTCTATGAGCTAACTTTCTATTTGACGGCAAAGAGTAATCGGCTCTGTGAAAGTCACATTTTTTATTAATATATACGAGTTTATGAGAGGATTTTTTAATCAAGTCAAGAGGAATCGATTTAGCAACCCATACCAGGTAGATTTAGGAGTGACTCGCAATGAATGCCCGATAGCAAAGGTGCGAAGCAGACTCGACTTAACTTCACTTGAGTTCGATTTTCCCCGAAAATAATGGAATAAGCTTTTCTTCCTTTTTAGAAAACTAGTAAAACTCCAAAATATTTCTCCCCTTCTTAATATATGTGGCACAATTTAATTTTTGAGATAAATTAAGTTTTCTTTGAACAAGCTTTCTTTATATTGCTTTTTAAATATTAAAGTTGTTAATTATTATGATTTATAATACTTTAAATTAATTTCCAAATATATAAATTTTATTTTAAAAAACTTTAAATTTATATGTCCGAATTTCCGATCAAAATTAAAAATTTGAATCTCAAAATTTTAATATATCACATAAAGCGCCATTGCTCACATAGACAAAAAATCAAAGACGGAAGCATAAGTAACAAATTAAATTCGAGTCACACACGAATCCATCTATATCTCGTCTTTCTTTCGCTTGACAAGAGTGGTTCAAATTTCTAGGCTTCTTTTCTTGCCAAGCGAGACTTCGTTTACATGTCCAAAATGTTTCTAACTCTAATATAATATCTTGAAATTAAAGTTACAAAAGTAAAACACAAGAAAAATATCATGCAATTCAAACTTATATAAGTGAAACAAAAATATCATGTAATTCAAACTCCATGAAATATTCTAGATCAGTTTGAGTTGCAATAATTCAAACTCCATATAAATTTCTGGAGTTTGAACTATAAGAGTGATAATTGTTCTGTAGCTCAAACTTCAGAAAAAAAATGAAGAAGATAAAGTAGAGTGTTACTACCACTTTCAAACAAAGAAAATAAGGGTAAAAAGGTTTTATAACTGAAAAACTAGTCCTTGTTAGTTTTGTTATTATTACCAGCCGATTGTCTTATCTTCAATTCTATTATTACCTATGCTTTCTTTATTTCCATTGTCGCTATTAGGGTTGTACAGGACAAATCGATAAATCGCACCAAATCGACAAACCAAATCAAATAAAAAAAAACCCGACTAGTGGTTTGGTTTGACTTGATTTGGTGTTTGGAAGAACCCCCGATCATTATAGGGTTGATTTGGTTTTAACCAAAAAAAGTCAAATCGAACCCAAACCGACCCGATTATAGATATACTACTTTTAAATTATGTTATACATAAAAATATTTATTAAAATGTAATTTATAAATATTTTTTAAATTTTTTTCATAATTTTTGTTTTCCTTCTTACATTTAGATTTGGACTTGAGAAGCCCATCTAAATAATATACAAAAAAAAGCTCATCTTATAAAGTTATATTATAAAGTTAAAACTTCAAATAGTGTTCTGCCTCCATCTTATATGTTGATATTTTGTACTAGAACTCTTTTTAAGAAGCACTGCTCTGTGTTTTTTATTAGATACTATGAAAAACTCAAGAAATCCAAAAAAAATCCAAAAAACCCAAAAAACCCGAGAAACCCGAAAAACTCGAGAAAAATTGATATTGAAAAACCCGACTTTTATTATTTGGTTTGGTTTATAGATTTAATAACCCGACACAAATGGTTTGGTTTGGTTTGTAAAAAATCCGAACCAATCCGGTCCATGTACACTCCTAATCGCTATTATCTATTATTATTATAATTTTATTCTCCACAATTTTTTTTTACATGAATCCTTCACTATTGTATATTCTTTTCTTACTGATTGTTGTCATCTTTACTATGTAAGGATAAATGGTTGTGCACGTACCATATCTCCTGATTCCACTTATGAAATTAATCAACATTTAAAAACCAAACCAAAAAGTGGCCAACCCGCGCTTGCACAAGAAAATTAATACTCGTTGATGGTAAAAGCCATGCATAGGGAAAATAAATGGCCCATGGGCTTTTAGTACAAAAAAAAAAAAGCCCACTACATTTCACAAATTACGTTAATAGAGTTTTTTAAAATTCAAATTACCCTTTTGTCCCCCCCCCTCCCCCCCAATGTAAAGGAGCGTAGATCTACCGAATTTTCCAAATGCATCATCAATCAGTAGAGTAGAACAAGATCTAAAAAAACCTGATTGCAACTCACGCGATAGTAGGTCCACACATAAAACACGCGCGAACGGTTTTTATTGCAGAGTCCCAGTGCCCTCTGGATTTCACTTCACGATTCTTTTGCTTTTCCCCCTTTCTTCAACCCCTGCAAATTCCAAATCTCCGTCGATTCCACCGTCATTTCTCACTTTTCCGATCGAACATCCACTCGCCGGTAAATTATTCATTGTGATATTTATAGATCTAGTTCAATTAATGTTACGAGTATTTATTTTCATTAATAGCCGGGAAACTTTATTACAGAAATGGATCTAGGATTTAATTTATTAGCTACCGAGGCAACTGGACTAACTGTTTTTTATTTATTTATAGAAATTATATAATTTAATAAAGATTATGGATATGTAAATTTGAGTGAGGAAGGCGGTGTGTGTGCACTCGCTGCAACGAGGTGGATCTGTTCATGTTAGCATGAGATTTGAGTTTTTGTTAGTTGAGTTATTTCTGGATTTCATTTTCTTCTGATTCTTCTCTAACGTTAACATCTTTTGTGTAAAATGATTTGAATGAATGGTTGTTTCTTTTTCTTTTTGAATCGCAAGTATTAGAGTAGAATTAATGCGTAGAATGAATAGTTCTTAAGAGTTTTTTTTTTTTTTTGCCGTATTCTATTAATAGTCTGAAAACTTTATTTAGTAATATCTAGGATTTTAACTTAGTTGCTGCAGAGGCTACTGGACTCGCTATTTTTTTTTATACAATGAGTGAGGGCATAGGGTAAAAAAAGCATATCTCTTAATGAAAATTATGGATATGTAATTGGGTGAAGACACCGGTGTGAGTGCACGCGCTGCAACGAGGTGGATCTGCTCGTGCTAGCAGTAGATTTGAGTTCTTGTTCGTTGAGTTATTTCTGGGTTTCATTTTCTTCTCTGGCGTCTAGATCTTATGTGTAGTTAGATTTGCATGAATGGTTGTTTTTTTTAAAAAAAAATCGTGAAATTCTATATGTGGAGGAGTAATATGTTTGAGTTTCTGTTAGGGTGTTTGGTAATGTGATCTATGTGAAATGAATTTGTTTCCTGCTGTTTTAATAGGCAGAAAAGTTTATCTAGTATGTAGAGGTGGATTTATTATTTTAATTTAATAGGCTTGGATTATTTTCGCTCTAACTAATTCTTTGTGATAATGACTGCGGACCTAGTATAAATACATGATTTAAAAAAATATATATATTTCAGTCGAGGTGTACTCGATCGTTTAGCATTGGTGCACTTTCACTTGCTGTATGTGGGTCTGCGACTACCTAGTATTACCATTTGGTTGCCGTTGTACTACTAGTATTAGTTGGATTTGGGTTAGAGTGATTTGTCTTACTTCTGGATTTCATTTTCTTCTGCTTCTCTAGCTTCTAGATGTTGTGTGTAACAGTTGCATAATGAGTAGTTAACTTACTGGCAAATTCAATATGTATGGTAATACATGTGAGTTTCAGTTAAGATTTTCACTAATATGATCAGTGTGATATGAATTTATTTCTTGCTCATAAGGGCCTGAATTGGTATTAATATCTGCATTTTAGTCTATGGATGAAGTAATTTGATATTACATTGACTGGCATTAATGCTAGTAGATATATCTCTATTCTCATAGAAGGTAAAACTTTCCTTTTCCATAATCTCTATGGCTCTTGTTTGTATCACCGCTCGATCATACTTCCAAACAAATAAAGTAAAAATAAGATAGAGGATATAATTTTGAGGTGTAAATGTCCCTTATCTTGAGGAGGAAGCATAATGTTTTCTGATTGTCTATTTGTCATTTATCAAGTTCTAGAAAGATCACTAACACTTTTTTTTAATCTCAGTTCCTGGAATAATCTACGGAGATCTTGTATTTTTTGGTTAGATCGAACTAGTTTTTAGGCGACCGGTGTTTTTGTTGAGCAATGGCTTCCTCATTGATCTCAACAAGGAGATATTGGGCTTTTTTCATGTATATTGTTCTGGTTTCTCATGCCAGTAATGGTTTTTATCTTCCTGGAAGCTACATGCATACATATTCAACTGGTGAAGAAATCTTAGTCAAAGTGAATTCATTGACTTCGATTGAAACTGAACTTCCATTCAGCTACTATAGTCTTGTTTACTGCAAGCCTCCAGGTGGAGTCAAGAAAAGTGCTGAGAATCTAGGAGAGTTGCTCATGGGAGATCAGATTTACAACTCCCCCTACAGATTTAGGATGAATGTCAACGAGTCTATTTACCTGTGTACTACTCCGCCCCTAAATGAGCATGAGGTAAAGCTGTTGAAGCAGAGAACACGTGATCTGTATCAGGTTAACATGATTCTGGATAATTTACCTGCTTTGAGATATGCCCACCAAAATGGGCTCAAAATTCAGTGGACTGGGTTTCCAGTTGGCTACTCACCACAAAACAGTAACGATGATTACATAATCAACCATCTTAAATTCAGGGTTTTAATTCATGAGTATGAGGGTGCTGGAATTCAGATAATTGGTACTGGTGAAGAAGGTATGGGTGTTATTTCAGAGACTGATAAGAGTAAAGCATCTGGTTTTGAGATTGTTGGTTTCGAGGTGGTTCCATGCAGTGTCAAGTATGAGCCAGAAATGACAAAACTCCATATGTATGACAATCATTCGTCAATAAGTTGTCCACTGGAGCTTGACAAGTCTCAGATAATAAGAGAGCAAGAAAGAGTGTCTTTCACTTATGAGGTTGAATTTGTTAAAAGTGATACTAGATGGCCATCTCGATGGGATGCTTATCTGAAGATGGATGGTGCCCGAGTCCATTGGTTCTCAATTCTCAACTCTTTGATGGTAATCTTTTTCTTGGCTGGTATTGTTTTTGTTATCTTTTTGAGAACAGTTAGAAGGGATTTGACCAAGTATGAGGAACTGGATAAAGAGGCTCAGGCACAGATGAATGAGGAGCTTTCTGGTTGGAAGCTTGTGGTGGGTGATGTTTTCAGAGAGCCAAATCACTCAAAGTTACTGTGTGTGATGATTGGAGATGGGGTTCAAATTACTGGAATGGCAGTTGTCACTATTGTTTTTGCTGCATTTGGTTTCATGTCACCAGCTTCACGAGGCATGCTGCTAACAGGCATGATATTGCTTTATCTTTTTCTGGGAATTGCTGCTGGTTACGTTAGTGTGCGTGCTTGGAGAACAATAAAGGGTACTTCGGAAGGTTGGAGATCGGTTGCATGGACAACTGCATGCTTCTTTCCTGGGATTGTCTTTGTCATCCTCACTGTGCTGAATTTCATTCTTTGGGGAAGCAACAGCACTGGCGCACTCCCCATCTCATTATATTTCATTCTCATATCGCTTTGGTTCTGTATTTCAGTGCCTCTCACCCTCTTGGGAGGATACCTCGGCACTCGAGCTGAGCCTATTCAATATCCTGTGCGGACTAACCAGATTCCTAGGGAGATCCCTGCACGCAAGTATCCCTCTTGGCTTCTTGTTCTTGGTGCTGGAACTCTGCCATTTGGAACCCTCTTTATTGAACTGTTCTTCATCCTCTCTAGTATTTGGCTTGGACGATTTTACTATGTTTTTGGTTTTCTGCTTATTGTCCTCCTCCTGTTGGTTACTGTTTGTGCTGAAGTTTCAGTTGTGCTCACTTATATGCACCTTTGTGTGGAGGATTGGATGTGGTGGTGGAAAGCCTTCTATGCATCAGGTTCTGTTGCTCTATATGTGTTCCTGTACTCCATCAACTACCTGGTTTTTGACCTTCAGAGCTTGAGTGGCCCAGTATCAGCTATACTTTACCTTGGCTACTCTTTGATAATGGCTGTCGCAATCATGCTTTCAACTGGCACTATTGGCTTCCTCACATCATTTTACTTTGTGCATTATCTTTTTGCATCAGTGAAGATTGACTGAACAGGTGTGCAGAGCCGTGATTACTATTGTTTAGATGGCTAAAGAAAGACCTGTTGTGCATTGTGGAACTTTACCTAGTCCTGCCAGAAAGAGTATCTAAAATTGCAGTGAGGGACATTTGTACTTCTCTATTTTACTGTTATGTTCTGCGGCTAGATATTTTGTTAGTCCAAAAGCTATTGTTTAGTATTTTTATCTTTCATCGTGTTTTAATTACATTTCCCCCTATTTCTTGTATCTTTACAACCTCTATTTTCAATGGGAAAATTACCAGAGAACTCATTGTATCTTTGAAATTGAAAAGGAAGATAGGTTTAAGATGGTTTTGTTACATTACACATTTGAATGTATACTCTGGTTATTTGTACATCACAACCAGTTTGAATGTGTCTTGGATTAGAGGTCTTCAGGATGCAAAGCATCTGCTTCTTATGCTCTTTTCCCACTCTCCATTTTACACTGCTTCCCATGGCTGCAGTTTTATTTGTCCGTCTTTGTCAGATAGCGGTCATTTTGACTAATCACCTCAAAAGATAGATAGATAGATAGGAAGAATCACCAAAGATTTTTTCTGTGCTGGAATTTGGTTCATTCAGCCTCACCACACCCTGGATTGCAGCTTCTTCTTTTGTTGTCGATTCAAGCAGGGATGGATGTAGTGTTGATGGTATGAGTTCAGCAGAATCTAATAACCTGTATTTGTCCTAAAAAGATCACTTAATATGTACATATTATTATAGTAATTTAGAATCCAATAACCGAAGGAATAAAATCCCTAATCTATAAAATTCAATTCTTGAATTTGCCTTTGAGCTCAAGCACTCGGAAAGACAAATAAAGCAGAAAGCGATGACTAACTGTAGGGCAAGTCAGAATCACATAACCAAAGTCTACCTATGAAGGTTACTGAACTGTAATTCTGCATATTATACTACCCTAAAGGGTAAATGGGAATGCTGCCTAAGTCAATATAATGTTGCAATTTCTTTTGACTTGCCGTTCTTGATTAACTTTTTGCTTTGCAACTTATGTAGTCAGTAGTCAACATATCCATGTCCATAAGCATCATAGGATTTATATGTATTGACTCATGTGTACTTTTTTATTCATTAGCATAATTGTACGTTATTACCCCAGCTAATGATCTATATAAATTAGTAAAGGTTAAAACATCTACTATATCTATAGTAACCATGGATCATTTTGATTTTAGGCATGTTATCTTAATGTTTGTAAACATTTTCAAATCCGGAATCAGAATGCCCTGGCAATTGAATCCATTCAACATTCACCAGTTTACTTTCATAGAAGCTAGCATTCTTCTTGTGGTTTTTGTTATCTTCTCTACCACCTCCATTAATATTCGTCCGAATCTCCCATTCAGTAACACTAGAAGCAGGCAGTGGCAAATATGTATACGAGTAGGAGATTTCTTCAAAATTCTTACTGTCATTGCTAGTCTGTTTGGCAGTACCAGAACATACATTTGGGTATGCTTATCCAATGATCATATTGATTTCCCTGTGGTATAATTGGCTTGCCAAGACTTTCATAGCTTCCTATATTGGTTACAAGAAATGTCTCCCTCAATGCCTGTTTTCAATATTTTTGTCGTAACTAGACTTAACACTGCCAGTCTAAACCTTGAAGAACAACAACACAGTTCAGGGATCGAAGCTGTATAAATAACAGATGGACAATGAAGCTATTTGTAATTTTTATTTTCGAACACATTGATCAATATTGAGTAGTGACTATTACGTTCCCTTTTACAATTAAAAAGAAGGTATCAATAGCTTTGTGAGGGGAATTCACACCGTACGAGACCAAAAGTATTTGAGAAGACTTCGTCTCAATTATTCAAATGTTCCAATTTATGTAATGTGTTTGATTGGGAGCGCAGTTTAAGTAAACTTTTTTTTTAAAAAAAAGATTTATTGTCTAAGACAAGCTACACATACATGTGCAATTAGAAATTAATAGAAAGTTTAAAAATAAAAAATTCTTTTTTGGATCATTAATCCTCATCGTGTTGTTATAATTACTTATAATTTAACTCACCTGTAGATAAGTAATAAGTAATACATATTAAAGTTTAAACTAATACATAAAATATTTCATAGAAATAATGGATCAAAATCTCCCTAAAGTATCACATTTTTGTTAGTTACATATTTAAACTATGCGACAAATGACAAACTGCGTGGAACCACCTCCTTAGAGGCGCATGAGGGGCCAAAAAAGCCATCTAGGCGGCTTTTACGGCTACTAATTAAACCACGGACTAAGCAAAATAGAGGGAGGAGACACAACAAAAAAAACTTGTGAATATATAGATATGTTCTTCAACCTCTCAAAGTTTAGATATAATTTTGTTCACGATATTTGATTCATGTTTTTCAACCCCAACAAACGATAAATCAAAATCTTATACACTGAAATCGTTGTAAAGTCGAACCAAATGAGAGTTGGTTTACTTGAATTTCTCTATAACGAATAGAGAACTCTCAGTGAAATAGGTCAAAAGTGACACTTCGTTTTTCTCTTTACCTTTATTTTAATCTTCCTTTTAATTTTTAATTCCTTTTTTCTTTTAACTTCTATTTTTTTTTGTAGTTTTACTTTTTTACTTAGAATTAAAATCATTGATAATCTAAATGAAATTTGAAAATAATAATTAAATAACATGTATAGTATCACTTGACGTTCTTTAATTTTTTTAGAGCATAATGTCACGTCCTTAATCTTTTACTAAGCGCACGTACGACACTTGACAACTTGCTCACATTCTTGCATTACTTGCTCACGATCAGGGGCGGATCTAGCATGTAATTAGGGGGTTCATCCGAACCCCCTTCGACGAAAAATTATACTATTTATACATGGTTAAAATATTTTTTTATGTATAAATAGTAGATGTCGAACCTCCTTCGGCTAGTTCGTGTACTTTTTCAGATTTTGAACCCCCTTATTAAAAATCCTGAGTCCGCCACTGCTCACGATCTTGCTATGCCAAGTCAGCCTAAGATTCTAGGAATAGCTAAGAGAATGGAAGAGAGAACACAAAAGAAATGTTATGAAGAATGTTGTAGATAACTTTGATTGAATTTTGTTTGATGTTTTGGTTGATGAATTTACAAATGGATGCCCCTCTATTTATACTACTCATCTTGGAGCTCAAGTGTAAATAATAATTTCTACATAAGTCTCTACATATTTATATTAAAGTCCTTTCTCTAGAACTTTCTACATGTCTAGAATATTCTAGGAATCTTTCATGCAAATCTATAATCTTTTATGAAAAATATTCATATTTCTCTAGAATCATCCATTAGGACAACTCTTTTTTCTATGTAAGCCTTTCTATATGAGCAACTTTGTGTCATGCGACACTTGCGTGGCGCTTATATGCCACGATGATGTGGACAATAAACACCTTACATAACATAAAATGAACCGGGGATGATTAACATCTGAAAACTATAGTTCAGGGGTAATGTAAACTTGACATAATTGAAGTATGCAACTAATGATTTTCTTCTTCTTTATTTTAACGGAAAAGAGACTTTAGAAATATATCATTGGGGCAGAATATATTAAATTCATCTCCTTTATTCAAACTAGCCGTTAGAAGAACCAACTCAGCTCAACACCGCTCTTCTTGTCTCTCTCTTCTTCCCCATTATACTTGTTAGCTTTCTTGATTTCCTCCTCAAATTCCTCAAGATTTTCTCTCCATAACCCTTCAAATTCATTTCTAATAAACACATAAAAATGTTTACAGAAGGTTTGGATGAGTCTGCAATTAACTGGATCAAACAGGTAACAAAGTTGCCATCTTTCTTGTATACTTCCTGTTTTTTAGTCTGTAAAATTGTTGAAATTCTGCAACATTTGTATAAAGCAACTTTTTACATGTGGGGTTTTGTTATTTTTGATTTCTGAATGAATCTTGAAATTTTGGGTGCAGGGGTCTGAAGTTAAACAATCATGTAATACAAGATCGCCTTTATCTGAAAAGCTTGATGATAGATACCCAATTCCCAGATCTCCTTTGGCTTGTTATACGCCGAATTCACATGTATTACCACCCTTGAAATTTCATTCTGGTCTTTTGAAACCCCTTAATACAGTGGCACTTAGCGTAGATAGCAATGAAGATGATTGCAATTTCGACTATGATGATGAAGAAATTGAGAGTGAGAGTGTTGCTTCAGCTTCAGAGGAACTTAATGTCCATTACTCTGAAGAAGAAGAAGCAATTGGCACAAATTCATCTCAAATTAAAGCAGCTGGATTAAGCAATCGAAATGGGTCCACACTGAATAGAGGAATTTTACAAGAGAATCTTCGAATTGAAGTACCGGGAAATGCTAGGAGATTTACTGAGGGAAGTGGACAGAAAGCTAATATTTTGGGTATTCCTAGCTATCTGCGTGAAAAAGTTCTACCACATAGCGCCTATGTAAGAATTCCTTGTCTGTTGTCGCATAATTAGCCTTATACATGTTATTTCTTGCTTTTGGTATCTGTGACCATCTATTGCCTACCGTGTTTCAGTTACAGCATTATTTAGTTGTTGTTACTGTTGTATTGATTTCCTCATTAATTGACATGTTTTCTTCGCTGCCGTTTTTCCTTTTTCATAACTATGTACTATGATTTTCTGCATTTGAGCTGAGGGTCTTTTGGAAACAACCTCTCTATCTCCATATGGTAGGGTAAAGTCCGCTGACACTCTACCTTCTCTAAATCTCACTTGTGGGATTTCATTGGGTTTGTTGTTTTCCTTGCCTAAATACAATCTAGTGCAGTACAATGCAACTAATTTGAGGTAGGGGTAACGTCTGCGTACACAGATCCCACTTGTGGGATTTCACTAGGTACGTTGTTGTTGTTGTCCTTGCCTAAATGCAATCTAGTGCAGCACAATGCAATTAATTCATATTGGTTGGTCGATTGATTGGTTGTATAGTAATGTTTCTAAATTTTGTGTTTTTCTTGATGTGAAGTTGGAACGGAGTCAGGATATTTAGTTTATGGATTTTGAATCACAACTCTTTTTGCTTATTGGGTTCTAAATAGTTTATTTATACATATTAAGTGAATCTTTTAACACAAATACATGATTTGAGCCTAAATGATTGGGTTCTGCCAACTCTGTAACTACAATGTTGGCTCCGCCCCTGATTATTTATTGAGAAGTTAACTATTTGTAAATACAGGCAACACCCGTTGGTAAGCTAATTGATTTAGGAACCCCGAGTGCACCACCGATAGTTGATATTGGAGCAGATGAAGCTAACTCTGAACTAGCAAGTGGATTGAGCACTTCTGGAGGATTGACTGAAACTGAGCATAATTATAAGGAAGCTTTTTCAGAAACACCAGAAGAGGCCTGGTATGGAAATGGATTGTGTATTTCTGAAGGATTGTCTAGAACACAGGACAGCAATAAGATAAATATTCCAAACGTTGCACAAGTTCTTTCAGAGACTGAAAATAGAGGGTATGAAAAAGTAGAACTGACCTTCAGAATATGTAAATATTTGCAAATGTCCGTCATTTCAGCATGAAGTTCAAGAAACCAATTACAGTTTCATTTTGATGCAGGGGAGATAAGGCAAGTGATGCACTTCCCTATTCCCAGCAAGGGAATTCGGTGGGATTTCCAAGCCGTTATGATACCAGGTTTTACTTCACTTCATTTGTTTTTCTTGCTACTCTTGCTAAACAACTCTCTTTTATATAAGTGTGGAACTGTGTCATTTCCTGTTCTGTTTGTTAGCATGGACTTTTTCTGAATCTAATTTTCTTTTAGAGTGCAATTACTGAACATTTCTTTGAAAACAACAGTCAAAACGGATGGCAAGTTCTCCTGGCTTATGATGCTTGCATCCGTCTATGCCTAAATGCTTGGGCAAGAGGATGTGTTGAGGCACCTGAGTTTTTACGTGATGAATGCCAGATGCTTCGAAGTGCTTTCTGGTATGCTAGCATATCTTTTCTCATATTGAATCACTTTAAAAACACCTTTTTATGGATTCGACTTAATTTCCATGACTAATATTCGCTCTATCTTATCCAACTTCTCAGCTTGCAGAAACTGTTGTTGCAACCTCGATGCATGCAGACAACAGAAAGGAGTCATAAGACCAATGGACAAACATTACCCTTAAAAGTGAGAAAGTTAGTCGGGAAGGTTCGTGTGGAAGGTATAACTCAAAAACAATTATTTTTGCTTATTTTTTTGAGGTTATTGGTAGTGCACTTCTTTGCTCTTCTTTTTTTTTTTTTGTGTGTGTGTGTGAGAGTGAGGTAGGTGCGTGATTTATAATTTAGAGCTAGTAATTTCTACTCGTATGAAGACATTCTAATAATAAGTTATGGTTTCATCCAACTGTTTGCTACACTATCTTGTTTACTTTTAGACACATTACTTTTCAATTAAACATTGATAAGTCAATGAAATAAAAGCTGTCAAACTACATGTAGATCTCTTATTCTGTAATGTAATGTGTATCTTTAACTTACATATTGCAGTAAGAAAGTTAAGAATTGTACCAAAGAGGAAGCTTAAGAGCACCAACTCAATGCGAGGTGCAATTAGCATGCATGCAGGAGCAGATTATGTCCGACATGTTTCATCACTGGTGAAAAATGGAATCAACTCTCTTAAAATTCATTCATCTCTGTTGACATGTGAAGGTTAGTAGTTCTTATTGAAAGAGTTTAGTAGTTCTTATTGAAAGATTCTTTCTCTTCCATTGGATCGAGGAAACAATTTACCTAAAATGCTTGAGTAGAAGAAACATAGTCTTCTAAAAGATTTATTGAGTTTTTCGACGACAGCTATACTTGATTCTTTTGAATGGTGGTTATTCTAGGGGATGATAGCAAACTGATTGATTTTATTCTTTATTTCTCCTTGTAAACTATGATGGTCTCTAGGTGTGAAAATATGATGATTGGAGAGTGCTTAAAGGGAGGGGATATCTTTGACGTTAAATCACATGGAGAGAAGTGTCTCAAAAGAACTACTACCTCTAGCAACAAATGCGAACTTGGTTAATAATAGAATGCAGTGGAAGCAAGGAATACCAACTAGTAATCGTTATTATCTGTTATAGAAGGTGTCTTTAAGGAGGTATTTAGTATGTTTGTGGATATTTATGTCAATTTTAGTGTGAGATTTAGAGATACTCTAGTTTTAAAGAACTCCTAATTTTTTCTAGAAAACAAAATATTAAGTATTAGAATGAAATGACCTGAATCAAGTGTAATGGTTCCCATAGATTCATACAACCGACCCCACCTAGTTCAAGGTCGAGGCCTAATTGATTCATTACCTAATAAAGCATTGATGGTATGTGTAGGTTATTATGTGCGTGTTGAGAATTTACGTGAGCTCCCTGAAAATAAGTAGATCTTTTGGACCTATCAAAATCAAACAAAAACATGTAGAGCTTTTTTGATCCTCATACATAAGTAAGATAATTGTTTTTCCACTCTATTCTCTGCAGAATCCTTGAGATGCTTAGTTGTCCTGAAGAGTTCAACTGAAGATACTAAATTCGAACCAAATTCTGCTGTTACGCTGATATCGGGAAGTGGTGATCACCATGACTTGTAAGTTGTCATTTTACTTTGTTGCTGTCCATAGTGGCTGTATGCTTATAAGTCCACTTGAATAACCTTCGCTTGCACTTGCTTAGAGTCCTGAATATTGTTAGGAAAGTGAAGATCAAGTTGTGTGGATATCTAATAATTGAGCACTTCTCAAGATTAGGATAAGCTTTATATGGTGGCGGGAGGCTAAAGGAACTTCTTTTCTCTGATTAAAATCTGCAAGAAGTTGAAAATGGGTCACCTTTTAAGTTAAAAAAGAAGTCCTGAATATTATTAGGAAAATGAAGATCAAGTTGTGTGGATATCTAATAATTGAGCACTTCTCAAGATTAGGATAAGCTTTATATGGTGGCGGGAGGCTAAAGGAACTTCTTTTCTCTGATTAAAATCTGCAAGAAGATGAAAATGGGTCACCTTTTAAGTTAAAAAAGAAGATGTTTATAATAAGATTTTTTGTGATTCCATGTCTGGATGCTTCCATTCTATGCATAGTTCTGTACTTCCAGATTTCTATTTGTAATATGTATATGATGATCTAGCTCGGGGATCAAACCGTGATGTTGAGATGTTAATTTCTCCATACAAGATAACACATGCTTCTGAATTCAGTTTTCCAGAGAACCAAGGAGATGCTCTTTTGCTTGAAGTACAAGATATGAGGAAAAGTACTTTGGGTCGAACTTCAATACCAGTTTCAGCCGTGGCTGACAATAATGTATGTCTAGTCCTCCAAGTTGTCATTATTTTTTAACTGATTTATTTAGTTGTCAAATTTTTATCATTACCGCCTTCTGACATCAGTTTTGTAATTGCTCCAGAATGATAAGATTCGCTGGTGGCCCATTTATCATGATGATAATGAATGTGTTGGGAAGGTTCAGCTATCAATCAATTGTACAATCACAACTGATGAGACAACACAAGTCAAGGTTTAACCATGGACACCACTAATTTTCATTTCAGTTCGATGGAACATGTTCTTTTTTGTCTTAGTCTTAAGGTTGAAAAGGAGAAGGAATGTGAGTACAGAAGAGATGATATCAATTGTTCTTCCACTCAAGCTAGTGGTTATAAATTTATTTTTAGTTCACCTACTAACTTCCTAAGCATAACTTTCAATCAACATCAGTGCCTGTTTCTGTTCTGGGATTTATATACATTGTTTTTGCAATTGACATTTGAGATGCTAAAATGACATTTCACTGGAGACAACCTTAGGCCCTTTTGAGGAGACCATTCACTTGAGGTGTCTACTCCTGAGGCCCTCTTGTAGTTCAATAGTGTTATATGCCTGTTATTGTTAAAATATAGTACTAAAACTGTGCTAACTCATTTTATAGGTTTTCAAATTAGTAATAACATTTGATATGCATTTGATTCCTATTTATGACAGAGTGGACCGATTGCGGAGACTCTTGCATATGATCTGCTACTGGAGGCTTCAATGCGTGCTCAACAATTCTGTGCACGAAGTTTAAGGTCTGAGGAACCTTGGAACTGGTTACTCACAGAATTTTCTGAGTACTATGGGGTAACAGACACCTATACTAGATTGAGGTACTTAGCTTGTGATATAATTTTCATCAACCAGATATGGAATGTTATATTTTCTTGAATGTCATGGAACTGGTTACTCACAGAATTTTTCTGAGTACTATGGGGTAACAGACACCTATACTAGATTGAGGTACTTAGCTTGTGATATAATTTTCATCAACCAGATATGGAATGTTATATTTTCTTGAATGTCAACAGGTACCTTTCATATGTCATGGATGTTGCGACTCCAACAAAAGATTGTTTGGAGCTCATTCATGAGTTGCTTGTGCCAGTTATGAAGGCAAGGAGTGACAGAAGTATGACAAGACAAGAGGTATTGAATTCTATTCAAGCTTGATCATCAGCTGGAGATTTAGACATTGCAAATTGTTTCACAAAATGAAATTCCACAGAAATGCTAATCTAGTTTCCAATAATTGCAAGAATTCTAACAGTTTCTGAAATTCATTGCAGCATCCTTTTTATTTCAAACATATTACTCCCTTCTGCCATTTCATTTTGACCTGCTTTGCATTTTACTATGTCCAGAAAAGATTGAACTCTTCCTTCTAAGGGGAGGGAAATGTTACCATTTTAGAGAAGGTCCAAAGTAATATATACTTTATGCATTTTCAAGCTTAACGTGATATTTTAACCTCCACGTCCTTTTTTAAGCATATGTTTAATCAATTCAAATATAGTAACTTAGTTAAACTTTCTTCTTTCTTATGGAAGGTCCACTAGGTTAAACAAATTGTGTTAAAGGAGGAGGTACTTTTATAAACCTTCTATACAACCAAAACAAATATATTTAATGAGCGATAAATCAGTTCATCCAATTAGATTTTTGATGTAGTGCTGCAACACCAGCCTCCCTCTAATCACAGTAATCAAACATAGAGAGCACGTTAACATAATGAGGTAAACTTGCGGTTTTTTCTTGTTTCAGAAAAGTTTGCTTCTGGATTGTGAAACTGAGATTGAAGGTCTCTTGGCCACTGTGTTCGAAAACTACAAGTCATTGGATGAAAGCTGTCCTATAGGCTTAGCAGACATGTCAGCTCCTATACCAGAAACTGCAGCACCAGCACTTGTTCCTGCCGTGCAAATTTACACTCTTCTCCATGATATACTTGCTCAAGATGCACAAATGACACTTAGGAACTATATACAGGTTAATCCTCTTTTACATGTCCAAAAAAGTTGAGCTTTAACATTTTAATATTCTTTTGTATTTTTAAAATGTAGTCTTAACCATTGATTAGATCTCACCTTCCACATATTGATCCCAACCTTGACATCCATCGCAATTACTGACTTTAGAATTTGGTGTAACAACTTAGTACTCTAATTACAAAATGTACTCTGATGGAAGCTAGTCGAGTCGGTTTATCTAGATAATGGTCCATGGGAAAAAGACAGAATAAAGGAAGAAGAAATTCTTGCTGGGGAGATGATACCATATTCTGTGTTTGCACTTGATGGTTTTAAAGTTAGACAAACCAAGCTAGATAACAATGTAAGTTGGACATATTAAATGAATGCAAGTGTCTCTTCTGCACATTCAGATAAAAGAGTTGTGAGCAGCTGGTTGTCTGGTTTTGATTGCACCACTTGTCTAATCACAAGTCTAACAATATTATAATTTAACAGACAGCAGCAGCAAAGAGGTGCCGAAAGCACATGATGGAAACTGACGACTTCTTGTCAATAAACCTTGATGGCTTTGTCATGGATTCAGTAACAATATCCACTGCTTATTCGAAGATGAAGAACCTCTGTTCCCACATATCAAATGAAATCCAGGCAGATATTAAGATCCATAACCAACATATACTTCCTAGGTACGTTGGAACTAATAGTAAGATGCATTTGGCACCAATCAGATGTTGCACTATCCATGATTATGTTAGATTACATTGCCTACAATTACTGCTCCAAGTTTTTATATTATACTGACTGTTGCAGTTGTGCAACTTAAACTGCTATCGATTGACTTTAATGGTACATTCCTTTTTCAGTTCAATTGATCTCTCTAGCATAACGGCATCAGTTTATAGCACTGAATTGTATAAGAGGCTCAAGAACTTTCTTGCTGCATGGCCTCCATCGAGTCCTTCTCCACATGTGAATGAGCTTTTGATTGCAGCAGCTGATTTTGAGAGGAATCTAGACTCATGGAACATCAGGTAATCTTGAATAAAAGTATATTTGTAAACAAATACTATTTTTAGGCTTGCTTAGACAACTTCTTCTCACATTGTTCTGTCCTATCATGCTTCAGCTCAGTGCAAGGTGGTGTAGACTCAAGGGGTCTCTTTCATAGTTATATAATGGTATGGATAGAAGATATGCAACTTCACTTACTTGAGCTTTGCAAGGCAGAAAAGGTACACAACACTGCTCTAATACTCACTTAAATATCCCGGTATCTCTTTTGTGCATCATAGGCTAAAGATTTTCCGGAGATGCAATTGGTTTGATTAGGCAGCATATTTCTCACTCTATCACCTCTTTCAGGTGTTATGGTCTGGAGTTGTTACAAACTATTCGACTTCTCCTTTTGCTGAAGAAATGTTCGAAAAAACCAAACAAATGTTAACCGAGTATGAAGTAGTGATCAACCGTTGGCCTCAGTACACAGTCATTCTGGAGAATGTAAGCTCTATTTTGGTATCCAGGGAACATTTAGACCAATGCTTGATGTGTTTTATGACCCTTCTGTTTGCTGATAATGCTTTCTGCTGATGTTATATATAGGCTGTTGCTAATGTAGAAAGAGCAATTATAAAAGCCATGGAGAAACAGTATAATGAGATCTTGACCCCCCTGAAGGACAGCATTCCAAAGAAGCTCGGAATGCAAGTTCAGAAATTAGCAAGAAGGCAATCAACCACTCTTTATAGCATTCCTAATCAGGCAAGTGCTAATAATATATTGATAGGTTATAAGAATCAGTGTGTTTATGAAAGGTGAATATTAAAAGAGAGAGATGCGAGCTCTTTTGGAATATTCCTATATCGAAGAATGCATAGATGCACTAACTAAATATGCTTGGCCTTGTTTTGACAGTTGGGGACTTTCTTGAATACAATCAAGAGAATTCTTGACGTCCTACACTGTAAACTAGAGGACATTTTGAAGTCGTGGGCATCCTATCTACCAGCAAATGGAGAGAAGAAGTCCAACTTCGGGGAGCAACTGAATGGAGTTACAGTATTGCTGAGGACTAAATACAAGAACTACATACAGGCAATAATAATCAAGCTTGCCAATAATGTAATCAACTACTATCTCATATTTAATTTGGCTATATTTATCATTCACAACAAAAACCATGTGATAGCTAATGTACATTTTATCACATGCATGAAATGAGGTTCATCTTGTTCTACTTTTTGACTGCTGCAGACACAATCGAATCGTTGCACACGTTTGCAGAGGATTTTGGAGGAAACAAAAGAAACAGATGGGGAGGCTGAGATCCGTGAAAGACTGCAAATGCTGAATTCACAACTCTCAGATTCCATAAGCAACTTGCAGGAAGTCTTTACAAGTGCAATATTTGTTGCAATCTGTCGTGGATATTGGGACAAAATGGGACAGGTTGGTTAATCTGTGGCCATCTCAAACTTGAGCTATTCAACGACAACGATTTTGTCTCTTTTTTTTTTCCTTCCTCGAGTACCATGTAATGACATTATGTTCTTTTTTCTTATACTACTAGATCATACTGAAATTTTTAGAAGGAAGAAAAGAGAATCGAGTATGGTATAGCGGTTCCTACCATGCTCTTGGGGTAAGTACAACTAAAATTCAGTGTATATAATGTATATTTTACAAAATGGTTCTTGAAAATGTTATGTATTTGCATGATTTGCTTTTACAGGTTCTGGACGATATATTTGCTTCCCAAATGCAAAGATTGCAAGGAAACGCGTTGCAAGAGAAGGATATTGAGCCCCCACGTTCAATTGTCGAAGCTCGAGCTATACTCTGTAGAGACACTAGCAATTGTCCAGATTCCTCCAACTACTTGTATTTTTAGGAATACAAAGACTCCTTCATATGCTCTTGGTGTACTATGACGTTTTTTTGGTTTACTATTTCTTCATGTTCATATATATTCTTTTGTATGTAAAATTTCCAATTCTTTTTGTAAGCTGTCATCAATAAGAATAAAATACTTGTCTCATACAAAAATTCCAAAGGTTATTTCAAATTGTGTCCTGAGTTGGTTCTTTTTTTGATGCATTACTGGATACACCTAGTGAGAGAGAATCTTTGATAGCCTGTGTATGTTTAATGAATGACAAATTTTTCAAAAACTGAAATTCTCGACTATTGATCAAATCGGAAGGAATTAAGCCGCAGAAGCAACCGCTAATGCTTGTAATAGGGTAGACGGTGTACATCACACTTTTTAGGATTTAACCTTTCCCTATACCTCGCTAATACTTGATGTTTTTTGTGCCAAACTGCTTTATTTTTTAAAAAAATAATCTTGTAGGAAATGGGCATGATTTCACTTAATCATAATAAAATATCCAAGTTGGTCAAAACCACAATATATTTAAGTATAAATATGCTATAATTTCCTCTCACGTAATCCAAAATCCTTAGAATAAGTTATCTTATTCATGAACGTGATATTTATTTGTTTGAGCCTTCATTATTTTTTATTTTTATTTGACAACATTAATTAAATATTATTGATTGAGCATTAATAGTTGTATACTAAATAAACTAATTCTTCAGAAAATTGGTTAATCTTCAATAAAAGAAGTTTCGGCGAAAACCTTAATTAAATAGAGCTAGTAAAAAAAATATCAAGATTTTTTTTATATATATAGAAAATACACATATTGATCATTAGTAAACATTAACAAAATGACTATGTGACTCATGTCCGCAAGAAGCAATTGATACACAGAGGGTGGTGCATAATGCAATACCACCAAGGTTCGGTCTTGCTTTCTTCCAAACTTTGTCAGGTGATCTGTACAATAGTGATCTTGTCCCAACATATGAATTAGACAACTCTCGACCTTAGACAACATAATCTTACACTCTTCATGGTCATAAATTTAGTTAGGAACTAATTAGCTGTGTAAATGAAATTTTCAATTGTATAAATATAGCACCAGATGTACATTACTATTACTCTGCTCTCTCTTCTAATAATATGACCCAAATATACCTAATATACTTTTATTATTACTTAATGGATCAAATATATCATTAATCTAATAAATATATTATTTATATTATTTTAAAATACATTTTATTCTTAATAGTTATTGTCTCCTTTTCTTTAATATTGTTTTTATAGTATTCTTAAAAGATATAAAATGTTTAACTTCACATAATAATATTTCTATTTATTATAGCAAAGATTAATTCACGTTGATGAGATATTAGACATGTGTTTGCAATATATTACTTTAGATATTACTGTATTTTTTTTTTATTAATATGAAGATTGGATAGTTTAATCTAAAATCTTATAAAATTAATTTATTATTTAAAATAAGGTTTATTGACCCCTTTTTTCCCTTTTTCTTTTATGATTGTCAGTATTGTTTGTGTAAAAATAAAATCATAAAATTCACTTTTAATTTTTTGAAGTCCCAAAATTTTGGGGCATTAAAGCACGGGCTTTATTACCTCTACTTTGGGATGCCCTTGTATGTACATGTATTATTAATATTAGTTTCTGGGAACATGCTTTACATATTTGTCTCTTATTATTATTATAAATTTTTTATATATTTAGAAAGTTGAATTATAAAATGGAAAATGTTAAAATAAACAATATTAATTTTACCATTTACATTTTATTCATTAAAAAGAATGATAAAAATGGAACGTTGCATTTGCTATCAAACAAGAAATATGTGAAACTAATTGAGATAATATAGTCTCTCATGGTATGAATATGTTGATGAATTCCTGATTCAAAAATTAATAAAGACATGTAAAACCTTTAAAGAAATTAACAATGGCATGAGACAAATTTAGAAGGAGGTTAAGAACAAACAAATTTGTATACAAACATGAATACATTTTATTATAAAAATATATACTGTCAAAAAATTAAATCTCAATTACATATTGAACATATTACAACAAAAAATTTCTAAAATTTCTACCAAACAAATGACTGTATTTTTCTGAAAAGAACCTGATCATTGAAGTTTAACTATAACACGACAAGATTGTCTTGAGAATTTCGGCTTGAACCAGAACTAACTTGGCAGAACAACAATGACTTGTGATGAGTCTACCGGTATACATACAAGTATAGAAGAAAGAAAATTCGAATTGTACAATGATTGAGGTTAGGGGTTGTGATTTTTTATAGGGATAAAATGCTCGTTAGTGACAGAACTTTGATTAGTATTTTACATACATGTAATAATTAATGGCTAAGGAATGTGAAATTACAAGATAGTAGATGGAAAGATATTGTATCTTTGTAGCAAAGAAGAAGAACACACTAAGCAACAAAATTCCAAAAAAGAAGAATGAAAATAATTTGATATAAAATTGACTTGAAGATACATTCTTCATAGTACATTTTATAGTCTGTCAAAGTATATGAAAAGTTTTATCAAGTGCCGGAAGCTAAAGGAGTAAAAAAATATTTGTAAAGAAGCTTAAAGGACCTAGGCATAAAAGCTGAGAATTTCAATAGATCGAAATGATAATCCAACTTTGAGGTTAGAATCTTTCCACTTTTAATAATATATGATGATAATTATTGAGCATCATGTTATTTTTATCTGTTATAATATCTAATGTGTTATTTTAAAGATAACAATTTCCACATTTTAAGAATACTTATATATATCATTTGATAAACCTCGTAACATAAAAAAATTATTCTCATTAACGATATATATATAAAACTTAAAAGAGAATAATTGAAACTCTATATTACTTGAATGCTAACAATCTACACAAGCCAAAAAAAAAAAAAAGAAGCTATATATCCATAGGAATGACGATAGAGCAATGCGGGGTGAGTTTGAACTTATATAGGGTAGGGTAGGATGGGTTAAAATAATTTTTTTGAAAATTTTATACAAGGCGGGCAGCTTTCATACAACATATAACTAGGGATGTTTACGAAAAAAATGAAAAATCAAATCAAATCGAAGAAAAAATCGACACATATTTTATTTGATTTTAATTTTAAATTTTATAAACCAACATAATTTGGTCTAATTTTAATTTTTAACAAAAAAATAACTGAATCAAAAAGACTATATATATATATATATATAATTTTATGATACATATTATTCTTTTGCATTATTAATTCGTAATCGAAGTGTTTGTCTTTATATTAATCAATCTTAGAATGGAGGGAGTATCATTTATCACTAACATCGTTAACCTTGATCATTTTCCGTTACATAGTTTTAATGTGTTTGTCTTCACCTGGGCCAAAACTGTTCACTTATTCCAAACTTAAAAGGACCTATTATGTTCAAAGTAATACATAAGAACCAAAATTCACTTAACCTTACACATTAAGGACTCTTTTGGATTTTTCCCTCTCAGGGTTTTACATCCACTTCTACAACTACGATGGGAAGTTAAAGCTCAGACCGCCGACCGCCGACCGCCGACCGCCGACGCCACTGGTATCTACTATTTCGATTCCCGCTTCGGTGACGACTTTCTCAATATCGGAAAATGCTCACTTATTACAACATCTACAGATATACTTACCTCTCGTTCTGAGGTGATTTTTTTGCAGTCTCGTTCTTTTACTTGGCTTAATTGTGAAGGAATGATCTAATTTTAAGGTGATTTTTTTCTTTGAAATTGGAAAAAATGCATGTTTCCAGCATACACTCATTGTTTTGTGCGTATGGAATATTGAGCTATTTGTATTGCAAGGTTTAATATTTTTTCTTTAACTTTCATTTTATGTATTTTTTAGCTTTTATTAAATAAATAAATGAAAAGGCACCCAAGGGTGTGATGCAGTGGTGAATAATTCCAGTGGAGACAATAAAACACTAGGGGGTGTTGGTAGGATGTGACAGGTATCTCCGGTGGCGGAGCCACATGTTGCTCCGGGGTTCATCCGAAACCCCTTCTATATAATTTATGCATGATAAAAATAATTTTTTATGTTACATAACAGATGTTAAAACCACTTCTTCAAATTTTGAAACCCTTAAATCAAAATTTTAGCTCCGCCATTGGGTAAAATCAAAATTTTAGCTCCGCCATTGGGTATCTCGTGGAATTAGTTGAAGAGTACGAAAGCTTGTCCGAACACCCGGTCATAAAAAAAAGGACTCAGGAGAAGAACAGAGTATTTTGGTTTAACAGAAACAAGCTTGGTCCCGTATGGTTGTGATGAAATTGAGTTTCTACTTTTATAATCCTTAAATAATGTTTTATTCTTAGTGTACTTGGTCCAAATCTCTAACTGGTGCAGTAGATCTCTAGATGTTTGGATGAGCTTATCTTTGGTTTTCATGACAATATTACATGTTCTTTTGAAGTTAAAACTTTTGAGGCAGTAGTTCTAATTCAGTAGTGTGTATCAATATGGCTGGAGTGGAACAAGGCTTTCTTCGAAGGGTAGAGAACTCATATTTCTAGAATGAAGAATAGATGTTCACAAAATTTGTACTTCTGGTGTAAAATTTGTACTCCTAGCTCAATAGATAGTTTGAACCAGTATATGAATTTCTTGGATATGTTAGGAAGAAGAGTGCAGTAAGGTTCTTTTTGTTCTATGCTGTTTTTGTTTCTTTTCTTGTACCATCTTGGTATCTTTTAATAAAATCTTTACCTTATAAAAAAAGTGTGTGTATATCTATATGTATATATAAACAGACGTGTTTGTGGGTGAGTGCATTAGAACCAGTAATAACACACTGTTGAGTTCTCATTGGTGCCGGATCCTTCACACTTGTTCCTTCCGTAAATATGCAACCAGATGGCTGTTTCACCATTGTTTTTTTTACTTTTTGTAAGAATACAGATTACAGACGGCTTTCGGGACTGAGTTTAGTGAAGGACAGCTTCTGCAATTCCCCTTTTTCTTGCGTTTCTCTCATCCTCTCTTTCTCCGGTGACTGGTAATACTTTTGTGAGCTTCATGTTTTTGTTTCCTTTTGATTTTCCATAAAAAGTTGAAATTTAGATAGGTCATAACTTCTCTTAATTTGATATTAATAAAAAATTATAACTGTGAATTTGTGTTTACGACTGAGATGTGAGGGTTAATCTGTAATAGAATTGTGAGATTTTTCTATGAAACTTGTTATAGATTTTGAATCATTGTTCAGTTTTTTATATAGAAAATGAAGCACCTTTTTCTCATTCATTATTTCTCTGTCATTAAAACAAATTATTAGTCAATAACTCAATATTCAGACTTGGTGTTCATTGATAGTTATTTTGGTTTCAATTTAGTTTTCAAGTTGTCATTGGGACGATGTAGTCACATTTTTACCATTATTTGTAATTTTACAAGTAACATAATTTGATCTATATAAGTTTCGAGGCTTATCATTGTGATCTAATCAATACAACAAACCTGATGTGTTGTTTGAATCCATCTTACCCGCAACATAAGGGTCAGAACCTTATATTCTGATTGCCCTTGGTTGCTCTCTTCTTATCATTGTGACCTAATCAATACAGCAAGCCTGATGTGTTGTTCGAATCCATCTTACTCACAACATAAGGTCAGAACCTTATATTCTGATTGCCCTTGGTTGCTCTCTTCTTTTACTAGTACGACAGTGGGCTGTTTATAGTTTATACATAGGGGTGGGAGCCATGTTTTCACTTCAGCCCCCGATTTCAATTTTTTTTTTTGGAGGAAGATCGGTCTTTTAACTTACATTTGTAATTTACCGAGGGTGGGTGGGGGGTGGGGGGTGGAGGGGAACATCCACTGGTTTATCAATTATAACCAAAGACTAATCCAAAATTTAGACTGGTCAGATAATTGCAGTTTGTACCCACATTCGTAATACAATTATGGTCCGCAACAAAGTCCACCCATGATTCTGACAATTGAAATCTCATGTACTATTCTATGAAATCTTATTTTCTTGTCAAAATTTCTAATAGTAGTACGGTGATGTCTCCATCTATCCTAGAATTTATAGGACACACCTTTGTAATGCCTGGCTCACTGAGATTCAATTGTACTCTATGCAGTATACTTATTGTGGACTATCTTGTTGAAGATACCAATATTTTGCTGTCAGTGCTGTTACTCTAAGCTAACACTATAGTCATGTGGTAATATCATTGTTAGCTGCAAAATAGTATTAGCTAATTGGTTAAATTCTTTTCTTCATTTGGCATACATATAGTAAACAGATTCACAGGTGAAACATGCAATCGTTAAGGCGCAATAGGTTGGAGATGGGGGAAAGCAACTGTGGTGTTCATACCTGTTTGTTATCATCCTTCTTGAGTGTAAAAGAGAATATAGAAGGCCCCACTGAATCATTATTATTAATCCAATTTAATGGATGCTATGCATTTCATAAAGCTGTACGCTGTACCAAAAGAAAAGGAGGGAGAGAATAGTTCACCCTTGTTGATTAGGGTGTTCTGGATAAGGTAGAAGTTCTTATGAAAGATATTGAACTGATGGACTTTTGTTTTAAAGTGATAGCAATGAATTCGTCTTCTAACTCCTGATGTCTTCTTGATTTTTTCTCAGTCAATCGGATATATTTGCAATTGTATTAGACTTCTCACTGAACCCTTGTTGATAGTGGCTTGCGCAGATCTTTAGCTGTCACAATTCAACTTGTAGACATATTTGGGTCTGTAGCTGTGGCTAAGGCTTTATACTTCAGCTGTGTGATTCTAAGGCTTGTTCCTAATTGATGTGTTCTTTATGCTGGTAGTGTAAGAGAATTTATACACTCTTAGTCACTGAAAGATAACTACAAGTAATCATACATAGAAAGAGAATTCTAATATGGGAAATAAAGCAACTTACGTGATACAACAAGTTAAAATATATTAATTGCAACTTGAGACTCTGCTTCTTTGTGCAGATAATCTGTGTTCTGAGCTACTTTTGGAACAAAGAAATGAACTTTGGGAGACTGAAGAACGTGGTAGCTGCTGCAGCCATTGAAGGGGTGGCTGAGGCAAGGGCCAGGATATTTGGTCATGTGCTTAATCCAACCGGGCAGAGATCATCCCACAAGGTTTTACGCAAGAAGCTCATCGGTGAGAAGGTGTCACAATGGTACCCACATGATATCATGAAAGATGATCCTCTTGTGATGGCACGTCAAGAGCAAGAGCGCCTGAGCAAGCTTGAAATGCTTAAACGTCGTGGAAAGGGACCTCCTAAGAAGGGTCAAGGCAAGCAGGCTAAAAAGCGCAACAAATAGAGATGATACTTTCACCGGCTTGCAAATGGTATCAGCAGCTTCGTGCTGTTGCTATACGTTACTCCTTGCAATTTGATTGCCTTTTTGCCACTGATCTCATAGGATTTCTTTCTGCAACTCAAGCATCTACTTTCAATAGTCTTTGTTTTCATGCTTGTTTCTGACTTTTAATATTGCTGATACACATTTGTTAGTATCAACTAAAGTGAATTTAGGGGTTGATTGGTTTGGAGGAACATTTGGGGTTTATTAGTTCAAATGAATAAAAGTTTACGATGACTTTTACAATCTAGAAACATTATAATATTTTCTTGGAGACTCCATGCATGCATAAAGTATTCGCAAATATAAAACATGTACACACAACGTATATATAAAGCATCAAGTCATCTTTACATATTGTAATATAAAATTTATCTTATTTTCATGATTACAAATTTCATATTTTACAAAGATTTTCACATATATATCCTTTGAATGATCTAATAATGTACACTAACAACATATATAACTTAAATTTTACATAGATCGTACATTAAACTCTTATCTACATGAAAGTGACAAAACAAAGGACAAGTTATATATTCAAGAATAACTCTCGATGACTCCACAAATACAAGAATTTAATCAACTCAGCATCCACCGCCGCCGCCGCATCCACCTCCTCCTCCTCCCCCACCGCATCCACCGCCTCCTCCACCACCACAACCGCCTCCACCGTCTCCTGCTTCACCACCACAACCGCCTCCTCTTCTATCACCCCGACGCCTCTTTTGTCCGTTAGAGGAGTCTCCACAAGCAAAAATGACCATAGAAATCATTAAAACAGACATAATAACCATTCCCATCATTATCATTAACCCCGAACCCTCAACCATTGAGCCACCATCTACCACACCATAGAATCGCGCCATTTTTTTTGGCTTAGAATTTAGAACTTATATATCAATTAAATTAATATCATGATCCAAGGAAACAATCTCTTATATAGGCTTTTGTGATGTTTGACTTGACTTTTCTTAATGTTCAACTTCAATGAAGTTGCATTACAGGAACGGCTCAACATAAAATTTATATGTATTTATTTAAAATATATTTTTCTTACTCTTCATATTTTTTTAATAAATGATTTCTTTGGAAAAAAAATTCAATTATTACTTTTAGGTAAGATTATTAATTCAACGTTGAAAAATATTTTTTTTATTAAGACAATCATTAAATAAATTATTAACATAATTCTATAAGTAATAAGTTGATAAACTTTAAATAAAGATGAGATCTTAGAACAATAGAATTGATTTAAGAAGTTGATAAGTTGGTCTCCACTTTAATATACTTGTCGTAATTCTTGAAAATTTAAGAAGATATAAGAAAAGAATTTGCAATTCACTTTGTACAACACTTTTCGACTATCGATTCATATTTTTGACAGAGTATTATTCTAACTTATCAAAAAATTGAATAAGAATAATACAAAATGAGTTAAAAAGAATAAAATAATATAAATATTAGTGGAGAGCACGTAAGAAGACAAAACAATATTTTCTTGATTTTTTCTATTTGAATGGGGTTAAAGAGAATAAAATAATATATTATTTTTTAAAAAAAAATACTTTTTATCATAAATAATTAAATTTTTAATTAAAAAATTACACATTATAATATATTTTTGATAAAAATTTAAGGCCACCCAAAATTGGGGGCCTAAGGCTTATACCTTATTTCTTATAACATAGAGCCGGCCTGAGTTGCAATTAAGTTGATAAAAAAGACGAAGATTTTGATTTGGTCAAAATTGTTTTTAAGTTACTTGAGCTAGGCTGCAACGTAGCTACTAATATATTCACGTCTTTCTTGAAATTTTCAGGAAGTTTCCGGATTTGCTGTGTTATATTGATATATTGAGGTGGAAAGATCGCACAGCTTGCTCATAGTAAAGGTCCCACTTGTATATCGTATTTGGCTGAGGGATATACGATCAATCTTTTCTTTCAGAATCGTGGTCAGAAGCAACAAGGCCGAAAGAAAAAAAATTATCACGGCCTTATTTCCCAAGCTCGGACTTGTTTTCTGGTATTATTGGAAAAATATTCCCGTCGATGGATGATTAAAAATCTGCTAGACTTTTCTCTTATATTGTGGTCCAGATTTATTATTTTATTACCCCACTAGCTGTGGGATCCATCCGAAACAATTAGTTAATAATAGCTACAAATCATTGCAGAAATGTCAAAGGCAGCAAATACATTCTTGCTGTAAATTGAATTGTCAACAAATGTTGACAAATGATTTTTGACTTGTTAATTGAAGGGCAAATTTTTCTCCTAAGAGCCCTCAGCTCATTTGTTAGATACGAATTGAAAGAAAGAAAAATATTTAGAGAGTTGTGAGGATTTCATAAATTATAAGAAAATAGTCTGTGAAGAAAAATAGAGTGTGAGCGATATTTTTTTTAGTAAGGTAGAGATCAAAAGAGTGTTATTCCTTTTGAGTGTATGGTAATCCTTTTTTTGAGTATTGTACTCGTTACTACTCAGTGTAAAATTTCTTATTATAGTGATATCAGTTGCTTCTTTTGGCCAGTGGTTTTTTCCTTATTTAAAAGAGTTTCCATGTAAAATTTTTGGTGTAATTATTTTCCCATTTTATTTCATCATTTTGACCATATATATTTTTATGTTACTCCACGTTTTTCCAACACTAGACATTGTATAAGAAATCAGAGACTTCAAATAAATCAACATATACCATCAAATTTCAGGTGAAGTTTGAAGAGAGACTAAAGTGTGTGCATATCTTATTTCTAAATTGTGATTCGTGAAGGTAAAAACTACTTGTTTTAATAAGTTTTCCACTATATTTCTACACTCATCGAAAATGTTGGATTCATATGAAATAAAAACTTAATTATATTTTCATCCGTCACATGTTACAATCGATTATTTACGTAAAAATTAAAGCGTAAATGAACGAGTCTAACTTTATTAAGTACTAAAAACTTTCAGACTCCATATGCAAAGTTAATATTCGCAAAGATTAAGTGATTGCATATATATGTACACATTACTTGGACTCAGACAATTGAGACTTGCTCTAATGATTAAACACCTTCACCACCAAACCAATCATAGTTCCAGTCATGCTGACGAGTAAGTGAGAACACTACTATAGATCCTTCTGAAGAAATGAATTCTTTTTTCACTTAAACTCGAATTTACATAAATCAAAAAAAAAAAAAAAGCATATCCAAGACCAAGTTATTAACTCCACATCAACAAGACGAATTTAATCACAACCACCACCGCAACCTGTTCCACCGCCTCCTCCACTTCCACGATAGTACCAATCATCGTCCTTCTCGCCATTAGAGGAGTCTCCACAAGCAAAAATGACCATAGAAATCATTAAACCAGACATAATAATCATTCCCACCATTATCATTAAGCCTGATCCTTCAAGTGTTGTGCTAACATTTGATCCCACACCATAGAATCGTGCCATATATATTTATGTTTCGACTTTATGTAATTATCTGCAGAAATAGTCATATGCTTCTAATTAATCTGATCATAATTAATCCAAGGAAACAATCTCTTAACAAGTTGATATATATAGGCATAGTTGTCATGATGTTTGGCTTTTCGTGTGAGTTGACCATTTGATATATTTCGTTTAGGTACCCTTGATTAATTTTGTTATTCTAATAAAGTAGAAACTAAAGTAAAGTTCTATGAAGTTTCAATTTTTCAATATATTATCCAGGAGGGCTATTTTGATTTGGTCATTAATGTTTAAACAACTTAATTTTCAAATCTGTTTACTGGTATTATCGAGAATTAGTCCAATCGATGATCCTAACAAGTGATATTCCACATTAATTATGTTATCCCCATCCTCCAACACACCTGAATCCCTTATTTTCAATGCCACCCCCTAGCACCCATCTCCTACTCCACTTCTTATAGTATTTGTCTTAATTATATATAAATGCTTTCGAAATAATATTTTTTATTTACGTTCAAAACACAAAAAAATAAATAAGAAATCTACTTATTTCCCTATACAACAGTTTCCATCGTACCGACACGCCCTTAAATAACTTGTTTTCTCTTTCCCATTTTTAATCTTTGTAATTAATGTGATAGATGCAATTGATGCATGTAGCCAAGATAAAAAAAAAAGGTGAACGGAGAGATTGATACGTTTATAGGCAGCGAAGAGATGGAAAATGAACAAAAATTTTGACAAAAAATTGGTGCATAATTAAAATGAAAGAAGTGGAAATTATCTTAAGCAAGCAATTTTAAAGAGTAATTAATTTATGTATACACTATTTATCAAATTAAAAGACAGAGAATATGATATTGGACACCATACATACAAATTGAACGAGTCTCAACTTTATTAACTCCAAAGTTTAATAAGAACTTTTACAATCTAGAGAAAGATCATTATGTTCTTGGAGACTCCATGCAGGCAAATTAGAGTTAATTTTTTTCAAATATTACTTGTAATCCACAACCACAAGAAATTAATCACCACAACGTAACCGCTAATTAATCTCATGATCCAAGGAAATTACAATCTCTTAAATAATTAACAAGTTTATATATAAATATAGTACTATAATAATATACAAAACGATAAAGCGGGACGAAACAGGGAGTAACCTATACATAATTAAGAAGAAAAACATCACTTTATAAGAACATTACATGTACACGTGATGTATACACAAAGCATCAAATCACCTTTATCTATTATAATACGTAATTTATTTTATTTTCAAAAGTACAAATTTAACATTTTACAATTTTTTTCATGTGTATATCCTTTGAGATAGTAACCTAATAATGTGAAAAGTTTATTTATACAAACAATATATATATATATATATATATATATATATATATAACACCTAAATTTTGTATATATTTCATGGACTCTAATCCACACAAGCCGAAAGATATGTTATATATCCAAGAATAAACTCTTTGACTCATCCACAAACGCAAGAATTAATTATTTAACTCCCACCACCGCCGCCGCCGCCGCCACCGCCACCGCCACAGCCTCCTCCGCCACCACCACCACCACAGCCTCCTCCTCCATCACCAGCACCACAGCCACCACCATAAAACCATCCACCGCCCCTCCGCTTCTTTTTTTCGTTAGAAGAGTCTCCACAAGCAAAAATGACCATAGAAATCATTAAAATTGAAATAACAACCATTCCCACCATTATCATCAGCCCTGAACCCTCGATTGGTGAGTCAGCACCTACCACACCGTAGAATCGCGCCATATTTTGTTTATACTTTAGTCAATTCTCTGCGAAAAATACAATATCATGACCTAGGCTATTTATAGCAAAAAAAGGGAGGGAGTTATAATAACAAAATAAGTTGTAATGCAAATGAACAGGGAAAAGTAAGGGGACAAATATTGGTGTGTAGGAAAGAAAATTGTGGAGAAAAGAAAGAAAAGCAAGGAGGAAAGGGACGTCCACAAAGTGTGGACATCCACTTTCACAATATGCTAAATTAATCTCATGATCCAAGGAAACAATCTCTTATATAGGCTTTTGTGATGTTTGGGTTGTAGACTTTTCGTAATGTTCAACTTCAACGAAGTTGCAATTAAGTTCATCATAAGAAAGACATCCTTTAATTTGGTCAAAATTGTTTAATTAAGTTGTTTGAGCAAGGCTTCAACGTGACTATCACTATAAGAAAATATGGAATTTATCGACAATTACTAATTAATTCATTTCTAAAATATTTCTAACTAATTTAAACTTTTTATAATCCATCATTAACTCATAATTAAATAAAATTAGCATGGTATTTTTTATTATTTAGCTATCAAATTTTATCCATCGGTAATATATTCACGTCTTTCTTGGAATTTTCAAACACTTTTGCTGGTATATTATTAAACAAATATTCCGACCCATGATCAAAAATCTCATAAGACTTTCTGTTAAACTGTGGTCCAGATTTATTAATTTATTACTCCACTATAATAAGAAATCAGAGACTCAAACCATAGAAAAAAAGTATGTGGCGCGTTGACTATTATACAGATATTTCCTCTATTTTTTTTATCGAATTTTAATTTGGCACACTTATTAAAAAAAAAAATTAGTATAGTAAATTTATCATTTTATTTCTATTAATTGATAAAGTTTTAAATATATTTATTCACTGCATTTTTCAAAGAAATGAGGTATAATAGAAAGAAAAAAATTATCCTTTCTTGATTTGTTAAAATTAATAAGTAAAAAGAAAAATCAAATTAAAAATATTTGACAAGTAAATAGGAACGGAGGGAATATATTTTTGTTGTTCCGACTAGACACTGTACATTTTCTTTCTCCTTACACTGTTGTCCAACTAGTGCTGGCAAACTTAATAAAGTATCAAAATATCTTATCCAATTCAAGGAAGTTGCACTTAATTTTGTCCATAATTAAGAGCAACTAATTATTTGGTTCCTTAACTCTTTAAACTTCTTTTTGGGAGCATACATTATGCATATTTTTAATTTAAAATTTTAATTTTATTTTATGTACCTGTTATTTAGGGATACATACAAAACTTATTCAAACTTGCTTCCTTGCTTTAATACGAAAAAAACTACATTCATATATTGGTACATGTAAGTCGGTACATTGCTTATGGAAAAAGGAACTTAAAATAAATACACTATGCTAGTTTATTTGTACTTTCCTTCCCTTAATATTTATCCTAAAAATATGTGGGGAAAATTAAGATGCAAAAGATAGGCACAGACTACCAAATAAAAGAAAATAGAATAGAGAGAAATCAATACTCCTTCCGTTCATTTTTACTTATTCACTATACTAAAAATAGATATCCAACAATATTTGTCTAATTTATGCAATTAAGAGATAATTTACATTTAGTTCCTAATTTACCCTTATCAATAATTAGTAGTCATTTTTCTATTACATTTTTCAAGACAATGTATTTATTATATTCAAAGGGTGATATGATAAAATTACCCTTTTATTTATAGTTTCTTAAAAATGTTGGATTCATATGAACCGATTACTTAATTATACTGTCCATCGGCAACCAATAACCAGGAATGGCTCAACATAAGTGGAGGCCTAAAGCGAAATCTGAGGCCTAAAATTTAAATAATTTTTATATGTATTTATTTAAAATATATTTTTCTTACACTTTTTAGATGAAGATTATTACTTCATATTTTTTTAATAAATGATTTCTTTGGGGAAAAAAATCAATTATTACTTTTAGGTAAGATTATTAATTCAACGTTAAAAAATATTTTTTTACTGAGACAATCATTAAATAAATTTTTAACATAATTCTATAAGTAATAAGTTGATTAACATAATTCTATAAATAATAAGTTGATAAACTTTAAATAAAGATAAGATCTTAACAATAGAATTGATTCAAGAAGTTGATAAGTTGGTCTCCACTTTAATATGCTTGTGGTAATCCTTGAAATTTAAGAAGATATAAGAAAAGAATTTGCAATTCACTTTGTACAACACTTTTCGACTATTGATTGATATTTTTGACAAGAGTATTATTCTAACTTATCAAAAAATTGAATAAGGATAATACAAAATGAGTTAAAAAGAATAAAATAATGTAAATATTAATGGAGAGTACTTAAGAAGACAACAATTTTTTCTTGATTTCTTCTATTTGAATGGGGGTTAAAGAGAATAAAATAATATATTATTTTTTAAAAAAAATATACTTTTTATTATAAATAATTAATTTTTTAGTTAAAAAATTACACATTATTGATATAAAATAAACTTAGTAAATTAAAAATAAAGGAGAAAGAAATAGTAAGAGAAAAAGAAAATTTTTAAGAGAATTCAGTGTAAAAACGCGTGAATGTACTGTTCATCTAGTGAAAATACTATTCCTCCACTGACTACATTTTCAATAATTATAATATATTTTTGATAAAAATTTGAGCCCCCCCAAAAAATTGAGGGCCTAAGACTTATGCCTTATTTCTTATAACATGAGCCAGCCCTGCCAATAACGATGGGATTATGTACAGATTAATAAAGAAAAAATTACGCGGTATGATAAACTTACTATTATAATACGTGTTTAAGGTATAATTTAAAATAATTATGATTCGCAGCAAATATATTTGCGCGATATGAGAAATCTCGCTGCCAGATATACAATATATATGTATATCAATTACCATTATACAATTTTTTAGATAAATATATATATATATATATACATACAATTCGACAAATATATATATAAAATTTGCCTCCCGCTCGCTCGCCTATTGCTCACATCTCTCCTCCCTCTCTCAATCTTGCTTGCTTCTCTCCTCCTTTTTCTCAATTTCGCTTGCCAGATATATAAATACACATGTATATCAGTATTTATATATTTCGTTATTTAAATAATTCGTCGATATTAAATAAACTACTCTCAACTTTATAATTAATAACAGTAAAGTTTTATTAAGAACTTTCACAAATCTAAAGATAATGGATTACATATATATGTAGTTATGTACACATTACCTGGACACAAGCCAAAAGAAAATCAATAAATATCCAAGAACAAGCTATTGACTCCACAGCAACAAGAGTTTAATCAACACCAACGCCACCACCACCGCCAGCACCACCACCACCACCATCACAACCACCACCACCACAACCACCACCGCAACCTGCTCCACCGCCTCCTCCACTTACATGATAGTACCCATCGTCGTCCTTTTCGCCATTAGAGGAGTGATCCCCACAAGCAAAAATAACCATAGAAATCATTAAAACAGACATAATAATCATTCCCACCATTATCATTAAGCCCGATCCTTCAAGTGTTGTGCTCACATCTAATCCCACACCATTGAATCGTGCCATCTATATTTATGTTTCGACTTTATGTAATTATCTGCAGAAATAGTTATATGCTTCTAATTAATCTGACCATATACAAGTTTATATATATAGGCCTATTGTCATGATGCTTTGCTTTTCGTCTGAGTGTACCATTTATTACTCCCTCCCTCCATCTAACCATACTTATTTACACAATTCTTAAAAAATTATAAATAAAAAAGTAATATTATCATATCACACTTTAAATATAATAAATATAATATCTTAAAAAATATAATAGGAAAATGACTATTAATTAATGATAAGGATAAATTAGAAACTAAGTGTAAATTATTTATTGATTTCATAAATTAGACAAATATTATTGGACATTTATTTTTAATATAGTGAACAAAGGGAGTATATAATGTACATCGTTTAGGTATACCCTTGATTAATCTAATTATTCTAATAATGTAGAAACTATCGTAAAGTTTAATGAAGTTTCAATTACATTTATATTATCTAAGAGGGCGACTTTGATTAGGTCGTTAATGTTTAAACATCTTGATTTTCAAACTTGTTTAATGGTATTATCAAGAATTAGCCCAATTGATGACCCTAACAATGGAGTGGATTTACTTCTTTTTTTAAAAATAATCTTAAAGATTATTAGAAAGGACGACAAGCATTTTGAGACAATGGAGTACTTTTATTCCATCAATAACTTTCTTTTTGAAGCTTTTTAATTACACTGTGTGATTTAAGCCACACCATTTTATGTTGAGACTTCCAGCGCTATCACCAATAACAACAATATACTTTGTGTGCCTCTACCAGTGTTTTTAATAAACCCTCAAATAAAAAATATAATTTTTAAGTTGAATTGCAAGAAAAGACTCCACTTGAACTACTAGACGATAAAGTCTTGTTCTGCCATCATAACCTACTAGACCATAAGGTCTTGCTCTCCCATCATAACTTTTATTTATTAATTAATATTGCAAGAAAATCAAAATATCAACAAATTGCCAGGAGTAGCTAGCTGCAAGAATAACCACTTTCTAGTTAAAAAAAAAGATTAGTAGCCTGTTTGGATTGACTTATTTTTAAGTAGCTTATAAGTTGAAAATCGCTTATACGTTTAAAAAGAAAAAGGTACATGCAGGCCAATTTTTTTTTTTTTGACTTATAAGTTATTTTCAATTTATAAACTGCTTAAAATAAATGACTTATTTTTAAGCAGCTTATAAGTTGAAAATTGCTTATACGTTTAAAAAGGAAAAAGTAGATGCAGGCCAACTTTTTTTTTTGACTTATAAGTTATTTTCAATTTATAAACTGCTTAAAATAAATTCATCCAAATAAACTCAACTATTTATCGGGGCTTATTTTAAACACAAAATGACTTTAAGTTGGCAAGTCAAACACTCCAAGAAAAGCTGTTTTAGCCTCTAGATATACATATTTTGTTTTCTATTTCTTTTTTGGCTAAACTACAAAATCAAAAACTTTCATTTAGATATACAAAGTCATCAATGAATTATCTAACTTTCATGATACATTGTCTATGTTTGCAGATGACAAAAACATTACATTCTGCTTTTCACAAGGAATTTTTTTTTCTTCCTACAAGTAATATATAACACAAAATTTTCTTCAGTATCCAGCCATTTTCTAGGCGAAAAAAATAAATCACCAGCTGCACACAAAACTGAGAAAACAACATATACTTCTCAACATCAACAGATGAATTGTTGTTAATATCTACAGCTCAGAGTGGCTAAAACTTGAAGAAATGGCTCTTTTTTAATATGCAACTCTAATTTGTATTATGGCCCTTCAGCTTTAGCAGGTCTTAATGATCTGAAACCACGACGGGTTACCTATTATGTTTTTTTGGGCTTGTCCTCTGCAAAACAATGATACAATATAGTGGATTAGAATCAAACCGACGTATTCAACAAAGCAACAGTTAATTAATCAACATCATGAAGTATCGAGCAAGTTGTAACTAACCATTATAAAGGTGCATATTGTACCCCGTATGGATGACACAAGGAAAAACAGAGAAAATGTTCAAGAAAAAAAGGGTTCGTATCCACTAGACATACATGAAAGATTTGGTTCATTTATTGTTCCATCTTAACATGTCGAAAAAAATGAGGAAAACAATGTGCTGCAAGTGGAATCCGACCATTACAAACTCTTGCCTGGATGCTATTTCTCACCTAGATTTCCTAATCAGCTCATTGTCTCAAGACAGGTACATCTTACTTCAATTCACTTAACGCTTCCTCATAATTATGGAGTTTTTTTGCTACTTATAAAGTTTGCATGCCATTCTCTGTGTGTGCGCGCCTAAATAAAAATCAGCAATGAATTCATAACTCCATAACAAGTGTTTGCCATATTCTGCTTTAATTCTTGCTTTCTGTATTTTGCGAAGTGTTTCAGTTTCCAAAAATTGTATATCCCAACTAAAATGTTTAACGCTTGACAAGACTAAAAATGGTTAACCAGTTATCTTATTTAACTGCAGAAGAAATGCTCAAGAACTGAACAATAGCAAAGCAGAAGAGAATAGAATAGAATAACAGTGACAATAACAGATATTATCAGTTAAAACAAACACCAAAAGAGTATATAAGTCAAAGATCATGAGCTTCCATATAGTAATTTCACGAACAGAATATAACTTACGTATAGCCTCTGGATCTATATGCACAAAGAAGCTTGCAGCGACAATCAAATAGCAGAGAAGGAGCATCAGTCCTTTAAAGTAATTGGAAGTTCCGTCCTGCAGAAAGAGGAAAGGTTAACAGGAAAAATAATGTTTAACAGCAGGAAGCCTTGGAAACTAAAATTCAATCATAATCCCAGGAGTGAAGCAAAGAACAAAGGATCGAGAAGGAGGAGGAAAAAGAGACATGACATTTCTTTAACTGGATCAAGCTCCTACTCAAGACTTGAAGAAATTTCAATTTTTTGAACAAATACATTGCCTTATATTGTAATTTTCAAGCAATTTGAATAGACGAGTAAGTTTTAAATTTACACCAACCTCAACCTCTAAATTAAAAGACGGCTTAGAAACCACCAAGACAAAAGTAATACCCCTCAGAGAAATGGGAAAAATGTAGAACCAGAAGACTTTGGAATTATCTAGTTTAAGAGCAGACCTGCAGCATGAATGCTACTACAAGGACACTCATGAAAAGTGTGGCCGTTTCAAACAACTGGAAATTCAAATCCATAGGACGACCCATAATCCATCCAACCACCACGCAAAAGGGGATCTGCATCAAAGTAAAGGTTTAAAGAGGAATAAACTCCCAGGGTTTATATAGATTACAATCAACGCCAACACACATTAACAAGTACAAATGTTGAATAGTTATAAAAGAAACTTCAAAGAAAATTAATCGATTATGAACAACAAAAGCAGGACGTGTAAGAAAGAGATATGTGCTTATGAACAGACTATTTAGGAAAGCTAGAAAGACAGACTGAGTTATAAGAATTTTCATACATATTTAATACATAGGAAAACTAGTAGGGTACTTTCAGGAAATGATGACCGCAATACGAGAACAAATTCAATGTATTATTTTACTTGGAAGTTGACATGGTTCCAAATGTATTTATCTTAAATGAAAAAGTGGCAAGCATGTAAGTTCTGTGTCATGACTTATGTAATACGAGGAAAATATTCAGTGGAAGTTACTATGTGATGATCCAGCAAGTAAAGCCGGATAAAATATGAGATTACACATCTACATTCAGTTACAGCTAATGCCTAATGGTAGAGTCTTCCTAAATGAGACGTTCAATCTGAACCTATTCAAGAGTAACTTACTTCTTAAAGTTTCTCTTTGGTGTAATTAACATGCGTTAACATTTTGAATTACCTACCCCAAACATGGCAATCTGCGTTGATGAGCCTATTGCCACTCCCAAAGAGATGTCCTGTAATGGCACCAGGTAAGTGAAGAAAAAGGATAGTAAACCATAGTTTTGATACACAGAAAAGATAGAAGAATTTACAAGCTTGTCTTTGACTGCAAACATGACAGCACCAGCATGTTCAGCTGCATTTCCAACAATCGGTAGCAGTATGACACTTATAAATGCCACTGGAATACTCATAGCAACTGATGCCCCCTGAAAACATAGTGTAATTTATTGGCAGATAAACTCAAAAAAGAATTATTTTTTAGTTTGTCTTAGGATACTTATATGTGTCAAAGATAGAGAACACAGACTAGAGATGATTCCCAAGTTATTGATAATTGGATGATTCTATTAATAGAATGCCAAAGTATGGAAATTGGAAAATGAGAATAAATAGCAGGACAAAGAAATTACCTCTATGGCATTAACCAGGTATTCTGACAAGACCGCGATCCATAGTGTCAAAATCGAAAGCCATATGATTGACCCCCATTTTGATATCTCAGGAGCTTCTTCCTCTTCTAGGCTCTCGTCATTCTCACCCTCTTCCTGAATTTTATTAAACTTTTAGGAAACCTGAAGCAAACTCAATGGAAGAGTAATGTAGCTAATAGACCTATTGATCAGCCTAGCCTGTGTGGGATAAAGGGTGGTTTGAAGAGGGAACTTAACAATTGTAGGACCTTTTGGTTTCCTCATTGATAGAATGTACAGAAGACTGCATAATATTCCAAATCATCATTCTACATGCAGATATGGATCTGAGTACGAGCCACTCAAGTGTTTAAGGCAAAAAAGATAAAATAAGAAGGAACCAAGTATCTGATTCTCCAAATTTAGTGGAAGCTTAGAAACAAAAAGAAGTTATCTCCTTGTAGGAAAGTGAGGAATATTCTAACTTCCAGATTAACATATGCAGTGGTTACTCTAATGGAAGTACAATCACAAAGTGAATCAGAAAATTCGACCGGAGAAGTACGGCTTAAGCAATTCGAATGACCAAAACTTTTTATCTTCCAGTTTCGACAAACAGTTCTGTATCTAGGGTCAGCAACATTTAACAATAAAAAAAGTGCGGAGAAAATAAAGGACCCCAACCTCAGCAATTGGCATGTAAAGACTATTCTGACTAGTCAGCTGATAAAACAGGTATGCACCGTATGCTACAAGCATTACGCAGCTGCTAAATCGGGAAAGTGCCAGCTCTGACTTCCCAAAATGCAACTCGGTGTGTGTAAAATGGAGGACAGCAGGGAACAGTAGGCCCATCACTGCCATCAAAAGCAACCCCGAATTCATCACTGCATTTCCCTGACAGCGAAGACTCTGAGAATGTCAGAACTTGCTATCATGATTGTGAGATACAATTTGAACTAAACTGATATTTATTTTCAGGTCATATAAATATGGTAGCATAATAACATAGTCTACCTTGTCAAAAAGCTGGTCCTTAGTGGAATGAACAATTCCACCAGCAAAAAATGCACATCCAAGCACTAGTAATGTATTAGACAGTATTGATCCTAATAATGACTGCTGAACCACACGAATCATTCCCCTTCTCAGTGCATACATTGATATTATTAGCTCTGTTGCGTTACCAAAAGTTGCGTTTAGAAGTCCTCCAACTGCAACATCACAATAGCAGATTTCTCAAAGTTGAAACAAGTGAATGCAAGTTAAGACTGAAAAAGTGATCATTATTCTAATGCAACACAATGTCCCATGATAAACAATCACATACAGAAGAAAAATGACCTTTGAGTCAAGTATATGAAAATTACATATGTACATTTATGATATGAAGCAACAACAAAGATTACCTGTTGGCCCTGTATAGAAAGCCAGCTGCCTACATAAATGGAAAACCAAAAAAAACATCAATTATGAAAAGTGTAAATACTATAAACAGCTTTTAAATAACATAAATCATCGCCTTCAGCTTGTTGTTCAAGTACAAAGTTCCACGTTATCAACTTAATAGAGACCATAATTTTAAAGCTATACAGTTTCCAAATTATCCATACAGCAAAACACGAGCATGAAAAAGTGTAACTGCATTCTAGCCCAAACTTCCATTTTACTGTCATTAGTAGACACTAATTCTGAAATGTTAAGTAAACAGTGACAAGTCCTTGCCAACAGCAAATGCATTCCCCTTGATCCTAAATGTTCGGCTCATACAAACTACGGTAGATACTGAGTGTAGAGAATTACTCTGTCGCCCAACCTAAACGCTCTGCAAGGGGTATGATTCCTAACAAGCTAAGAAAAAAGATCCATCCCTGAAAAAGTCATGACAGTAAAGAACAAGAGAAAAATAATGTGAGTAATTAAGCTCTTTTAAGAATATAAGATACCAGACTGGAGATAGTTTGCAACTTACGTGATGATCAGTCAACATATCAACAAGCATGGCTAAGGGACCACAAGGAATAAGTAGGTTTAACTTCTTGGAGAACAAAACTATGTGCATCTGCCTTAGTATATTATTCCACATACATTTACAACTGATATCATCTGTATCGGTGTTAAAAACGGATATCTGAGGAGTGGCATCCATAGAAAATGTCCTCCTATCATTATGCTTAGAGTCCACACGGTTCTCATCCTCAAGCTGAAGTACCGCTCTTCCTTCTAGTGAACCCATCTGTTTAGCCAGCATTCCTTCATTAGATAAGATAAAACAAGACCAAAAGCCTCTACGATAGTTTTGGTCACAATGCAGAATAAAATTCTAAAATAAACAGAACAATATAATGTTCTTTTCACAGGCATGACCACATGAGAAAAGTTCCTCAAATCGAGCCACACATCACCTTGTTCTACTTTCCACACAGACTTGATGCATTCAATAAATAACCTTAATTTTATTTATCAAAAGGAAAAGAAAAAGAAGGTAGTTAACAGCTAAGTTGCTCAGACTTTTTTCATCCGTGTCGACATGACATGGGTGTGGGTGTGCGATCCATACCCGATCTAGTCAACCAATTTTGGGTACTTTGACCAAACTCATCAGAGAAATTCCGGACATATTCAATTATTTCTTTAATCAAAACAAAATCTAAGGTGAAACTGAAAAAAATGGAATACCTTGTATATAGAAATTTCTATGTCACTCCTTTTCCCTTTATCTCCTTCCAGGATTCTCTTGTTGATCCATATTTCCTCCTCAAGTTCTCCAAGTAATATCTCATAATTTAGGTTTTATAACTACATTTTTAGCTGAATCCCCGCTCCCATATCCATACATGGATCCATATCCCTAAATCTTAAAATTTAGATCATGAAGAATCTGACCTCTAGATGCGCACCCGTATCGGACACCCGCACTCGAGTCCGAGCAACTTAGGTTAATAGAATGTTAATGAGTGATTAGGAAGGGGACACAACATAAAACCTTCCAGGTGCAATGGAAAACTGACAAGGAGTTTGATTTATTTCTATATGAAGAAGACCAAAATCAGTATTTAACCCTTGATCACCTCTCTTAGAAGTTTCAAAATTAAAGCTCCCTATCGACTTCGTGTGTGAATTTAATCAATCACTAATTTTGAAACAGAACAACAGAAACAACAACTACACCTAAGTCTCAGACAAGTTGGGAGTTATTTCGAAACAAAAATGATAAAGAAAATAAGTTTACAATTCAAGGATATGACGAAAAATAAGAAACATAAGATTCTTCAAAAACTCAAAACTAACTCACTCCCAACAATTTTTTCTTCATAATCATAAAATTTGCTAAATTAACATAACAATGACCATATATATATAAAAATAAAAAAAAGCCGGATGCACTAAGCTCCTTCTATGCGCCGCAAGGACCGGATTATACACAGAATTAGAGAAAAAGGAAAAACTCACTTCAAGATGGGACTTCCCCCCTGAAAATTGTGAATCTTTAGCCATCCACTAATGATTCTGCTCAGCTGAGAAAACAGAAAAATTTCCATCTCCAACCATTTGCATAGCTAGCTGCCAGTAAAAAATCAAACCCAAAGAAAAGAGTTTTAATTTTATTTTTCAATCAGTTAGTGAAATACCAAAGAGGAAAACAAAGATCAATAAATATCAAGAAAGGCTTATGGGACAAATTAATTTATCAAAAAAAGAATCTTTATTTATTACCTGATGAAGGTCAACAAGTTGTGCTAGAAAACCCAATTCGTGATACGCATGTTCTCTTTTGATTTATTGTCAAACAAAATTAAAGAATCTTCACAAGGGAATTAATTCTTTTTACTGCACCCAAAAGTTTTTTTCTTTGCAAAAATTTACACTTAATTTTTCTCTGTCTTTGTCAAAGATTGAAACTTTTTTTTCCTTCTTTGTCTTAGTTTCTTTATGTTGCTTTGGCGTAGTTTGCGGTACGAAATGGTGAGAAAAGGGGGGCGGTTGGTATAGTTGGTTATTGATGGATCAGAAATAACAAAGCATCATAACCTTTGGAAGATCAAACTCCAATGTCAACAGCTGGTACTAAACTGCCAAATCTTATTCGCGATTCAACTTGTTATACATATTTATCTATTGGCTATTTCATATTAATTTGGTACGTCTCATTAATATAAGAATTAAATAATTTTGTCTATTAAAATTTTATACATGACAGATGAAGGGTCATATCATGTCACTACCAATAATATTCTACACGAACTTGTTGTAAAAGCAAACACTTTTAATTTCCTTGTAGCTAATTGTTGCGGAAATTTACAAGGTAATTGAAAGCTGGCTTTGTAAAAGTTTTCAAGACTTTTGAGGAAAGGTATATATTCTCATAAAATTAGGCGTTTTTCTCTGGATTGATTTTTAATTTTTGTTATTTAGGGCATCTCCAATCCTTCGGTGGTAGCACCAAATTTGGTGCAAAGCAACTCCAATCCATTGTATTAAATTTTATACAAAAAAATTTTTTCTTTCTTTCTTTATTATTATATTATTATTATTTTTTTCATTTATATTTTCTTATTTCATAAAATAAAATTCTTTCTAAAAAACATTCACTATATATAATTTTCATATTGTTTCAAATTATAGTCGTTTAATATAAAATTATTTTATATCATAATTTTTTAAATAATATAAATTGCTAGCAAATATTACATATGATACATAATAATGGATAACACAAATAAAAGTGAAATCATTAACGAAATATAATTAAATAAACATTACACAATTGAAAATATTATTTTAAGTTCTACATGAATATTCAACTTTCAAGATCACTACGGTGCTCCCATAAATGCTCTAGTAATGCATTACGTAGTCCAAAATGAACTTCGTTGTCCTTAATTTTTTTATGTCGAGCAAAAATTTATTGAAATCGATAATTTTCATCTACTTTCACTTCTACCGTCGGAGTTGAACCATCTAACCAATCTTGAATTGCTGCATTAAGATCACGCTCATCCTCAATTATCATGTTGTGCATTATAATACATGAAGTTAATATATTCATCAATTTATATTTTTGCATATTTAATTTTTGTCAAGGTTAATTGTACTTATATATCCAATTCAAATTTATAGTAGAATTAACATAAATTTAATTTCAAAAAAATTCAAGTAAAGGAAAATAATATATAAAAAAATTAAAATTTAATCTAAAATTAATATTATAAAAATATTGCGTAAAACTAATAAAATATTTTAATTAAAACATACCAATTTATATAATATTTAATTAAAAGTATGGTATAAAAAAATAATAATAAAGGACAATTGGTGTAATGAATAGTGTAACACCATATTTGGTGCTATACTATTCACACACCAAATTTGGTACAAAATATGGCATGGATTGGAGCAGCTTTGCACCAAATATAACATTTGGTGCAAAATTTGGCATGGATTGGAGATGGCCTTAATAATTAAATTTATACCTAATAAAATATTTTTTTTAAAAATAAAATCATATTCGAACATAACTATGGGACCTATGAAAAAAGATATTATTTTTATGAGGAATGTAAATTAAAGACTACTGCAAAATAGAGACACATGTGCAATGACCCCATATATTCTTGCTTATTTTTTGTGGGTTGGCCCCGGAAGCTAGATTATTTATATGAGCTTGCTTTGAAGTTATTGTGAAAACTAAGTGAATGATCTCAATCATTCATTAATGAACTCAGAGAAAGAAAACTGAAACTCAGAGAGAAGGGAGAAAGGAAAACTCAGAAAGGAGAAGATAAATATTTTATTGATCTCAATCACAGAATGTACAGCTTGTTGATCTATATATAAACATACACTTGAACTCCTTCTAACTAATTCTAATTGACAGCTCATTATTGATAGTTGTGTAACTAACTATTTGAGTTAACTAACTGAATGCACACGCACAGCTCACACACTTTGAAATGTACAGCTAACTAACTATCTGACACATTGATAACTAACTAACAGAAACTGAGAAAATGGTTTAAACTCAGATTGTGCATTGTTGTTATATGCACATTGTAATACTCCCCCTCAAGTTGAAGGGTGCAAAATATTGAGCACACCAAGCTTGTTTAGTAAATGAGAATGCTGAGCATAACTTAGGCCCTTAGTCAACAAATCAGCCACTTGTTGTTGTGTGGGAACATAAACAGTCTGAATCAAACCATCTTTGATCTTGTCCCTTATAAAATGACAATCAATTTCTATGTGTTTTATCCTTTCATGGAACACAGGATTAGCTGCCAATTAAATTACAGACTTGCTATCACTCAACACTGTGATGGCCATCTGTACAGGCACATTGAGCTCACTGAACAGACCAAGTAACCAAGTTACTTCTACTACAGCTGAAGCCATGCTTCTATACTAAGCCTCAGCTGACAGCCTCAGCTGAACTTCTAGATAGAGTGTGTTGCTTCTTTGACTTCCATGAAACTAAAGGCTGTCCAAACTTCACTACATACCTTGTAACAGATCTTCGGATATTGGGACATGCAGCCCAATCTGAGTCACACCAACACATCAATGTAGTAGTAGGCTGAGCTTTTAACCAAATACCCTGGCCAATTGTCCCTTTCAAGTACCTCACTACTTTGGTAGCTGCCTCCCAATGAGACTTCTTGAGGTGTTGTATAAATTGACTAAGTATCTGAACTGCATAACTGATGTCGGGTCTGGTGATAGAGGCATACATCAGTTTGCCTACTATTCTTTAATATGCTGAGATGTCTGGTAAGATGTCATCTCCATGAACATCATTAGCTTGATCAACTTCTATTGAGGTCAGTCTCTGATTTGTCTCCAATGGAGTGGCTGCAAATTTTGCTCCACTTAGGCCTGTATCAGAAATAAGCTCCAGTATATACTTTCTTTGGTTCAGGATAATCCCAGCTTTGGATCTCAAAACTTCAATTCCCAGAAAATATATAAATTCTTCCAAGTCTTTGAGTTTAAACTGATGGTGTAACATCTCTCTTGCCATTTTAATCAGTGTCTTATTATCCCCAGTAATGAGTAAATCATCAACATAGATCAAAATGAGGATTATCCCCTCTAGCTTCTTCAAAATGAACGAGGAGTAATCATGGAAACTTTGAGTGAAGCCTGCTACCAATAGTGTATGGTAAGCTTAATATTCCATTGTCTAGAGGCTTGCTTAAGGTCATACAAGGACTTAAGCAACTTACATACTTTGTTGGAGCCCTGATTACTGAATCCTTCTGGCATTGTCATATAGACCTCTTCATCTAAATTACCTTGGAGGAAAGCATTGTACATATCCATTTGGTATAAACCCCATTCTCTTGATGCAGCTAAGAAAATAACACATCTGACTATGACCATTTTTGCAACAGGTGAAAAAGTGTCATGATAGTCTAACCCCTCTTGTTGACTGTAACCTTTGACAACCAGTTGTTCTTTGAATCTTTCTACCTCACCATTTGCTTGGTATTTGATCTTAAATACCCATTTTGAACCAATGGTGTATTTTTCTTGCGGCAAAACAACCACCATCCAGGTCTTGTTATCTTCAAGTGCCTTAATTTCCAGCTTCATAGCTTGGATCCATCTATCATCTTTAGCATCTTCTTTGAAGGTTTTTGTGTTCACCAATGCAGAAAACTTTGCCAAATAACTGTGGTAATGTGAAGTAATGTGATTGTATGAAAGATAATTGGCTAATGGATATTTGCTACCTTGACCTTTTTTAGAATACACCTTTCATCCATATAGGTGGTCTAGTAAGTCTGGAAGTTTTCTAGATGAGGCCTCAGGTGGTGGTCTGTCAACACTAGAATGAACTGTTTCAACCTCCTCACTACTAGGATGTACAGCAACATGTAGAGTCATTTTTGATAATGATTCTGGTGGAGTCTCACCAACTGCACTATCCCGAGGTGAAATTACAGGAAGTGATATATGTAGAGGCTCAAGTTCATCATAACAACCAGTATTCAAGTCAACTTGTGGCTCTTGATCTGTCTATGAATATGCAAATAAAAAAATATGTTCTTGGAAGCTAACATCTCTATTAATGAAAAATCTTTTGGTCTCCATATCCATCAATAGATTGCCTTTCTGTATGGTGGAATAACCCATCAAAATAGCAGGTTTGGCTCTTTCAGAGAACTTATCACCTCTAGGGAGCACTGAAGCATAACAAAAGCATCCAATTACTCTCAAGTAACTTAGATTTGGGAACTTGGAGAATAACATTTCATAGGGACTCTTCCCATGAATTGCTGAGGAAGGTAATTTATTCATCAAGTAAACTGCAGCATTGATATAAATACCCCAATATCTGATAGGCATGGAAGCTTGAAATCTGATGACTCTAGCTATATTTAGGATTTGTCTATGTTTCCTCTTCACTACACCATTCTGTTGTGGTGTATGAGAACAATTACTCTGATGTATTATGCCTAAGGATAAAAATAATTCTTTGCACTGAGAATTAAAAAACTCTGACCCATTATCCGATCTTACAGTTTTTATGGTGAGACCAAATTGTGTCTTAATCATTAGGAAGAAGGTTTTGAGTGCTACAATAATTTCAGATTTAAGCTGTAGTAAATGCACCAAAGTATATTTGCTATAATCATCTATAATTGTCAAGAAATAGTATTTATTATCAAAGGTAGAAGTTTTATATGGTCCCTAAAGATCCATATATACAATATCAAAGGACATAGATGCTCTAGATTCACTAGTAGGAAATGGTAGTCTAGCTTGTTTAGCTAATGGGCAAATTGAACAACTGTTTAGGGACTCTACATTTTTGCTACTATGCGACAAATGTAAACATTTCAAGGCACAAGATGAAGGATGGCCTAGCCTTCTGTGCCATAAATCACAATCCTGCATGGAACTCCAGCAGCTATTTTCTGATGGTTCTGAACTTTACCTCATTTCCTTATTCTACATTCATTTGTGAGGATGTATAAACTTCCTTCTTCTTTATCAATTCCCTTCACCATGCCACTGTAAAGATCCTGAAATACACATAAATCAAGATAAAATAAAATAAAATAAGATAACTGTCTTGTGATTTTGGAGACTGACAACAGGTTGAGTTTGAAGTCTGGAACAAACAACACTTCTTTCACAGTTTTATTGTCAAACAAACATGCATCTCCAATGTGAGATATCTCAACTTTATCTCATATTAGTAAATTCACCTGATCTCTTTAGGACTTATCGATACACTTATTGTTTGTCAACAAGTTTCTATCTGGTGTTATATGATGAGATGCACCAGATTCTACTATTCAATTCTCTGAAAAAATATTGAATGATAAACAAGTAGCCATACATGTCATATTGACCTGTTTCATCTCCTTAGTATCTTTATTCAACAAGTCCATTATCTGCTTATATTCTCTATCAGTGAATCGATGTGCTTTGGCAACAAAGGCATTGTTCACTTCATGACTTGTTGAGGCTATCTGACTCTGATCCAATTAATCTCTAACAGTGTTGTTAGCTAAGTGTTGTCCATTGTGAGAATTATTACCTCCAAGATTACCAATACTTTGATTGTTATGCCCTCCAAATGCAAGAAATCCAGATTGATTCTTAAAGTTATTATTATTATAATCAGACTTCTTTCTATGTTTCCAATCAACAGGGTATCCAATTAGTTTGTAACAATTCTACTTAGTGTGACTAGTAAAGTTACAGTACTCACATTTTCTGCCTTTATAGTTTTGATTTCCAGAACTATACCCTTGACTTTTGTGAACTTGTATGGCAATAGGATCAGATTTTTCACTCACAGTAACTACACAAGATGAATGTTGGATTTCATCTTCTATTATCATAGCATATACTTGATTTATAGTTGGAGTGATGTCTTTCAATAAGATCTGCTTACATAATTACTCATATGATTCGTTTAGCCCACTCAGAAACTGAATTAACCTCAACTGATACAGATGATCTAAATACTATTTAGATTTAGGACACGCACAACTTGGTGAAGGTACTAAAGCATCAAATTCTCCCACAAATTCTTCAATTTAGTGAAATAAGTCAAAACAGAATCAGTACCTTGTGAAAGTGTGTTTTTCTTCCTATGCAGCTGATAGATCCTCATTCGATTCACTTTGTCAAAGCGCTCCTTTAAATCTTCCCAAACTATGTAAGCACTTGTGGAATATACAATTCCACTTAGAAGTTCTTCACTAACTGTACTCATTAGCCATGATAGAACAATGGCATTACAAGTCTTCCATTGTTCATGTAATTCATCATTATACAAGTTTTTGCTACATGCTCCAGTCACAAAGCCATACTTTCTTTTCCTCAAAAATGAAATTCTCATAGATCTACTCCATATTCCATAATTCTCAGATCCCTTCAGCTTGATAGGAATCAACATAGCTCATGATGCATCTGATGGTCCTATGTAAAGATGATCATTCTGATCTATTTTGAAAGTAGTCATTGTTGTCTTCTTCAACTCAAGTTTTCTTCTCTATTACCATCTAAGCTTGCTTTGATACCATGTGAAAACTAAGTGAATGATCTCAATCATCCATTAATGAATCAAAGAAAGAAAATTGAAACTCAGAGAGAAGGGAGAAAGAAAAACTCAGAAAGGAGAAAAGAAATGGTTTATTGATCTCAATCATAGAATGTACAGCTTGTTGATATATATATACATATACACTTGAACTTCTTCTAACTAATTCTAATTGACAGCTCATTATTGATAGTTATGTAACTAACTATTTAATTTAACTAACTGGATGCACACGCACATCTCACACACTTTGAAATGTACAGCTAACTAACTATCTGACACATTGATAACTAACTAACAGAAACTGAGAAAATGGTTTAAACTCAGATTGTGCATTGTTGTTATATGCACATTGCAATAGTTATCTTCACACATATTTAAAAGAGTCGACATAAATAAAATTAAAGATATTGATGTCTTGGTTATAAGCTTGAAAATTACATTAAGTAGAATTTTACAAGCGAGCTAAAAGTAGTCACCTCGTATCATTTTGAAGTAATTTCACTCCCTAGTCTATTTGTACGATGTTATTTAAAACGCAATTACATTTTAAAAAAAAAATATAATTGTAGTTTGTTAAGAGCTTTTAATATTAAAATCATTGTTATTACAATTTTGAAGAAGTGAATCTTAAATTTTAAATATGAAAATTGAGTATAAGTTAAGGAGTGAAGATTGCTTCAGAAAAGTAGTTTCAATTTTTGGCATACATTTTGGAACTTCAAACATTGGGTCTTGACAAACCAAACTATAGTCACGATTGTTCGAAAATTTGGCCTTGACAAGTCAAACATGATATATGAATATTTACTACTTTGATCTCGTATTTCTAAAGTTAGTTCCGGATTAAATTTAGAAAAATTTTCATAAACAACAAATATTAGGCCTTAAATAGGATCCTTTAGCTACAGTTTCACGAATTATAATTTTCAGCTACACTTTGATTTGCTATGCATTGTATCATTGTATTTTTTTGCGGGTTCGAAGGAAAAAAATACAAATACAAACTAACTAATTGCTTGAAAAAGGGAACAAACCTTTTCTATTATAGTAAATTAGCTAAAATCACTCCCTAAAAATCTTTCTGTTTCAAATTGGACTCTTAAGTAGCTGTTACAAAATCGAATACAAAATTGAAGATCCAATCAAATTCGACTATAAAATGCAAAATCAATAAAATTTATTATGTTCTTCATCAATTATGTCATACTCATTTAAATTTGAATACAAAAAATATTGTATTTGTATTGAGTTGACAATAACCATTGTATTATATTTTTATTCAATTATATCTGATTTGTATCATTGATAATAATTATTGTATTTATATTAAATTAATTACATCAGATTTGTATTCATTTTTTTGACAGTAATCATTATATTTGTTTATAAGTTGACAACAACTATTATATTTGTATATAAGTTGACAAAAACTAATTGTATTTGTATTTAGTTATATCATATTTGTATCTGTGATAGTATTCATCTTTTTCACAATAGTCATTATATTGTATTCACTAGACAATAACCATTGTATTTGTATTTAATTAACAATAGTCATTGTATTTATATTCAGATGTATTGGATCTGTAACTATACTTGTATCAATTATAAAAACAAATGATACAATCAACTACAAATATAAATACAAAAGAATGAAAACACACAAATGATGGTGCGTATACAAATACAAAAATGTATATGGATTGGAAAAAAAATACAAATCCAACCCTAAAAATTTGAGAAATTATCTCAAAAAAGAAGAAGATAATTCTACTTAAATTGACGGAATAATCTGAAAAATAAAGATACATAAAAGATCAAAAATATACAAAATAAAACTAAAAATTACGAAAAAATCTGAAAAAATACATAGTTACCTGCTTCAACGAGACTCTGATCGAAGATCTTTTGGAGGATTTTCCGTTTTGAGAAGAAAAAGGAGAAAATATCTATAATGGAAGAAAATCGGGTGGAATATGGAGAGACACGGATGAATCAAAAAAGAGAGGGCGGATTTGAGGAGAGAGGGTGTAGGAATATGGAGAGACACAGATGAATTAGAAGAGAGAGAGAGAGTGGGGTTGAGAAGAGAGAGTGTAGTTGATGGGGAGAGAAAATAGAATGTATTTTAGGATTGTAATTAAAACCAAATATTTTGCTATAAAAATAAGGGAAAATTACACCTAATAGACCAATTGTGAAACTATTTATCCAAATTGAACTCAGTTCAAACTATTTACCCTTAATAGACTCATGACCCAAAATATTTATCCTCTTACCTCACTTTTTTTCATTTGATTTCGCGCATGACGTTATACTGACATCAGCATATTCCACCCGATGGTATCAAATAGTTTCGCTGAAGCAATATCTCTTCCTTCTTGATACCATTAGAGTATATATATACTCTCATGGTATCAAACGTGTATTTATATCAGTGTCCCTTCCTTTGTTCCTCTTTGATACCATTAGAATATATTATACTTTGATGGTATCAAGCAATTTATCAAACAATTTCTTCTTAATACCATCAAAGTATATTTATACTCCAATGGTATCAAGAAGGAAGAAACAGTGCTTCAGCGAAACTAATATACTCTGATGGTATCAAATACGCGAAATAGTTAAAAATAAGGGATATGAAAGTAATGAAATATTCAAAGATAAATAGTTTCTTTTTTGGGGTATAACAATAATTATCCCTAAAAACAACATATAGTTTTGTTTGCAATATTTTAAAACTATAATTATTATACATAAATAAGTTTGATAATTTTATCTAGTTCCATAATTTTTCCTTAAATTTATATACTGCAATTATGATTTAAATGGTAATCCCAAAATTTTAAGGAAAAATTACTTGATTGAGTGCTTTTTAAAAATTAATTACTGATTTTAACAATATTTTTTATTTATTACCATTTATAGCAATATATAGCAATATTATGATAAATCTACACTTGTATTAAAAGTGAATTATGCATACAATATAAATGTATTATAAGTGTTTTAAAATATATATTATGTTTGTGTAGTAAGAAACTAACATAATGTATTATAAGTCTATTAAAATATGTGATAAATGTATTATCCATCTATAAAACTTGTATTATATATGTTTTATAAATAGTTCTCTGCAATATGTATTAAAACTGTATTATAAATGTATTATGAGTGTTCAGTAAAATTATTTTTTTATTGCTATAAATGGTAAATATTTTCTTAATATTGTATATTTATGTAAGTTAAATTACTTGATTGAGTGCTTTTTAAAAATTAATTACTGATTTTAGCGATATTTTTTATTTATTACCATTTATAGCAATATATAGCAATACTATGATAAATCTACACTTGTATTAAAAGTGAATTATGCATACAATATAAATATATTATAAGTGTTTTAAAATATATATTATGTTTGTGTAGTAAAAACTAACATAATGTATTATAAATTTATTAAAGTATGTGATAAATATATTATCCATCTATAAAACTTGTATTATATATGTTTTATAAATAGTTTTCTACAATATGTATTAAAACTGTATTATAAATATATTATAAGTGTTCAGTAATTTTTTTTTTTATTGCTATATATTTATGTAAGTTTCTGCGTCCACTTTGCTCATTTTTGTACGTGATTGGGGTCTCACGGCCCAAAGGTACCAAAAGGATACCGAATTTTGGCCCAAACCTCAGCCCGCCAAGATTAGTTTGACTTGAACTCAGTTAATGGCATTTTAAGCCCATTTGAATTGAACGATCTGCAGTCACAGTCGGTTCGACTAACTCCTCACGGTGGTTCTCCTCCGGTGATACCACCGGTAAGTTCTCTTCACTCTCTCTATCCGACTTTCTCTCTCTTAGTGATTATTTCTACATCGCTGAGAAAAAAGCCTAATTTGCGACACTTTTTACTGGTAGATTACAATGTAGGTTATTTCAATCTGTTCGTGCATGAAAAGAGCCTTAATTCGAATATTTGTTAATTTTTTCTGAATTATCCTAAAAAATGGAAATTGTTGATATTTTCTGTAGTAAAAACTAATAATAGTCTTATTGTTGATGCTTGGATTGAAGCATAGTTGATTGAACGATTGAACATATTTCAATCTTTTACTGTTTAAGTGTAATTGTTGAAATAAATTATTTTAAATTCAACCGTAAATTGATCGTCACTTGAGATTCAGCACTACTTTGCTACTCTGTCTGTCTGGTTTTCATGGTCTTAGTTTGACCCTGCACTATTATTAAGAACACAGCTGAAAATATGATTTTTTTAATACTCCTAATTATGAAGAAAATAGGTTTCATATTGGATTTTGAGCTTCTGAAGAATTTAATGAAAAACTGCATTACAAGGAGTAAAAAGAGAGATGTACTTTCTTCTATTCTTGTACTTGAAGAGAATTATACCATTTCATAATCTTTTATGGTACATAAAAAGTAATACAATGATAATAACTATGCCTCAAGCCCATACTAGTTTCCATCAAAAGTTGACTAGTTTTAAGCTGGTCGCCAAACTATCTAAAACGCACTTTTTATACTGAACCGGAAATATGAGCCTACATAGGATACAAAGGTTACACAAGTAGAGTTCCCCATTAGAAAACAAATAGAAAGGGAAAAAAAACCCAGTCTCTAATTTCATCTACTATTGGTCATTATTCATAAGAGAGTGAGCTATACTAAGTTAATTAATGACTATTTTGTCAACACTTATCTATTTGTTTATGCTGTATCTGATGTTAATCTTGGAACTCTTAGAAGAGAGAAAGATGATCTGTACTGTAACTTACGGAGTTTTTCTATGTCTATGATTGAAGCCAACCTTAATTTGAAGAGAGCTCTGGTTGGATGGTTGATTCATCAGTAGCTATTGAGAATCATCTATTAAGTAAATAATAGAAACATCAACAAGGAGCTGTGTCTTGGATGATACTATGGGTTAATTCCTACGGAAACATTGAAGGGATAGAAAGAAAATAGTGTTGAAACAAATGAGCCCGTCGGAGAAAGAAATTTGTATAAAATGTGATAAAGGTGGAGAAGTGTTGGTTTGTGCTGATAGTTGTTGTCCTATAGCAGTTCATGTAAGGTGCATGGGTTGTCCAGCTAGATTTGATGATTTAGGAAAATTCTATTGCCCCTATTGTCTGTATAGGCAATCAATTGCAAAATTTCATCAAGCAAAGGAGCATGTTTTGTCAAAAAAACAAGCTCTGCATAATTTCATAGATAAGGAAATGATAGACAACGTCAGAGAGGTGCCATTAATAGTAAGCAAATCAACACGTGAAAGGGCTGATGAGCCATTACCAGAAAAGAACAGTGATGTTCCAGAAAGCAATTGTGATCAACAAATGATGGTTGGGCAGCAAATACATTCAGGCCCAGGTGTTAAGAGTGGTAGTAAACCTAGTGTTCGTACATCTTCTAAAGCAACATCATTGGATTTTGGAGTTTTAGAAGCTGGAAACGGCGTTCAGGTAAATGATCTACAAGAAGTTGGTGAACACCAACTAGAGAAAAGTGTTGAAGATCACCACCAATATGGCCACTTAAGTAACTCTTCTGTTGCTGAAGAGGAAAACATGGGGAATGAACTAGTTCTGGCAGAAACGAAAAGATTCTCCGCTGAAATTGCAGGAGAACAGATGATAGAGGTTGATCAAACTACTGCAACTGTCATGGACACAGATCCTTCGTTGCAGCAGCAGTTGCATGGTAAAAGAAGAGCTGAAACTGGGGATTTGACATGTGGAAAATCCAAGCGTGTTTCAACACAAGGTAAGTGTGGTAAACAGGTTAACAAAGTTAAAGATGTGCATATGCTGACTGACTCTCCAAGAAGGTTAACTAGGTCATCAGCTTCTTTACTTGAGAATGGTAATGCAGCGGGCAAGTTTGTGCAAGTTAAACAGCCTTCCATGTAAGTGATCACTTCAATGAATTTCTTTGAAGTTTGAGCACATTATCCCCTTCATTCTTCAACAACTAATGATTTCAACTTTACTTTCTGCTGCAGGCCAGATATCCTTCCAAATGTGAAACGCAGAAGAGTATTATGGCGTCGTGAAGAAGAAGAGATGATTGAGGTACATTTCCCGGAATCTCTACTGTGTAGGTTTGTTTCAGTAGCGTGAGCCAAGGATACATAGTAAGTCCTTACATTGGAAGATCTGACATCTATATTTTTATACTTACTAGTTAGACTTGATTAATAGTGATTTGGTAGTTGGGTTAAGTTCATAGACTGAACTTTGATAATGCTATCGTCATACCACCAATTCTTCTTATTCATCTTTCTTTTTAGTTTTAGTTTTTGCAAATTCACTTCCATCCCCTTGATGCAACTTAACTTTTTTAAGGTTCTTTATGCATAAAAAGTCATATGTTTTGTGCAGCATTGACATCTTACAGACTTTGCAATTGATTTGGCTTGTTGTGTGTGAGGTGTTAACAACTGACTTTCTTATAATTGCTTCAATGGCACGTAATGACTTAATTTTATGCTCTTTGGTCTCTCTTTTCCTGTAAACTTCTGCTCAAATGAGGGTGCATAAAATACTTATGGGAAAGTAATGGAGAAAGAATAAGCAAACTTTAGATATGTGGCTTCTTGTGTATTACAAAAATAACCCATATCCCAAGCTGGTTTACCGCCACCTTTAAAACTAAAAGAAGAAAAAAGGGATATTACAAACTGCAAAGTGATGGCAGTCAATAGGACAGGCTAAAATGAAGATATTTGTGTTGATAATTCCTCCTTGCCCCTCTGTTAAGGAAACCTTGTATCATCAAATTCCGCACTTCCCAAACTTCCTTGTGTTTTTTTGGTTGGGGATAAGGAAATTTCCCGTTGTTTATGCCTGCATTGCGAAAAAATGTGCTGCACTTGTATAGTTGGTATAGAGAGGAGAATAAAAGTCTGCTTATAACAATGGAAATAAAAATCCCTCAGTAGTAACCTCTCTCTCGTATCACAGATGATAATTATGTATTTGGACTAATATTTTAAAGAACAGCTCCATTGAGACGGATAATCCGTTATCACATGCTTGCTTTGAAATTTACAAAGTAATGAGACAACATTGATGCAACTGTAAATGCATATAGTGCGGTGGTTCATATTGGTCATATCAATTGGCATCATCACTGGAGAATTTTGAGTGATTCATGAAGCTCAAAAGGCTCTTGTGATGCACTGAATGGTGGCAATATAAGTCTCATAAGCCTAAATACTAGATTGGTTGAGGCAACCCCAATGATTTTTCTTTGTGGATAGTGTCAGCGAAAAAGGGATTTGTCACTGTTGTTTGCAGTTATCTGATTCATTTGCTGATATGTCTGAGTACCTGACTTCATTATGCATGTTGTGGCTGCAGGAAGGAGTTCAAAAGTTCTCACCCAAAGTAAACAAAAACATCCCGTGGAGGAAAATTCTAGAATTTGGCCATCATGTGTTTGATCGTACTCGCACTCCAACTGATCTCAAAGACAAATGGAAACAAATCTGCTCTAAATATGGTGGTCGAGTTTGACCAGGAGTTTTTTGCTGAACTTATGAAATGTTGGAAGTGGTTTGTAATATCCAGATTCAAAAGTGTGTGATAAAAGTACCTTTCCTTTTCTCTCTTTGTGGATAGCTTCTTCATCGAGCAAGCAGGTCAGTTTTGAGGGGTAAAAGGTTAGAATTAGTTGTAGCTTCTTATTTGTTAAGATGAACATCATGTTGTAATGGGGTTTACCAATGTGTTTTTTGGTTGATCGTTGCAGGTAACATGTAAATTTCCTTATAAATCTTAGCTTAATGTACATTATACTTGTTAAAGAATGTCCAACCCCAATACCAAAATGGGTTATTTGGGTTTAGCAAAAGCTATTCGGTTTAGCCGAATCTTACCAGATACTATACCCCCAACCCCCATTCCCGTTCCTTGTGTGTGATAGTCCTGATTCAACTAAGCTTTGTAGGGAGACTCTAGGCTTATTTAGTTGTTTTAGTATAATTGACCATATAAGTTTTAAAATTAACTATGTTAAGGCTATTTTTTTGTTAATGTCCATTACATGGGGGTATCGGGAAAGGGGTACGGGTATTGTGTGGGAAATTCCCATTGATACCATATATGTCCATGCAATTTGGAGTTTAAAATTGAAGTTTTGATTTGAAATTACTGTTCATTTATGATATTTGAGTACAATTTTAGTTTCTTTGATTTCAAATTTCACATTCTACTAAATATAGGGTTTCAATTTTCTAAACTTGTGGCTTGCAAAATTAGGTCATAGATAAGAGTACTTTGATTCACAAACTTTTATCAAGTGAGCGAGGCAAAAATTAAAGACCACTCCAAAATAAGGGCAATTCGTGCTAATACTTGTTGATAGACAACAAAGCAACTTTACAATTGAACTCCAATTAATTGTGTATGAATACATAAACATTTTGAGTAAATAATTTTTTACGTAGAAAGTGGTGAGGATGACTACCATTGACCTCTTTAACGATAATTCTCTACTCTCATTTTATTCAATTAAACAAAATTCAAATTTTGTTTGTTACTTTATTTGATTAATTAAAAAGATGGAAAAAAAAAGTAAATTTTAAAAACCCTTTATATGATAGGCTAAAAAAATCCTATTCCATGTAGGAATAAATAAGCAACTCGTTTTCCCAATTCCAACCAAAACTGGGTTTCGTTAATTAACTCCTATTCCATTTCGGATTTGGTTAAAAACTCTACTTTCTTCTTCCCTTAAGACTCCTTTCATTATTTTTCCATCCTCAAGAATTGTAAAATCACTCTTCTAAACAAATCTTGGTATAGAATGTCTCTGTTTCAAAATTTAGCTATTTGTGCTGATTACTTTGGTGACGGGCTGCCATTGCCTCTCCCAGCTGTTAAGATAATGGAACAGAAGAAGGAGAAGAACAATGCGGATTCAACAGATACAGAAACTGCTGCTAAAATCATCTACAAGGACGATACCAAGAACAGAGCACTTACGATTACTCCATCCTTTGATGGCTTATTTGATTTTGAGACAATGGAACAGAAGAAGGAGAAGAAAAACGCGGATTCCACAGATACGAAAACTGCCAAGACTTTGAATATTGAGGCAGCAATAGATAATGTAGTAGTTGGTGAAAGCAAGCAGAACAGTAGCAAGAATAGAGCACTCGCTATCGCTCCAGCTTTTGATGGCTTATCTCCTTTTGAGATGTTTGTTTCTCGTTGATCATGTTTCTTGCTAAATTTAAAGAAACAATCTTCTTTTCTTTATTTTTTCATCTTCTATATATAGCAATAATTTTATCTTCAACATGCATAAACTTGAATTTGGTAGCTGTTTTTAGGAGCTTTCAAATGTTTTTCTTCGCCTTATTTTATGTTTAATATTTATGTATTGTCTTCAAAGTCAAATTCTGCAATACTTCTACAAAACACAAGTAAACAACTAAAGGCAAAAGCGAGATCAAAGCAGATTTTTGTGTTATCGTCGATTTTTTTATTTTACACGAATAATTTTTACAACATCCAGTCTACACGAATAATTTTTACAACATCCAGTCTTCTCTTGTAGGGGTAATGAGAAGTATCTAGCAACATAAAAGTAAGATGTACATTAGATTTCTACAGCACAGGAATATAAAAGTTCGGCGCGTTTCTACCTCATGACAGTTTAGCCAAAATCTTGGAGGACAACCAAGTTCCAACGCATTCCTTCAAATGATGATTCCACTTGGAATCAAAGCATCCTTGATGACAGTGACAATCCCACTCTTGATGAAGTATCCATCGGTTTCCCTAGCCGCTTCTTGAACATTGTCTTTGTTAATGATCTGACAAAAGAAAATTACTCATTAGGAACTCATCATCACTGTATGTCTGCCAATATAGTGAAGAAAAGATCCACATGACACGATGACTAAATCAACGCGATGAATCTGAACACATGATGTCGAGAAAAAACGTTACACATCTATTGCATGTTTAAATTACAGTAAGTCAGAAGCGTGAAAGTTTTGAGGAATTTAACCTTCACATTGTCCCCTATACGGGCATTCTTGTCAATAATGGCTCTTTTAATGTGAGAATTCTTGCCGATGCCAATTGGGACACTACCCTTTGCAGCCAGAAACTTCCTGTCAGAATCAGTCTGAACCAATAATGAGTCAGAAAGTGAGTCCGCTATAATAAGTGAATGCAGTAACGAAACCAAAGTTCAGTATTTTATTTATCCTGTGTAATTTGAATCTAAGGCAACTTGCTCCACAGAAGAGACCGCATATACATAGCAAATCTAATAAGTGAAGAAAGTTAAATTCCCGTTCCTGTGTATATCATGTTAAATATGTATTCATGTAACCTAGGAATTACTAGCATTACCTCATAATAATCTGCCCCCATCAAAAGTGTGTCTTCTATAATTGCTCCCTCTGATATGCATGATCTGAGCCCAACCACGGAATGGTGAATCTTACAGTTCTGCACACAGAAATATTAATTAATAAATATGTACTGGTATACCATTTTTCTGCATTTTCTGGAGCACAGTCTGATGAAAAATGAAACGAACAAAATGGGTGACAGATGTCTCGGTAATTACCTTCATCCCGCTCCCTTCCATGAGGCCCCAAAACAAAAACTACTAGTATGCCTCAATATAAGCTAGTCGGGTTAGTTATTATTTTATTTTTTTTATGACCGTGGTATCCGGGCCAGCTTTCGCACCTTGACTAATTCCACATAATACCTGCCACCTCCCACCAGTAATAGTACTAGGTAACTCTGTCCACCAAAATCAACTAGTGTTTTTTGTCTCTGCTGAGTTCTGAACGTGAGACCTCAGGGTTCTAAACCACTTCATTGACCACTAGGCCACACCCTTGGAGGCAAATATTAGAGATGGTATTATTAATCCATTTTGATCAATATGGAACTGTTTCATTGCAAAACTCAATAATTTGGAATTCTCTAACATTTGAGGTTCACTATGTATTTCTTCCTACAAGACTTCAAATTTTTTCTCCACCGAGACAAGGTAGTATAAACCACTACCTTGTTCCGTCCAAAAAGGATCATCTTAATTTCCCTTTTAGGTCCGACACAAATATGTTTTTCATTCTCGTGTTTATGCTTTACGCAAGGTCCAGAGAAGGGCCAAACATGGGGGTATAATGTAGATGGACTATCCTATGTAAGCATTAGTGGTTGATGACTCGAACATGTGACCTATAGGTACACGGTTATTTTTATTTTTATGCTACCTCAACTTTATCAAAGAGCGAACTTTATATTTCATAATTTGGACCAATTTTCTCTATAATATATCATTATTTACTTTCACTCATATTCTGCATACTGCATGAAACTTAGACGATTACATTAAAATAGAGGGAGTGCCATCTCGGTATCAAAATCTTAAATCTCTGGGTAAAAGAAAAAAATTTAAGTCAAAATCTATAACATCTACAATAATTTGCCCTCTCCAACCTTGATGGCACATTAATCTGAAAAGAAACTGCAAGCAAGCCTCAGAAAGCAGTAGTCTCAACTTTATTTTGTATTCTATGCAGTTAGGACTTCAATTGTAAAGAACATGGATTATGGATGAGGTCACAAGATATGCCTCACATGTTTGCTGCTATCAAGAATGTAACTTAGAAATATCAAGCCCCTGAAACAATAATTAGTTACCTTGATCACACAACCTTCACCAATGACACTATCTGTGACATCAGCATCAAGCATTTTTGATGGTGGCAGATATCGAGGTTGGGTGTAGATTGGAGCTGATCGGTCGTAAAAGCTTCAGTAAATATTGAAGACAGCCATATTAGTGTTTAATCAACGTGAGTGGAATAACAGATTATGCCAACTGCAGAGAACAATCTCCTAGAGATCAGCGGAATTACCTAAAATCTGGCACCGGCTTTTTGGTAATGCCCAAATTGGCATTGTAGAAAGCTTCAATGGTACCAATATCTTCCCAGTACCCATCATATAAATAAGCTTGCACCTGAGAACATAGACACATAAGACCTCTAGAAATAACACCAACCAAGTGACAATTATCAGAAAAGAAATTGAGCATGATGCATCATTCTTTTTTGTGTTTCCACATTTATGATGAGCAGAACAAGAGAAGCAAAAAAGAAAAGAAAGAAAATAGAGAAAAACTTGGGAGCGGCAACACACAAGCAGAGGATGCAGGTTTTATGCATTGAAACACGCAACAAGTATATATTTCATATTCTAATTTTTGTGATAAGTAAAAGTAAACGCAAAGTGCAAGTTAGAGAGAAAGTACATACTCTCATCCCAAGTGAAGTTGCACCAGGAATAACTTCACTACCAAAATCATTGGCCCCAGGAAACTTGTCGCGGAGTAGGTTTAACATTACGTCTTTGCTAATGACATATATACCCATACTCGCGATGAAAGGCATTTCTTTAGCTCTCTTATCATCAAGACCTAAAATGGTAGTATCCACCTGAAATACATCAAAACACGAATTAACACATGCTTATAAATTCTTTCGTGAGTAGTTTTCAATTGAAAAGCATTAGGACTATGATAGTCTTACTTTCATTGCTTGCAGTTGCTCTCCTTTCGGTTTCTCCGCAAATTCAATAATGCGTCCTTCTTCATCAATCTTCATGAGACCGAATGCAGTGGCACGCTTCTCGTCCATTGGCAGTGCGGCAACGGTAATATCAGCATCTGTTTCTCTGTGGGCTTGGATAAACTTTTCATAATCCATTCGATACAGATGATCTCCGGCAAGTATAAGGTATTCAAGAACATTATGCTCCTCAAACAACCACAGATACTGCCTGACAGCATCAGCAGTGCCCTACAGACAAGTAACATCACTTATTATGCCAGTTTGTGAAGTAAACTAGCTCAAAGCAACAGTAAAGCGTAAATAGAAGTTTAATTCAAGGTGTCATGCATGAATGAGACCTAATTCATCTCAAATAATGCATTTCTAAACAGCTATTTGGAAGCTCAGGAAGATATAGATAGTTTAAGTGCTACATTGTACCCTTCACAGTAATAGAGGGAAATCTATCTCCAGGTAATTAATAACAATAACAGTAGTTTTATATGAATAGTGTGCAGAAGGAATGAGGAGTTACCTGGAACCAATCGGGGTTCTCTGGACTTTGTTGAGCAGCAAGAACTTCCACAAAGCCCTCGTTTTTGTATCCACCCATGTTGCTAGCATATGCCCGTGAAAGGTGGCGATTCAGAGACGCAGAGTTGAATTGTGTGAGAACATAGATCTTGGATATGTTACTGTTCAAGCAATTGCTTACAGGAATGTCAATCAAACGATAATTTGCTCCAAGTGGAACTGCTGGCTTTGCTCTTTTTTTAGTTAGAGGATAAAGTCGGGTCCCAGCTCCACCTCCAAGAATAATTCCCAAAACACTCTACACCAAATTGCATTAACAATGCAAGTTCAGATCACCGTCTTTACTTATAAAAATCCAGCTTCTCAAAGCTTCCGTATCAAAAAACAAGTTACCATAATACTTCACTTCTAATAAAAAATAAATCATAGTCAAGCTATAGCCAGATAAGGCTTTGTGAAAACATAACTTAAAACTATTCACCCACATTATAACTAGATTAATGTTCTTTTTTATGAAAATATAACAAAGCTGACATATTGAAATGGCAATCTGCCCCTAATTACTAATTACAAATAAAAAGTGGAGAGTCTTAAGGATAAGAAAGTGAGACAGACACTACTAACTATGCCTGAAAACGTCACTGGGGATTGTAATGCCCTGCTCATCTATGTTGCTCGGACTGGACCCTTTAAAATTGTCTACGGGTGCATGTCAGATACTCCAGAAGTAGATTTTGCTCATGCTCAGATAGTCAGATCCAATGACTACATTTTCCAGAATATACTACTAGTTTTAACAGCTTTCCCAAGCCAGAATATCATCAATATATGACTATCATGTGCATAATGAATCTTTGAAGAATGTTAGCAAAGAATTTCGTGAAATATTAAACAAAATGAAGTAATCCTAACACATTTTTAAATAGGCACGTGATTATGTATCAGAAAGAGGGGAAATAGGTGAGAGGATATTGGATCTAGAACTACCTAGTCAAAATACTTCAAACTGAAGCAATCCACTCCATCTTTTTTTACAAGAGGATCTACTTCTCCCAACCTCCACAATCCAATAATCACCTTATTGTAGTAATCAATCGAGAAAAAAATTACCAAAATGTTCTAAATTTTCCACACTAACACCATACATAGTGATTTATACATTATGCACAACATATATTAAAAAATTTCATTATAAAAATTGAGCCAAAATGAGTAGTTTTTGCTTACTCGGCTAGCGTCAGGGTCGAGACATGTCTGCGAATTTTGCGAATCAGAAACTGCCTTAGGCGACACAATCCATGGACTTCTTCTCTCACTAAATCGGAGTCCTTGGGAACGGAAGGACGCCACAGGCATCAACTTGTCACCGGCGAGATGAGAAGACGAAAATGAGAGATTTCTACTGGATATTCCACGTGTACAATCATTTCTTCTCTCAGTGATGCAATTGTGAGAAGAAGGTGAAGATTTTAAGGCTCCAATGGAAGCCGCCATTGTTAACGTTGGCTCTACTCAAACTCTTCTCTCTACTATGGAGTGTGTGGTGGTGAGTGTGATTGAACTTGAATTAGAGCTGAGATCTTGGTTTTATAGTACTGATATTAAGGGTAACTTTATACACCTAGTTTTGTCAGAATTTACGAGAAGACCATAGGTAGCCAGGTAGGTATGATTGGTATACACTTCTTCTGACTGAGGGTATTTTGGGATTGAAATATGAGTTTGTACTTTGGTAGGAAAAACTCTCGTGAGTTAAAAGTGTCGTCGTTTGATTTGATATTATATTCAAGATAAAAATAAAATTAAAAAATATTAATTAACATAATTTTTAAATATTTATATGATTATAAATTATTAATTATTTTATGACAGACTAAAAAGAAAGTTATAAGGAAGTATTATTTTTCGAAAAACAGTTATTCAAACGATTATTTACAAGTGGACGTCATTTCACTTGTTTATAGGAGAGTTAGATATGATCACATGTGCTTGAGAGGAAAAAAAGGGTGACGGACATATATGAACCGTTCATTATTAAATGTGATTATTATTGATAAAAGGAATTATTTAAATAGGATTTTTTGTAATAAATAATTGGTACTTGCAGGCATAGGGAGGAAATGAAATGACAAGAGATTTGGAATAATTCGAAATTGGCAGAATTGGTATATTAGTTTATACTTTGTTGTCACTTTCCCAAGAAGAGTTGGTGTATCATTTTTCAAGAAAATAATTATAAAATGATGATAATGACTAAAGCCCATGTTGCTCTGTTTAATGGGGATTAGGATCAATCAGGTAAGAAAGGCAACAAGTTTTAATGGACGATAAATTTCGTCTTCCGTCCAATTTAGCAGTGACTAAACTTTGTCCACTAAGCTTGTCTATCAAGCGTTTTGCTAATTATTGTTTGATGTAAATACGAGTGGAGGTAAATTAATTTGGCTGTTGCGATTAAGTAAAAAAATTATACATTAATTCTTTATATTAATCAATGGATATATAATATGTGTTTTGACACACAAAATTATATATTTGACTGTTGTAATTCAAGTAAAAAATTCACATTAAGTATTTGTTAGGGATGGCAATAGAACGGAGCGAGCCAAGTGAAGCCTTGCTCAGCTACAAATTCAACCTGTCTATCTTGTTTAATAGTTCTATTTTTTTCCTGCCCTTAATCAATGAATGCATAATATGTACTTGAACATACAAAATTATATTTTCACTTAATCGATAAATTCTATTAGCTTGGTGTAGGATACGTAATTACCAATGAAACTCTCCACGAGACGAGCGGTGTGCCATTTATGTCCATCTGCCAACTGTCCTGGCACACTGCGGTACTCGTAATAGGCAAGGGCACATAAAAACAAAAAAAAAGAGGAAGACCCATATGGCTCTGAAACTATATTCAAATTTGAGAACTCAATACACAGAAAATGCACAAAGAAAAAAAAAACAATCTTTCTGTACTGAATTTACTTATTTTTGCACATATATTATCATTCATTAAAACAAACAAACAAAAGAACACTCAATATTAAGAATCCCAAACTACAAATAAACAACCATAGGAACACGATAGGTTACGAACAATAAATGTCCATTTTCAAGTACAACAGCCCCCTCCTTGTGAAGCAGCTCCGTCTCTTCCACCTGAAGGCCCGGGAATGCCTCCATATCCAACTTTTATTCCAAACGACTGTGCAAAAGAAAATGGAAAGCGTTAGTTTCAGAAACTATCTATTATTACGTAAATGATGATTATACATGTTGCAAATCAATTATCGATGCGATTTACAAGTATTTACTGAAATTTTAGCGACATAAGTTTATGTTTTCTTGGTTCTCAAAACAATAATTAGGTCACTCATCAATGTTTTTATCACTACTCAACTGAAATGGTACTCCATTAAACAAGAAACTCTGCTAACAATATGCCCAACTATTGGTCCCCAGATTGCCATGTGAACTCATAAGTCAGCGAGAATGCAGATTGGTGGATCTGTATTTCTTAGGATTGTTGAAATAATATCTTCTTAACTTCCTCCAAATTAACTTTGCCTTCCTATCCTTGAGTTCTAGGTATCTAGCTCTCAAAAGGACACCGAATACAACAAGAACAACAACATATACAGTGAAATCCCACAAGTGAGGTCTGAGAAAGGTAGGGTGTACGCAAACCTTACCACTACCTCATGAAAGTAGAGAGGTTGTTTCCAAAATACCCTCGGCTCAAAAGTCACACTTCCAAGTTCAAGAGAAAAACAACATATATGGCATAATAAAATAGAAAATATAAAAATGCAACTTTACAAGACAAAAGGACACCGAATTCACCCACTAAAATCGCTTTTACAGGTCAAAGTTAGATGAATTAAAGATCCCAACTTCTCAAAACAGAAAATGAACTGATCCAATTAGAAGCAGCTAAAACAGCTAATCGCCTACTCCAAGTTGGATGTTACATTTTGCAAGACTACTCATCACGGAAACTGGCATCTCAGAAGCTATTACAGCATTTATCTGCAAATAACACAGCTACACATGTGCAACTACACAAGACATGAACCTGACAATGCTTTCTCCAGATGGTCTTTTTTCTCATGCAGAATGATGATCTTAGGTCAACTGACCAGATTATCTAGGGGATGAAACTCCTTAGGTGACATTTTTTTGTGGATAATTTATAATTATCTTGCAGAAAAACTTTCAAAGTAGGTGTTTAATTTATTTATTTTTTCAAAGAAGTACTGGCAAAAGACTTCCTTTCAAAAATCATATTTCAAGAAGTGGTTTTAGCAATTTCAAAAGAAAAGTTCTCCACTAATAAAACACACACAAAACTTCAAAAAAACTGCAATTACTACAAGATACAAACATGTATTTTTTATTATTTTTTTGGGGGGGGGGGGGGGGGGGATTTTTTCATATGATTTTTGGATAACGGCTCTCTCTACGCAATCTTCTCTCTCTTCCGATCACAGCTCTTTCTTCCCGATAACGGTTGTCGATTCCGCCGGAAGCCACCAAGGACTAGCCAGGTATCTTCCTTACCCCCTTCTCTCTCTCTCCTTCTCCTCTCCCCTCTCCCCCATCTTCTTCTCTCTCTTCCCTTCTTCCTGTTCGATGCAACCCTAGGCAACGAACAAGAGAGAGCCGGCGGCATCACTATCGAAACAGGTGCCGGCGGCATCACCGGCGACCACACATAGCATCACCAAGCTTCCAACGGCTACCAATCCGACCAACTCTTCGTCGTCTTCTCTCGTTCTTCAGCGAAACAGGTGCCCAGATTCCGGCAGCTCCAAGTATATTCCGGCGACATCCAGGAGGCCAAGTTCTATCTTCCTTTTTCTAGCGGATCCCTTGAACCCAAAATACTGTTTTTGCCTCTGATTAGTTTGCCTACCACTATTGTTCTTGTTTTGTTTTAGTCTTACCTTTATTGTCCTCCCTTTTCTTTCCGCTTTCAGCACTTATTGGCTAGTGTTCTTCAGTTAGCATACTTGCCTATCAGTTAGGGAGTGTTGTAATATATACATTATATATTGTTATATATACATTATATACTGTTATATATCTTGTTGCTAATATCCTCTTGATTTATTAGTTCTCAACTTTTCACTTTGTAGTTCATAGTTTCTAGTGGCATTAGAAATTGATGGTGGACTAGGATCATGTCCTCAATTGGGGTTGAAGGCAAGGAGAAATAGTGGTAAGAGGGGGGCGGGGTATCTTAAGTTGAGAGTAGGATCATGGAACATACGGTCACTTACGGGGAAGTCCATAGAGCTAGTGAAGAGTCTTAAGAGGAGAAAGATTAATATAGCTTGTGTTCAGGAGACTAGATGGGTAGCTATCAAAGCTCGGAATGTGGACGGGTTTAAATTGTGGTACTCAGGAAGCTCAATTGATAGAAATGGGGTAGGTATTCTAGTTGACGTGGATCTTAAAGAGAGTGTGGTGGAGGTAAAGAGGATCAGTGATAGTGATAGGTTGATGACTATTAAGCTGGTTATAGGCAGACTTATTGTGAATATTGTCAGTGTACATACACCCCATGTGGGCCTAGATGAGAAAGTCAAGAGGCTCTTTTAGGAGGATTTGGATGAGGTGGTGAGAGACATATCGAGCATCGAAAAAAATTTCATTGGTGGAGATTTCAATGGTCATATCGGAACAACATCTGGTGGTTTTGATGATGTCCATGGAGGCTTCGGCTTTGGGGAAAGGAATGGTGGCAGGGCATCTCTCCTGGAGTTCGCTAAAGTCTTTGAGTTGGTAATTGCTAACTCATGTTTTCTGAAGAGGGAAAATTACTTAGTTACCTTTAATAGCACAATAGCTAGGACGCAGATTGATTACCTACTCTTTCGGCAAGGGGATAGGGGCCTTTGTAAGGATTGCAAGGTTACCCCAAGCGAAAATATTACTACCCAGCATAGGCTTTTGGTGATGGATTTGGATATTCAGAGGAATAGGAGAAAGAAGACACTTTATGATCGACCAAGGATTAGATGGGAGGCCTACCCCCTGCCCTTTCTCAGGAGATGGGGGAGAAGTTAATTGGTACGGGGGCCTGAAGTAGTGGCGGAGATGTAAACAACATGTGGGACATGACCGCTGGATGCATTAGAAATGCAGCTACTAAGGTACTAGGGGTATCGAGAGGAATCTTTGGTGGTCGCCAAGGAGATTGGTGATGGAATGGAGAAGTTCAAGACAAAGTGAAAGCTAAGAAGGTGGCCTATACGGAGTGGTTTGAGTGCGTGGATGAAGCCGATAAGTGTAGGCTTAAAGGTATTTATAAGACGGCGAAGACGGAAGCAAAGTCGGCGGTCACTAGTGCTAAGATGACAGTTTTTGAACGCTTATATGTCGAGTTAAGAGAAAAAGGTGGGGATAAAAGATTGTTTAGGCTCGCCAAAGCGAGAGCGAGAAAAGCTTGCGACTTGGATTAAGTAAAATGCATCAAGAACGAGGAAGGTGAAGTGCTAGAGGATGAGACCTCTATTAAGCAAAGGTGGCAATCTTACTTCTACAAACTCTTAAATGAAAGAGGGGACCGAGATATTGTAATGGGTGATTTGGCATACTCCCATAGTGTTGGGGATTTTGAGTACTGCAGATGCTTTAGGATTGAGGAGGGTAGACGTACTATTAGTAGGATGAGGAAGGGGAGAGTGATCGAACCCAACGAGATTCTGATGGACTTTTGGAAGAGCACTGACAAGGCAGGTCTAGAGTGGTTGACTAGGTTGTTTAATGTTATTTTGAAGACAACTACGATGCCCGATGAATGGAGGTAGAGTACCATGGTCCCATTGTACAAGAACAAGGGTGATATCCAAAACTGTAATAATTATAGAGGTATCAAATTGTTGAGTCACACTATGAAAATTTGGGAGAGGGTGGTAGAGATGAGGGTGAGGAGAAAAGTGTCAACTTCAGAGAACCAGTTCGAGTTCGTGCCGGAGCGGTCGACTACTGAAGCAATTCATCTTATGCGGAAACTGGTGGAGAAATTTAGGGAAAAAAAGAGGGATCTCCATATGGTGTTCATTGATCTTGAAAAGGCTTATGACAAAGTGCCGATGGAGGTTCTCTGGAAGTGTTTGGAGGCTAAAGGTGTTCCGATGGTTTATAGTAGGGCAATACAGGATATGTATGATGGAGCCAAGACCCGAGTTAGGACGATGGAAGGTGACTCACAGCACTTTCCTATTGACATGGGACTACATCAAGGATCCGTGCTGAGTCCTTTCCTTTTTGCCTTGGTGATGGATGAGCTGACACGATCTATTCAAGAGGAGGTGTCATAGTGTATGCTATTTGCAGATAACATAGTTTTGATTAATGAGACTCGAGACAGAGTCAATAATAGGTTGGAGGTTTGGAGACAAAACTTTAGAGTCAAAAGGGTTCAAATTGAGTAGGACCAAGACGGAGTACCTGGAATACAAATTCAGTATTGCATCGGATGAAGAGGGCATGAAAGTGAGGCTTGCCACTCAACCTATCCCCAAGAGAGAAAGCTTTAAATATCTTGGATCCATCATCCAGAGTAATGGGGATATCGACGAGGACGTCACGCATTGCACTGGGGCAGTATAGACGAAATAGAGGCTTGCCTCTGGAGTCCTGTGTATTAAGAAGGTACCCCCTGAACTTAAAGGTAAGTTTTACAGAATGGTGGTTAGGTCGTCGTTGTTATATGGTGTGGAGTGCTGCCCAGTCAAGAACTCCCATATTTTGAAGATGTATATTGCGGAGATGAGGATGTTAAGATGGATGTGTGGACATACTAGGCGTGATAAGATTAAGAACGAGGCTATTCGAGATAAGGTGAGAGTGGCCTTTGTGGCAGACAAGATGAGAGAAGCGAGACTGAGATGGTTTGAGCATGTGCAGAGGAGGTGTATCGACGCCCCAATTAGGATGTGCGAGCAGTTGGATTTGGGGGCTATGCGAAGGGATAGGGGTAGACCAAAAAAATATTAGGGAGAGGCGATTACACAGGATATGGCGCAACTTTATATCACCGAGGACATTACCTTAGATAGAAAGGAGTGGAAGTCGCGTATTAGGGTAGAAGACTAGCAGGGATAGAGTGTGGTATTGTCCTGTGACGGTCTTAGGCCTAGGCATGCCAGTTTAGTTGTGTTGTCACTGCCATTTGACTAACATTTTCTTGCTATTAATATAGTTCTTGTCTTGTAGAATTTGTAGCGCTTCTTGTTTTAGCTGATATGGTATATATTTATTGTTGCTCTCTCTTTCTTGGAACAGGTACTTTTAAGACGAGGGTCTTTCGGAAACAGTCTCTCTACCTGCATGAGTTAGTAGTAAGGTCTGCGTACACTTTACCATCCCCAGACCTCACTTGTACGATTCCAATGGGTATGTTGTTATTGTTTTTTTTTTTTTTTTTTTTGGGGGGGGGGGGGTCAAAGGATAGGATATTCTGCAACTTCTTCATTTAACTCTTCAAACAAGCAAAACAGGTTTAGAACAAGCAAAAAAACTTCATAATTCTATACTTCATGAGATGCCAATCAGGTCTTTCTTAGATGATCACCATTTTTAGATTAACGGATGTCCACGAAAATTAGCCACACTAGAAGAATATACGGATATATATAAATGATCAGGACATGATATACCTCGTTCGATACATCAAACACTCCATCCTGTATTTTCTTATAAATTGTTGAGGCTGTTCTGATAAAAGCCTGAAAAGCAGTGGAAAACGAGAAATCAGATAAACAAATAATTTATAAGTTTAATTCGAGGCAGATGTCTATGGACGGAGATTAAAGGTCAGGAAAGTAGCAGATGAAAGAATCCCTCACCTCTTCAACATTCTGAGCTGTTTTGGCAGAGGCCTCCATAAATATCAACCCATTTTCCTTGGCAAATTGCTCGCCTTCCTCGGTGCTTACAGCCCTTCTGTGAGCCAGATCACACTTGTTTCCTATCAGCATTATGGTCATGTTTGCATTTGCATGCTGCCTTGCATCTTCTAGCCAGCTAGCTAGGTGATTAAATGTTTCCCTCCTAAAATGTTTTGGCATGGGGAAAACAAAATCATCACTACATCAAATATACCAGACTTCCATGATTTATTGATAAATACACCTTAGTTCAATAGTAAGTTCCCTTCTGTTGAAGACAAAAAGAATAAGAACAAAATAACCCAGTGCTTATAGTTAGCTTTACAGACTTGTTCTGATGCTCTCTTAGACAAAGACATATTAGTCATCCTGACTGGAATATCATTAGAAAGGCTAAAAGTAATAAGTGAAAAGATTAGAACAGAATGTCCGTCGTTCATTAGGTAAAACATTCAAAAATGTTCTGTAAGAAAATTAACAAAAAAGATTAATATATATTCACGATGCTGTGAACTCTGCACTTTGAATGCATCCTGGGTAACAAGAATTTGTAGAAGAATATATCTGGAACACTGATCAACGATAAAAGGACAGATCAAGAAATACATTCATTTATATTATGAGACATGTAACCTCGAGTTTCCTACAGGTATGAAAGTGTCAGACACTGCAGAGAATACCTTGTAATATCATAAACAAGTAGCGCCCCAGCAGCACCTCTGTAGTATGACCTCGTGATAGATCTGAATGATTCTTGACCAGCCTGTAATGGAGAACACTCATTAGATCATGCTTTTAGTCATCCACACTAGCATGAGGAAAGAATAAACAGAACACCATCAGAACGATTCTACCATCAACAACAGAATTTTGAACATTTGGCTAGATAATCCAAAGTTCCTAGTAAGTAGTAACCACAACAACCAGCTGAACTGTTGAATAATCTTAGCATAATTTAGGCATTACAGATAATTAAATCAACAGAGCAAGAAGGAAAAGATGTTTCACTAACTGTGTCCCAGATCTGTAGTTTTATGGGCTTGTTGTCTATTGTGATCATTCTAGCCCCAAATTCAACCCCGATGGTCAAATCATGGACCGGTTGAAATCGTTTGTCAGTAAATTGCAAAAGAAGACATGATTTTCCAACTCCTGCATAACAAAATTAATAATATTATCAACGATGTCTTATGCAAGTCTTCTTCAATTTAACATCATTAACCAATAGAATCTAATGGAAATGTAAGAGATGGCAGGAGAAAGTGCACCGCTATCAGCACATAAAAAACAAGGAGTTCTATGTATGTATCTAAACACAAACAAAAACATGGCAAATCATGAAGAATGATTTAGTATGCTCACCATTATGCATACTACCAAGAGGTTAAATTACCATTACACGAAATGCCGGTGCTCCTAATAAGTCCTAAAGGCAATATGTAAACACACTGCAGTTTCTTAGATTGATATGCTGAAAACACTCGTAAATGATCATCCTTACAATAAGCTGCATATAATTTATCTATAAAATCAATGAGTTTGCCAACACAAAAGCCTAAGCTAGGGCACAATTTTCAACTCTCAGCCGCTCAAAATTCGTCCTCTATATTGATGGTACAGAATACTAACTGTTTTACTTGTTGAGATTTTGCAAACAACGCCACCGATGAAGAATTCCATTACTAGCCTTACTCATCATGCTTTCACAAAGAGACAAGGACCTAATAACTTTAATAGACTTTCAAAACCAAGTAAGTTGATGATACAATACATCCACAATTGCTAAAAATCTTCAAATGAACTTAGATCAAATGGCTTGGGCTAATAAAATGCCTTCGTTTTAACAAGAGCCATTCGCAGCATCAAGAGTAGATGATCAACATCAATTTATATATGAAAAGCAAGTGATACAACACGAAACCATAACATTCAAATTCTAGCAGCGCATAGAAATATCACGACTACATTTGATATTTCCGTAGCAGCATAAATGAATTGCAATATTTTCAAATTCTTATTCCAGATCGACATAATTAAAATTTATGAAAATCCAACCTAAGTTCAATTCAAAACTACCGGTTACCTATTGATCAGATCCAAATCCGATGTTAAACAATAAAATTACACAAAAAAAAACCCGAAAAAACAAAACAAAAAAAAAATATACCGGTATCGCCGATGATGATATACTTGAAGAGATAGGCGTAAGACATGTTTGAGAAGCAAATTCCGGAGAAAGAGTAATGGCTGAATATCCTTTGAGCTGGAGAAAACAATAGTTCTGTGCGTATATTTTACAATGAAAAAATAATATACAAATCCCTAATAATAGTTGTATCCTTCTTCTTCTTCTTCCCTGTCGGAGACGCAGAGAGAGAAAGAAGAGACGACGGGAGAATTTACAGAGGCGCAAAGGCGTTCGAATATACGTAAATTATTGAACTACTTTGCCAATTTTGGCGTGTCGTAGGATTCGCCTTCGAAGAGAAGGCACGACTCCAGCAAAGCTGGTAAACGGGTCGGGTAATCGGATTATTGAACTACTTTGCCAATTATATTATGAGTTTAAGTTTCGTGCATAATCAGTGTATTATTTATTTTTACACTATCATGTAAATTAAAGGATTATTATATAAATTTTTAAATTAAAATTTAGGAAAATTCTATAAAAACAATTAGAGTCCTAGCTATACTCTAATTAAATTTATTATTGAGTAATATTATTCCTTTTTTTTGGCGCAAATCAAATCTTATCTCTTAATATCGTCAGAGAATTGATCAAAATTTTAAGTTCATTTTTATTTTAAAAGATCGTCACTATATATGAAGTAATCATTAAATGCATTAGATATTGTGAGTAATTTTTTAACGCTTCAATCATAATTGATCTCGAGGAGTTTTTTTTTCTTGGATTCACTAGTGAACATTATTTTTTAATTATTTTTGTGACTGCTATATAAATAAATTTTAATTTTTTTTATTTAGTTGAGAAGCATATGTAACTACAAATATTATATATAAAACCTTGCATTCATTTTTTGAAGTGTATTACGTGTTTGCATTAAAAAGATAAAAGGCATACAAATTACGAAGAAAGTTAAAGAAATTATATATAGAAGGAGAATTTTGAGGATAGAGAAAATAGCAGTAGTGCTTAGTTTTAGGAAGAGTTTTTTTTTTTTTTTTGGAACATATGGGTAACTAATGCTTAATTTTAGGAAGAGAAAAAAAATTGGAACAAATGAATAACCTGCAATAGCAGGTAAATTTACGTGATGGTGCAAAGAATTTTATACATTCACGATGCATATAACTTAAACTCTTATATTAAATACTACTTTATTAAAAATTGAAAAAAAACTATCTAATTACACAAATATCCCTATTATATTTATTAATCCCCCTTATAATTTAAAATAATTACATATTATTTTATTTATTAATAATTTAATACCAAAAATCAAGTTAGATACATGTTTTTCGATACCAGATACACTAAAATAGGAAGAGATGCGAGAGAGAATGGGAGGGAGGTGAGCGAGTTTTATTTATGTATTTGGATATACATGTAAATCACACTAAATACATGTATCTGGCATGTAATTTTGTATCTGGAACTAGATACATGTGTATAGGATACCAGTTATGGGTGCGAGATAGAAGAGTGGCGAGTGAGAGGGAGGCGAACAAGATTTTTTTATTTATCCCAAATATACCAGATATGGGTGCGAGATAGGAGAGTGGCGAGTGAGAGAGAGGCGAACAAGATTTCTTTATTTATTTCAAATACATGTAAATCTACTTGAATATAGTATATCCAGAACAAATTACACTTAATTTTGACCCTATATATCCGAGATATATGTACCCGATGTCCATAATCTGATAAGATTCGTAATATTACTAGCGTGTATCTAAGTAATTAACTCATAAACTAGTGAAATTTCTATAAATTATGAAATTTCAATACAATGTGGTAAAATTTGTTCAGCATAAGTTTTGAGAAATTGAAGTTCGTCTATTTAAGCGTAACATATTACATTAGCTTAAGTATGGATTCATGTTGGGCCATATACTCCTGGTAACGGCCCAACTTTGGCTACATTAGCGGCCTTATAACTCTATACCCACAAGTTAACCCACTCATTGATGTCGCCTAGAATAAAAGGCCCAGTTACTGCTTATTGTGTAAAACAGAATTTGCATTTCCCCGTATTTTGTGTCGGTCTTTAATTTTTATTCCTCATAAGAAATAACTTTTTGTGAGGCACAAGTTTCGTATCATAATATTTCACAAGTTATGATTTTAGTTTCTAAAAAAATACTTATGCCCCGCTAGTCATAAATTTGACAGCTAAAAGACAAATATCTTCACTTGATCAAAATATCAGGTTTGTACACGAGAAGGTGTGTCGTAACACTTGAAATAAAAGCAATTTAAATTTGTTTCATCCTAACAATTTAAGCTTTTAAATGTTGAGGTTCTCACACCTCAGCCTTATTAATCTACCTTTTACTAGGTATTTTTGTTAGCTAAATTATGTATACATTACTCTTTTTTAATTTCACCCGCCACAGGAAAAAAAGAAAGAATTGTAATATAACTCCCAGGTGACACATGTTCATCAGTCTTGCTGGTAGTTATGATTTACAACGAAGCAAATAGGGCCACCAGCCAAAATGAAGACAATTAGTATGAATTGTTTAAAGATTCTCGAATCGTGCAGTCTGCATATTATCTGTCAAACTTGACTGTTCTTTTGCAATAAAATATCATCATTTTAAACATATTATTATACTAGTAGTATTATATATGAGAATTGCCCCATTCCAATAATGCCACCTAAAAGAGAAAGCTAAAATCTAGTTCTGAACATGTTAGACATAAAAATAACGTGGTTTCAAAAGCGAAAATTAGAATTTAAAGTTTATAGGTTCAAAACGTATCATCAAACTCATAACTCGTTTAGCGGCGGAGTACTTGTGGTGATGCAGGGGGTTTATTTTGAATTCCTTCGTCGAGAAATGATCTTCTTAGTTTTTTTTTGTATTTATTTTTTATATTTTGAATCTTTTTAATAAAATTATTGGCTCCGTCATTGAGCTCATCTTTGTCACTAAATATTAAACATATTAACGAATTTTCTAATACTGACAAAGGGTCTAAGCAAAAATTATTGAGTTCATCCGAACAAATAAGTAATACTCCACCTCAATCCATGCATGGTCTACTAGTCGATGAAGTAATCAATGAATTGAGTAAAAATTATGAAAAATTTGAATTTAAACTTTAGTGGTGATAAAAGATTATTAGGCGATCTCTTGTATAAACTTTTGTACATCAAACTATCGGTACCTAAATAATTCCAAGTTCAAGTGGGCGCAAGCTAGTATGACATAACATTTGTTTAAAACATTAAAAAAAATTAAAAATTAAAAAGTAAAATCTAGTTATTACTAACATGTTAGTATCCAATGGTTTCGAAAAAAGGAAAAGTTGTTGCAACTTTCTGCAAATGCTTTCAACGTTTCATGCCTCGAGAAAGACCTTTTTTTAAAAAAAATTATTTTGATATCCGATGTTTGTATTGGAGCGTGATTTTATTCAGATTGTGCATTGCACAACCATTCTGGAGGCAACGTTTACAAAGGAATTTTTTTAATATTCATATTTCAAACTCGAAACCTCTAATTAATAATGGAATAATCTCAAACATTCCACCACAATCCATGTCAGACGAAAAGACTGTTAAGAAGTCACAATGACAGCAGCAACCAGGAGAGAAAGCAACTAAGAAATTATGAATTTTGGGACCCATTTACAAGGTCAAGCCCATTCATATTGGTCCATTAACCCATTAAATAGAAGCCCACGCCAATGCAGTGCTCATTGACATGGGTCACTCTATTCTTGTATTTTCTTTTCGAGGGACACCTCAAAAAAGTAGGAAGATTTTTTTTAAAAATAATTAATGATGAAATTCTGTAAAAGTGACTGGAAAAAATTAATCAATTGTGCCATATTGTTACAAACTTAATTAATTAAAGAAGATGATTTGTGTCAAGTAAATTAAAAGTGTCAACAGACTTATTCCAAGTTTTATAGTATTAAACTTGGATTTATATATGCCTATGAATTTCCAAACTAGTTAATATTTTTCGATTATGCCAATATATAGATTTCTTCATAGTGTTTGCTAAAATATTCTAATTTTGAGGATGATTTTTGTGTTAGATGCTAACTTATGCACACTAGATTTCACAAGGCTGCCTGAATATGAAAAACTGTTTTTTGGAAAAGATTTTCGTATGAGGTTGTTTCTTAAAATAAGCATTTTGAATTTCTTTCTTTCAAAATTAAAGTAAGAATGCTTTTAACAACTAATATCTTCTAAGAATAGAGGGCATCTCGAACGATCCAAGGGAAGAATTGCATCCCGAGAGAGGTTAATATAGGTAGTCTGACTTGATGCAAGAATTAGTAGTTGATTTCATAGCTGAAATTACTGGCCTATTAATCACATGGAGGTAACTTTATTGTTGCTCTGAAAATTTCCTTTGAATAATCTATCAACTTAATGTACAAAATATCAACGCTCACGTAGGACTGAGGAAAGCGTCACACTCAAAGGGGTCTATTGTACGTAGGTCATCTATCCAGATGGAAGCATCAGTGATGAATTTTACTTTTCAAACTTGTGATTTATTTGTCACGCTAAGATAATTTTATTATTTCTTCAAAGATCCCCTTCTAATAGTTGAGCAATCCGGTACACAAAGTATTTCATGTTTGTTTATACAGGACCAAATGAAGCAGGCGCATCCAGTGGTGGAACTAGAATTTTTAATAAGGGGTTCAAAATCTGAAAAAAGAGATACATGAACTAGCCGAAGGGGGTTCGACATCTACTATTTATACATAAAAAAATATTTTAACCATGTATAAATAGTATAATTTTTCGTCGAAGGGGGTTCGAATGAACCCCTGGACACCATGTGGGTCTGACTGGGCGCATCCAAAGGGATGTACTGTCGACAACCTATCTTAATAGAAGCATCAATAATTGATTCTACAGTTCGAATCAGTAACTTATTTATCATATAAAGATAACTTTCTCATTATTTTAAGATTCCTCTTCTAATTTTTTTTGGTTTTACAACTATAAGAGAAATCACTTTCCAATATGTTGTGATGTTATATTTATATATGTTGATCACACGAATCAAAATTAATTAAATCAGTAAATTTCATATATCAAATAATTAAATCAACTATTTTTTAATAGTATCCAAGAAGTTGACTTCTTATAAGAAAAAACAAATGAAAAAAGAAAGAGAGAAAAAGGAGGGGACAATTGGAAGGATTAGAAAAGTGTTAAAAAAAATGGAGAGTAAGAGAAAAAGGATAGAAACGAGTCTTTATATTCAAACCCTAGCTTTTTAACGAAACAAAGTTGGAAAGTGGTGCACGGGTGGCGTTGCCTCTTCAATAATAAAAAAATGGAAACGCCTCTTGTGATTATATTATACTCGTATTTCGATCCACGTGAATTGTGGTGTAATGATGAGACTATTTTTTTTAATCATAAATTTCAAATTCGTGCCTTAGATATGAAAAAAATCTTGTTAAAAATGTCACCCCCAAATGGCATTGCAATCCGCAATTTAAATTTAATCAAAACTTGAATATAAATTTTGAACAACAAATGAAAAATAAAAAATAAAAAATAAAAAATACTCATATTCCTACTACTTATGTAGTTGTGTCTCTGTCCCCCACTCACTTCATAATTACTCACTGTTGATTTGGACCACTTCACTTCACGTGCAACTTTCCCCTTTTTCCCCTCTATCTTCTTCATCATTCTCCATCATCTCTAAAATTGTAATGACTCCTTATGTTCTTCATAAATTTGTGATAGAACTGTGTTAAATAATGAACTAATTAAGTAGTAATTGTAAGTGTTATTGTGCATTTTAATATTAAAAATTAAAATATTAAGTGCATGATAATTAGTAGGTATAAAGTAGAGAAAGTGATCGACGTAGTTTTTTTGTAAGTGATGTAACCAATAATGACATGTTTTCTTCATTATCTTCTACTTTCTCCTATTCTATCTATATTAGTTGATAATTTTTTATTTTGTAGAATGCTTAAAAAATCATAAATATGAAGATAATTTTATTAATTTGCCCCTTAAAAAAAATTGGGAATTTTTAAAACAAATGTGACCACTTTCTAAAAGAATTAACTGCAAGGTTAATATTGAAAAAAAATTAATTAATGCTTTCTTGATTAAGTAAGGTGGAATACTTATATAAAACAAAAAGTTTTAGTATAGTGATCAACTAATATATGATGGAGGGGTACTAATTTTCCCATTATTAATCCTAAATGCCTATCCACATTCTTGACATTTATTTGTGCAAGAAATCTTGCATTTATATATATAAATGATATATTCTTCCTTGTGTTATAACAGAGAAAAAAATTGAGAAGTGAATGAGAAATATTATATTGTGTTTATATTTTGAGCTAAGGAAAAGGAGAGTCGAGACAAAGAAAAATATGCTAAGTCTTTAATTTATTCACTATTCAAAAAAAAATTATGTTGAAGAAAGGTGTTTTAATAGTAAAGTTTTGCACTTATTAACTAATTAGGAGTACTTATTTGAGTTATACGACATGGTTGGATTTTTATATCCAGAATGGGATAATTCAAGAGTTATATTGTTGGATCAATGTAAATTATACAGTGCAGTGGACTTAACTTTTTTTAAAGAAAGTGAGATATCCACGACTCATTCTGAATATTTATTTATATATGGTTCATTTTATTATCAACTATAATTTATGTATACCAGCAGATTAAAAAGAAAATATTCAGTAATAAATGAAGCTTCATGTTTAATCATTCAATGATTTAAAGTTAAGTATCTGGCATCCACCAGATTATATTCGTCTGGAGTTAATCAATAAGACTAATCAACTTGATTAGCTATTGACTATTGTTGCCATTTGCTTCTACCAAATAAGAGATAATTTGTGGTCCAAAAACATCCCATAATCTCACAAATCAAAAGAACAAAAACCATCACTTGTCACTTAATACTCAATTGGCATCCCAAGCAAAACTTTGCTTCCTCATATTAGGCAACACAATTATTAACATCTCTTCTTTTTTTTTCATCTTTTTGTTTCCACATTTAACCAGGCCCCCTCCATCTCCTTCTGTTCTTTTATTTAATAATTTTTTCATTAGGAGAATAGATAATTAGGTCATTCGAATTAGTTAGTGGTGGATATATATATAATTGCCATTAATAGTGGGGAAAAGGACGGTAGATACTCATGAATATTATAATAGCCACATTAAAAAATAAAAGATTTTACGGTAATTATTTGACGACGATAATAATTAATTATTAATAAGCATTATTTTATATAAATATCGTTGAAGATTTTAGTGACTACGGAATATTTTTGCGACATTATTGCTAAAAGAAAAAATCATTGCCACTAATTTTATTTTTTTTGGTTGTAGTGTCACACGACTTAAAAATGAACTTGAAGTAAGACATTGAAACTATTCCTAAAGGATTTCTATTAATTTGCCTGTTCTTAATCTTACTACTACATTTTTTTGCAAATTAATGGTTGGTGTATATGTATTTTATTATTAAAATAAAATATTAAGTGCATATTTTAGTGGATATAAATTAATAAGAATGTAGTCAATTATTTTTTGTGTAACTTATGTAATCACTAAGAGCCCGTTTGGATGGGCTTTAAGTTGGTCAAATCAATTTATAAGACTTTTTTTAGCTTTTGAATTTGTTTGTCTAATGTTAAGTTTAAGCCATAAAGTTTTTAAAGTCAGTCAAAAATGAAAAGTTAGTATTTCTAACTTTTTTTTTCTAAGTGCTTAAAGTCATTTTGTTTGACCATGAAAATTACTTTTATATCCCTTATATTTTAACTAAATTCCCAGACTACCCTTTTTATTCTTTTAACCCTAAAATTCAAACACTTATTTTCAATATAAGCATTTTTATCCAAACACTCAACTGCTTATTTATAAAAATAACTTTCAGCACTTCAAAGTTCTAAAAACACTTCATACATAAAAGTTATTTTTCTTAAGCCCATCCAAACGGGCTCTAAGTCATGTTCTACCTCATTATGCCTTGAAACATATGTAACTTCTAATGCATAATTCCTCCATTCATTTACATACATTATTATCCACTTTATTTCTATGCAAGATAAGGAGGAATTTCTCATCTATAAATAGTAATATTTCTTCTTTTGTGAAATATAGATGCCAAATAAAATAAGTGTATAGTAATAAAAGAGAGAATTGAAACAAAAAAATATTCTAAGTCTTCAATTATATTAACTTTACAAACAAAATTTCTCTACTATAATAGTAAAAGGGGAATAAAAAGGGCAAAAGTGGTTTTGAAAAAAGGAAAAAAAAAGATAAGCACATTTTGCAATATATTCTCCTTGGAGTCCTCAAATTTATAATTTGCCCCCTCGTTAAGTTGATGGCTAAGGTGGGTAGGGGACCAATATTTCTTCTTAAACAATTTGCTCTAAAGGATTAAAAGTAACTTTAATTTGTTTTTAAACTGTAACTGATGATGTCATCAACAGCATTAAAATCAATGATTATTAATTAGATTAAAGTGAAACATTGTTCGGGATTATGTGCATGGTGGGTGACTAATTTAATGATCATGAAAGAGTACTGAAGATAATGCCTATTCTATTTCCTTTAAATTAGTGGTATTAAGGATTTTTGTACAAAGAATATGTAGTGTCACTGCTAAAATTTGGGTCAAAATCGATGGACAAAGTCGATTTTTTATGAAAAATTGATGTCAAATTAATGAATGGTATATCGCTTGTTTTGCCTTTACTGATTCATGAAATCGATAAAAAATCGAATCTGTTTATCGGGTTTTCTAGGAATATATCCAAGTATTTTCTATGACATTGGATACTTCTTCGTTGTGCGGGGATGCAATTCGCCAAGCTGGGACAAAGAAAGCCGTCCGACCCTATCGGATTAGGAATGTGAAGGCCTCTTCTTCGAAAGGAGATCGGGGAAAGAAAGAGCTATGCTATTGACCGGATTCTTTTTTCTCATTTTATTTGAAGCGGGCCAAATAGAATACTCGACAATACATATTCTTTGATAAAAAATTTCTATCGTTCTTATTTATACTCTACAATTATGATTTGCACTTACAAACCCAACAAAATCCCCTTGATTATTGTAAAAAAAAATTGAGACTGTCGGTTTTCTTATATATATATATTTCGCACAAAAAAAAGACAGACATCTATTGATTTTCTTAATTTCTGTCAATTTTCTATAAATAAAGATTGACGGACTGAATCAATTTTCCCCATTATTTTGGACCTGATCGTGTCCGTCTGTTTCCCTTGATTTTTGCATTTTCTAATAGTGTGTTCCTATGTCGAAAAGTCAAGAACGTTCACGTTCAAGAGATGAATGTAGTGGAGATGACGATGTTCATATGATGTGTGAACATTTTAAAAGAGACGTGATTTAGAATAGATTTATACTGATTAAAGTGGGAGTGACATGTGGCGGACAATAATGAAAAAAACAAGATTGAGGTGGTTTTAACTTCAGACATCTAAGAAGGAGGTGCGCTATGCACCAATTAAGATGTGTTATAGGTTAGTTATAGCAGCTGCAAAAGTTAGGTGATATAAAGGTAGAGCAAAAAATATGCATAATGTGATTAGATAGGACAAGGAGATAACCCTAAGATAAAAAAAATATAAAGGTTAAAGATTAATGTAGAAATTTAATAAGTAGTTGAGTGTTGTCTCCCATTAGGTGAGAAGAGGGTTGACCTCCCATAAATTAGGCAAAAAATCCACAAATATATACTTTTCTATTTAAAAATTTATTATTTTAAGGGTAATTGGAACATTGCAAAATATCCTATTACATTTTTGAATAGGATAAATTAGAACGTAGGGAGTATATTATTTTGTAATTGCATAGTTTTTTTTCCTCGATGGTTTTGTTACTTGTTATTTCATTTTGTCGTGCAGCTTGATATTTTGTTGTCATTTTTTCTTTCCTTGCAATTTTTTTCATAATTACTTCATTTTTTAAATCAAAAATTCTATTACAAACAACTTATCTATCCTACTTAGATAATAATAACATATTTTATCTTTTCCAAATTCCACATATAAGTTACACTTGAGTTGTCACGACCCAAAATGGGCCGTGAGTGGCACCCACACTTAACATCCTAGGTGGGAGAACCAATGATACAAACCCCAACTTAGATTAACGATTCAACTTATAAATCACGATAACACTGCGGAAGCTCAATCTTATTAAAGTCAGAAATAATAAAAGCCACTAAAATCTATTACTTGACGTTTCCCAAAATCTGAAAGTCATCACATTAAGGACATCTAAATTCTAAATCTAAGTCTGGAAATATCAAACACCAGAATAAACAAATAACAAAATGTGTCCGGAAACTTAAGACACCATGCCATAACCGAGAAATTCCATCACGAGCTAGGAGGGTAGCTCACCCTGAAATCTTCTGAATTAGAGACTGACTAGAGCTGAGGTCGAGTCGAAGCCGATGGAAGACTCGCTGCACTCCACAAAATAAAACAAAGAAAGATATACGTAGGGGTCAGTACAGGGCAACATGTACTAAGTAGGTATCATCGGTCGACTCAAAATAGAAATCAATATACATAAAATAATAGTGGGAAATCAACAACAACACTTAACAGGTGGCAACCAACAAACAATTACATAACCGGTCAACAATATCAAGATCACACAAGAGGACTCGAGCCTCCACACCACACTCTTTGAAATATGAGTTTTTGGAGATTGGATAGCATTAAGTAATTTTAATTTATTTCCCTTTAATATTACCGTGCCGGAACGTGACACCCGATCCAAATATACCGTGTCGGAACGTGACACACGATCCAAATATACCATGTCGGAACGTGACACCCGATCCAAATGTAATTAATTTATCATTCCTTATGATTATATTCCCCTTCATTAACAATATTTCATCACGCCTTCTTTATTCAAGGCACCATTTTTGATAAGGCAAGTTCAAGATTATGGATTTCATGGCCTCGGGATTTTAGACCAATCACAATAACATATCAACCATCCAAACCACAATAATTAAATGCGTAGTAAACTTCACACATATTACTCCATGAATATCAATCACTATTAAGAGTCTATCTCTGATGTAGAATAAAACCATAACCTACCTCAATCGAAGAACCGAATCCAAGCAAGCTAATTCACGAATGTTTTTCCTTCCTTCAAAGCCTCACGTTTCCAATCTATTAATTATACAATATTCGTAAGCAACTGAGTCCATAGAAACTAATATTATTTATATATTTTACCTAGACCCCACGACAAACCGAACTCTAAAATCAGTTCTCTAACACTCAAACCTAGGGTTAAGTCTTAATTCCTCCAATATCATAACTCTAATGGTATTTAAGTAATACCATACACCTAGTATTTAATTATCTATCTCAATATATTAAAACTTAAATTATCATGCAATAATTATATGGAAATAAAGATCGAAGCCACATTTTACCATTAGCCGTAATGTTACTGTATAAGAAACCAACATTATACTTTAATTAAGAACCTAACATTATGCCTCCTGCAATTACATCATATATATATATAATAATATATAACCTCTAACGAATAGTTAATAATTTCCTCACAATGCTTACCTTTGAAATTTCCAATTGCCTTCCTTCTAACTATTAAACTAATCAATTGTATAAACAACAATAAAATAAAATAACAACTATTTGCTGAACCAATTTTTCCTTCTTTCTAATGTATGGCACAGTAGTACTATTTACACTAAAGTAACCTCTACCATATACATATAATATAGATTGCATAGGTACCTGATGATGCAGTCGGCGTTTTCTTCTTCTTTTTTTTTTATATTTTTGTCTCTTCCTTCGTTTTTTTTCTTTTACAAATTAGGGTTATGAACCAATAAATAAATAATAGTTAAATTTCACAACTTATTTTAATAAATAAGGATAAGTGGTATAACATATTAATTAAATTATTAATTTAGTCCACTAATTACATTAATTATCTAAAGTTACCCCTCAATTAAATAACCTTAGTTATCGATTAGTCCAAATACCCATTAAAAGTTTACGGAATGAGTCTTTTATAAAATAAAAAGCTCCAGTTTTCAAAACGACCTAATGGGTCGTTACATGAGTATACGTTGTTGTTTGCTTAATTGTAAAATGTAGTGCTCCTTTTATATTTTCCACATAATTAAATCTAAAATCTAAATTTGATTCTTGATATGTATTAATTTTACTATATATATTAAAATAAAATTTAGTGGATACAAAATAATTTCATCTGATATCCCCCCATATCATATCTCATGTTTACTGTTGAAAATAGTAATTCGTGAATGAACACACATTTCAAGAATGCACGAGCTGGTGTCAGTTAGTTTGGACCAAAATTTAAAAGCTTTGACTGCTTCTGCTTCATCTCTGATCGATGTTCCCAATTTCTCACAACGCGACGTATAAATCGCATCCCCATGCAACCCATGCATGCGTACATTTTATGACACAATGGCCAAATAGAGGAGCATTTAGTTAGAGGAGCATTTAGTTACTTAGACTCCTACCTAGAGTTTCACTAAATGTGGTAAAATTAGGGGTTGTTTAGTCCAAAATAGTTTTTGGAATTTTTTTTTAAAAAAAATTTAAAATCATATAATTTATCATTATTTGACAAATATCTCAAGTTTTCAATTTTTTTTTAAAAAAATAGAACTTGGAAAGTTTTACAAATTTAAAAATTAACCCAAAATTTATATTTTAAAAAAAATCCATCAGTTATTAATTCAAATTAATAGTTAACTATCAACTTACTCTATTAATGTGATCAACCAACACCATTAAATAACATTTTTATCTATTTTGAGTGACAAGATTGAGAAAAAATAATATTTATTTTTAATTCGATTGATGGATTATTCTTGCCCATATTGTTATTTTGTTGTTGTCGATTGTTATCAATTATGTTATACGATTTTTTTTACTGGAACATGTTCATTATAAAATGATAACACAAATTTATGGGTATTTAAAATAATTTTTAGATCTTACTAGTATAAAATCATATTTTTTGAAACAATGAAATATTTTTAAGAAAATTTGTGGCCAAACGCATAGTGAAACTTCACCCAAAAATAATTTGAAAAAATATTTGGCAATTTGGAGCCAAACTCTAGCTTAGTATTCCTCTTGTTTCATTTTATGTGATACCTTTTTTTAATCCGACTCAAAAAACTGTTATCTTATTAATAATTTTTAAGAAATTAATGTTAAAAATCCTCTTTTATCTTTAATAAAATGATTTACAATCATATAAATATCTAAGATTGTTTTAGATCATAAATTTTCAAAGTTTTTTTTAAAAATATATTATGTCAAGACAAATAGTGTCATATAAAATAAGACGGAGTGAATAGTATTTTCTATCATCTTTGAGATTTGAAATAAGTGGTGCTTTTATCGTTTTACCTTTTCTGTTTTATTTCTTTTGTTTTAATTAATATAACATAATTTTAATTGAGTAAATTGTTTTAGAAATAAGAGAAAATTTTATTATGTTTCTCAAATTGTATTTATTAAAGCTATTTTAATGAGTATTTTTAGTTGATTTTCACTCACAATAAAGTGTTAAGTCAAAATCAATAAGGGTAAAATGGAGATAGTGCCATCAAATTATTAATTGTCAGATAAGGAAGAATGACACTATTATTAGAACAAATTAAAAAAAAAAAACTGCCACATAAATTGAGATAAATAGAGTAATTTATATAATAGCATGATTTTTTAGTCAATTTTAGAAGATTGACATATTTTTTATTAGGCAAATGTTTAAGGACACTATTGATATTTTACTCATATTAGATCTCCACTTATTTCATTTATCTCAATGATAGTTCTGAATTATTACATTGTCTTTTTATATTTATTAAATTATACACCCAATTAAATTATGTCAAATAAATTAAAATAAACAAAACACTTTATTTTAAAATAGATGATATTTTATATAATAAAAAATTGTCGACGTATTAATTCCGTGTAAATTTGAGCTGGACATATTTTCAAAATAGATTAATTTGGGCACAACTCATATAAAAATTGAACTAATTTGAGCTAAAATATATAGTAATTCAAATTGACTCAAAAGAAAAACTTATCAAAATATTTATAACATTTTCTTTTTTCAATTTTACATGAAAATAGATATATCCCTAACAAGAAAATAAATTATTTCATAACTAACAGTACATGATTTATGTTTTAAAGAAAAAAATAAACTAAAACGTAGCTACAGTTGGACAAATTATGTTTTGACCCATCGTTTAACTTATCTTACTTGATCTATTTCAGGCCAAGTAATATTCATGAACTTATTAATGATTCGTTCATTTATTAATTCATTTCACTTTTATTTATACAAATTTAAATTTAATCTGTTTATTTGACACTCTTACAAGACCAGTTCTAAATTCTGAAAAAAAAACCACCTTATTGAGTTTTGGTTAAGTTGTTTGTATATATTAGATTAATTTTTTAACACAATTATAATGTTTGAGCCAAAATTATTGAATCAATGGAATCCGCGCCAAGACATAATGGAATACAATAACTGTTCAATTCAACGCTCTGTGAGTATTTACAGTCCTGAAGTAGTACTGTGTCACTCTTCTCGTTGTCTGTGAGCTGAAAAAAAAGCTGCATGTAGCACGAGTAATTCTTTCTTAATTTCTTCATAGAAATGAATATCGATGAAGACATTTTAAGCAAGTGTACATGATGTGTGTAAGAAGTGTTTGATTGAATCTTTTTTACATGGCATCTTCTTAATTAAAGTCACAATATTTCCCTTTGACTGATGAGTACTTGGTCAATCAATTGGGAATTAAACAGACTTTCATCGATAAAAAATGTCGTGAAATATTGTTCATGACAATAATGTCATTGAACGAGTGGCGTATTTAGAATTGGAAGGTCGTCTGTGCTCACTTCCTTTAATATAAAGTTGCTAGCAATTATAGAATATAAATGTATAGCAATTCGAACATGTCAATAAAAAAAATTGATAAAACAACGATTAATTTATCATCACCAAAAATAACTTATAATCTCAAGTCACAGTAAAACCAAAAAAACTTTTAAAATAAAAAAAGTTAATAAGCTAAATGACACTGCATAAAATCAAAAAAAGAAAAGAAGAGAAAGCATGAAAGAAACAATTCAAATAAGAAGAGCTACAATTTGGGAAATCTAAAATAAAAAAAGTAGCGTAAAAGTATGGAAAAATTGAAATAAGAAAAGGTGCAATTTTTGAAAAGAAAATACTGCTAGCGAGAATCAAACTCGTGACTAGCAAATCCCTGCGCGCCTTAACATTAAGGCCAAAACCAAAGCACCTACTAATTATTTTTATTCAACAGGTGTTTATTTATTTGTTATATTTAATATTTTATATTTTCTATATAAATTTTTGATCGAAATTAATAAGTACTCGAGCATTCGAAACTTTTCATGTAGATTCACCCCTGCTTGAGCGTGTGAGGTGTGCTTGAAGCGCGTTGCAAACACATCGTTCACACGCCACAAAAGAAAAACTCAAGAGAGAAGGATCATAATCCCAATTGGCAATCAGCCGGCCAATGTATTTAATAGTTCCACTTGCCGTAGTATGTTGAATTTGTTAGTGAAAATTGAAAAAACTACATAGTCTACAAGTAAGGAAGAGGGGACGTTGAAAAATTATAATATATATTGAAAATTATTGTATTGTGTATATGTTAATTTTTGAATACGCTTAATAATCTTTTTTTTATTTTACTGATCGATAATTCGTACCCAATCAATAGAGCCATTATGTTATACCTATTGGTTAATCAAAGTACACGTAGGGTTTCCAATACTTAAAAGCATTTAGACTCTGCTCTTCTATGTACGGGGTGATGCTTTGTACTAGGGGTGTACATGGATCGGATTGGTTCGGATTTTTTAGAAATTAAATCAAATTATTTGTGTCGGGTTATTAAATCTATAAACCAAACCAAATCAATAAAATTCAATTTTTTCGATATCAATTTTTTCGGGTTTTTTGGATTTTTTTGAGTTTCTCGGATTTTTCATAGTATCTAATAAAAAACACAAAGAAGTGCTTCTTAAAAAGAGTTCTAGTACAAAATATCAACATATAAGATGGAAGCAGAATAAGTTTTAACTTTATAATATAACTTTATAAGATGGGCTTTTTTTGTATATTATTTAGACGAGTTTCTCAAGTCCAAATCTAAATGTAAGAAAGAAAACAAAAATTATGAAAATTTTTTAAAAAATATTTATAAATTACATTTTAATAAATATTTTTATGTATAACATAATTTAAAAGTAGTATATCTATAATCGGATCGGTTTGAGTTCGGTTTGACTTTTTTAGTTAAAACCAACTCAACCCTATAATGGTCGGATTTTTTTCCAAACACCAAACCAAGTCAAACCAAACCACTAGTTGGGTTTTTTTTCCGATTTGGTTCGATTTATCGGTTTGGTACGGTTTATCGATTTGCCCTGTACAGCCCTACTTTGTACTCTTCTACAAAGGAATAACGTTTGGCTTAGATAGCTTCAAGGTTCTCTCAACTATGTTATGTTTTTAAATAGGATTTAAAATTTAAAATTTATTAGTATAATCATTTTAAATTAATTTATAATCAAATATTTATAAATCTTTTACTTATATAATGGGCAAAAATTATGTGATCCCTAAAACATACCTAATGCCTTGGATACGCTCCTGGTGCTATAGGGATTTAGAAGAAAAAAATTAAGTCATTTCGTATCTGAAAAACATTAGTCCCTACTAATCCATAAATAATTGTTATTTATAACAAAATAGAATTATGAAATAATGAGTGGGTATTGTGAGACATTTTCAGCCTGAGTTTGCAAATTTAATATGTGAACTTTTGAAAGGTCATTTGGATTTATTTACAAAATATTATATATCTTACTTTCTTTTTAAATCCATTTAAAAAATATACATTTTTTCTTTTTGACAACTCTTTAGTATCAACTTTCTATATCACTTGTTTAAAGTCACAAAATTAAAGAACATTTTAGTACAATCTATATTTCTTTACTTTAAAACCACAAGATTCAAAATTTTCTTTTATTTCTTAAACTCTATCTCAAATCAAAATAGGACAATCAAATTGAAACATGGAAAGTATTTTTTTAAAAAGAAATTCAATTCAAAATAAATACTTCCTCCGTTTTAATTTGTTTGATCTACTTTTCTTTTTAGTTTATTTAAAAACTAATGACCATTTTCCTTTTTTAACAACTCTTTAAATTACAATCTTTTATGTGACATATTTAACATTACAATATTAAAAAGTATTTTGATATATTTGACATATAATCTTTTAAATGTAGACCATTAGATTCAATTTTTGTCTAAAACTCCATTCCAAATTAAAATATATAGGCCAAACAATTAAAACAAAGGTGCTACCTATTCTTTTCTAAATTCTGCTTTACAAAAATTCAAATATATTACTCTATTCAAAAGATATGCAAAAATTCAAACAAACATCATGTCAATGTTTGGACTGTTCCTGAATGATTAATATATCAATATTTGGTTTTGAAGGAAATACCAAAAAACTGCACAGTTCACTTTATATTACTACTTGCAAAATCCCTTCAACACTTGAAGAAGTTGTATTTCTAATTTTGCTCGTGCGGACCACCAACAGCGGAATCGATAAGATCCTCCACCTTTAATCATTAATTTGAAATTTTAAATATTGAGAATTGAAAAAAAATCTGATAAAAAAAGTGTCATTGCTAAATGCTGTTGACTAAAGGTCTAGTCAGTCAAGCTATCATGACTAATTAATAGTAGTTAAGCTAATAAGATTAGTTAGCTGGTTGTTAGACTCTAACTAATGGATTGTTAGTTAGTTATAAATTCGGTTAGGTGTGTATATGTACACAATACATAGCTAAGTACAAATACATATATGTACATGTATAAATCAGTTAATGAAATACAAGCAGAGATATTTTTTCTCTCTTTCTATCTAAACTTAGTAGTCTCTCCTCACCCTCTCTCTCTAGCTTCATCTCTTCTCTTCTCTTTTCCTCCATTAATGGAGCATTGAGAACCTCCATTAATGGAGTTTTAGCAAATGCAAGCAAACGACGATCAAGTATAACTTGTCTTCTTTTATTATTATTATTTTATATATATATATATATATATATATATATATATATAAATAATAACCCCTAGTACTAACAAATTATATGAATAACTAATTAAACAATGATCGAATATATGCGTTCATTACTGGTCAAGGACCAAGTCCCTTAATAGAATAATAATGCAAAAAAGTAAATAACAGAAGTAAAATCTTTGGAATCCTCTTTGCTCAAACGAGGGAAAAATCACGACCTGTGAGATAGGATTTCACCAAACAACTCCATTAAACAACGAACTAAGATTCAGATTACAAGCTCTTGCAATCTAAAAATTGAACTCTCAATTCCCCCCCCCCCCCTCCATCCCCCACCCCTCACTGTAACACCTCTGTTACATACATGTTCATAGCAATAGCCACATTGCCCACTAAATCAACAGACTCTAGTCGACTTCGACTTCAAAACACCCTCGTAACTAGCTATAGCTATACTCAGAAAGATTGAGAAAGACTTAGGCTGATCTAATTCCTTTATAGTAGCTCTATCAAGTCTCAACTGTTCTTCGAGGAGATATTTCTTGAAAAAGGCGTTTGCTATGTTTTTGAATATTCGAATGCAAAAACTGATAATGTCAATGAAGAAGAAACATATATATTTGTTTGAAATAATTTTTGGAGCAATGTCATTAGTTATGATTCCGCCACTGTGCAAAACGACGCGCACCAAGAACTTGCAATTTTAACAGAATGTGTAGTGTATTTTTTTCGGCTATTCTTTTTAAGTAACTATAATTCACGCATAAAATCTAGTCCCTTACCAATTTCCACAATTTGTTAAATTATCAAACTTCATAATAACAATTATAAAATACATGTAATATATACACGCTAATTAATGCTAAGTTAACGTCTAGCCTCAATTTGACTTTAATCGATTTCCAGTACATCCAACAATTAATATTAAATGGACTCTTAATTTTAACTTAGACTTTAACCGACTTTGAAATCCTTACTTACCTAATAAATTTATTTCTATGTAATATATCGCACGCAATGCGGAAATCAAATTAATAAGTAAGACAACTAGTGGGAACCCAAAAAACAGTTGTGCGGCGCACTTAATTAGTGCTATAAAGATTACATCAATGTCTCTTGCGATTCTTCTCTTTTACGTCATAGGTTTTTCTACTCACATTTTTTTCACATGTTGAGCCATTGGTTTGAATTTAATTAAACAAATGCCTAATATATATCGTACACATTTATATTTTATGAAACTCTGCGGGGTTGTGTTTTATTTCAATTGAAACTCTATAACATGTGTTTAATTTTAATTAAGATTCTTCGAGGTTATTCAATACTCTATAAAGGGTATTATATTTTTTTGAAATGATATCTCAGATATTTTATAAATTTTTAGGTATTATAAAAAGATCAAAATATATCAAAAACTTTTTGATAATAATCAAATATACTTCAAGAAGATCCATAAAATCTTTTCATAGAGATCAAGTCCAAATCATCCTAGTTCAAAAAATACGTCACTAACAGCCCTCGAATCATGGAGAAATCTTATGAGAGAATAATCAAGGGACAAATAAATTTGTGTCCATAATATTTATCAAAAAAATTATGTTTATTCATATTTTATTTGTAATAGACATGGATGAAATAAATTGAAATGTTTAGAAAAGATATACAGCATCAACAACACATCCATTATACGGTATATAATTCAATAAATAAGATATAAAGAAAATAAAATATATGCAGATTTTATTTTCTACTTTTATAGAGTCGAGTGATTATTTTCGACAATTCTTTGGCTCAAAAAAATATAATTTGAATTTTAAAATATTAAAAAAAATACGAGCCATAAATTAATTGAGAGAACAAAAAAAATTGCCCAAAAATGAAGATTGTTTTTTTATTATTACATAGGGACAGGGAAAGGAAAAATAGAGGAGAGAATTATGAATTGTAAAATTAAATTTTTACTAATAAATTAAAATTTAAATAATCAACCAACTGAGCTGTTACGCGTCCTCATTGGGCGAAATTGATTTTTTTTCTTTGGTCTTTCAATTTGGAAAAATAAATTTGTTGGTACCAAAATTTAATTCGATAAAGTGGGCATGTATGTACTCGATTATAGTAAACTATGATGGTAGCCGTATAGGTGTGCCGCTAAAGAATATTGACCTTGTTATTTTCTTTTCATTTATTTTGTCGGCTTTTTCCATGTGAAAAGTCCTAAATTTCTCCTCAAATTTATTTTATGTACCCTCCATCCTGTTTAATTACGTTATCATGATTACTAAAAATCATTATTTTAAATTTTATGGTTTACAAAATTACGAGAAACTTATATGATGAAAAATATAATATTATTAAATTAAGAATAATTTAGTTAAACAACATTTTTCATGAATATTTTGTTAAAATGAATACAAGAAAAACTTGACAATTAAAAGGGTCATGAAGAATAGCCCGTCCGTTTCAAATTAGTTTTTATGTTCCGCTTCTTGAGAGTTTGTGAGATAATATTTTTTTTATATAATTTTTAAATATCTAAGTTTAATTTAGAAATTTATGTTAAATTAATTTTAAAAATTAATCAAATTAATTTGAAAGGTAAAATATTACTAGTACTATTTTTGAAAGGGAGGTAGTATTTTTTTCACAGGAAGTTATTAAAAGCCTCGTATAAGCATAAAAGAAGAAGAAGGTGAAATTAGAACATGACAAGCACTTGTGAATCTGATCTAACCTTTTCTATGTTTCTTTTCCACCTACTTAACGCAGGTAAATTAATATCAATTTACCGATCCCAAAATTAGATATAAAAATTGATCTTTCGAAGACCCTTATTGGCCAAAACTATCTTGTTAAGCTAATAAAAAATCACACATCAAAACAATAACTAACATCTTTCGTGTTATGTTTATACCGGTAAGGTCTAAAGAAGTGGTGTGTATGCAGCTTTATCTCTATCTTATAAACGTAGGGAGACTGTTTTGATAAATTTTCTATTCAAATAAAGTATATGAAATCACGTATGAAAAAATATACGAGCAATATAGACGAGAACACTAATAACAATACTTAATACCATTATTTAAATAAATAATAATAAAATTAAAAAACAAGATCGTAAAATAATAAAGACCAGACAGTGCTAAAATAAAAAGAAGAGAAATGTAAGAAAAAGGCGTTAGGTAAAAAAGCAATATAATTTTGTACCCGCAAAGGCTCAATGGATTGTAGTATTTGATAATACATGTCTTGCCATGCATGATACACACGAAATTCTAGTGGCTTTCACAAAGGCATATTTGAATACCTCAATAATTAAATTTATTCATTAATTTTATTTTAATATTTAAATTACGATTTGTTTTAATCAATTATATGAAAATATTATAAAGTGCATTTATTAGACATTTTTCAATCCAAATTTTAAAATAACTTATGTGTAGATATATTTTAAAATATTTATTAAGTAGATAAGTTAATAACATAAAATATGACATTTTTTATAATTATTTTAGTTGGATCTTAAACTTTCTTGAGGGAAGGACAAAGAGTTTATCAGAATTAATTATTTTTTAAAAATATATATATAAATCTTTTATATTTGGGCTACTCTTTTATTTGGGTAAAATTTTGAATTTTTGTAAGTAGAAGTTTTCTCTTACCCAGAAATATTGCATTCATTAAAAAGTCTCCCAATAGATTTTATGTTTTTTTTATCATAGTTTACAATTTTTGACTTTCACATGACGTATTATTATCCTCCTATTTTTGTTTGCAAGATTGTTATACCAATGTGATTAAATAATATGAGTACTAGCTCATGACTTATTGACAAGACTACAAGACAAAGATGTAGCATCTTTTTAAAAAGTTTGAACACAAAAGGACAAGTAATTATATATAACCAGTAAATAGGGCACACTATGTCTAGTCATGCCTAAAAAAGGCAGTTCGATGTACTAAAATTTTTATTATATACAGTATTTGGAGAAGGGCTCGACCATAAATGTCTATTATTTGATATGAAATCTTATCCCATGCCTAACTTGAAGTAAATATTTGATAAATTTAAATTTTTTGAATTTAATTTTAAATGTTAATTAGCTTTGAATTCATTATATTTTTTAAAATTGCGGCTTTTGAATTTATATTTTCTTCTATTTATTAGTATAATTTTAATAAATTTTACCTATGAATATATATTTCGCATAAAAAATAACATTAATGAATCCGCCCCCGATAAAAATGAACACGACATGATTATCAAACGTTAATAATGGACACTAATTTTGACCTTTCAAACACTTCAATGTCCCCTTCTTGCACACGAATGGGATTTTTTTTTCTCCATTTGTAATGCAGATTTCAACAACAGAGCCCGTTTGGATGAGCTTGAAAAAAGTAACTTTTATGTATGAAGTGCTTTTAGAACTTTCAAAGTTATTTTTATAAATAAGCAGTTGAGTGTTTGAATAAAAGTGCTTAAATAAGAAAAATGATGTGAAATTTAGGTTAAAAGAATAAAAAGGGTAGTTTGAAATTTAGTTAAAATATAAGGGATATAAAAGTAATTTTTATGGTCAAAGAAAATGACTTTAAGCACTTAGAAAAAAAAAGTTAGGAATCCTAACTTTTCATTTTTGACTGACTTTAAGAACTTTATGGCTTAAAGTTAGCATTATACAAACACGTCCAAAAATTAAAAAAGGGCTTTGCCCATCCAAACGGGCATGTCTATTCAAGTTCTAGCCTTATTTTAGCCAGTTGACAATGTACATTTGCTACCCTAGCCAATTTATTTGACATCTTTTTCAAGTTTTATAATATCACTTTTTTTTAAAAAAAAATATTGATAGATAAATAATAGATATTAGTTAATTTTAATTCAAAATTTAATTCCTTTTTATAAAATTTAAAATGGGGTAAATGTTAAAAGAAATTGCTTATAAAGATATTAAATAAGCTTTAATTGTATAGTTAATTTTTTTTATTAAAATAAAATAAAATAATGTGGCATGATATTAGAAGAGAAAAATATATTTTAAGAAAAATAAAAATAATTAAATAATATTATAGTTCTAAAAAAAATATAAGCGATATTACAATCAAATTTTCAAATATACGTGAATATCTAAGGAATTTACCAGTAAAAGTGACATGTTCACAATTAAAAAAATCTGATATGAAATCTTATCCCATGCAAAAAGTAAGATTCCTAACAAGGTACTGTTTTGTCGAATTGATCAAAAGCGTGAAGCTATCATTTATATTGAGAACATTTTTTCTCCGCGGAGGAAATGGGATATGTTGGCCATAATCTCAATATTTAAGGCGGAGTAGGGTATTTATTATCTGAGCAATTCTTTCTTGTCTAATAAAATATATTTATTAGATATTTTTGATTTAAGTTTTAAAAAA